>NC_142880.1:35623409-35926439 GCF_051225735.1 Oryctolagus cuniculus | reverse complement strand
ATTCTTAGGTATTTAAATTTTAACTGAAGAGTGATCCTTGTTAAATATAAGAGTGGGAGTAAGAGAGGGAGGAGATGTACAATTTGGGACATGCTCAATCAGACTTGCCCCAAATGGTGGAGTTAGAAATGTGCCACGGGATTCCAATTCAGTCCCATCAAGGTGGCATGTACCAATGCCATCTCACTAGTCCAAGTGATCAACTTCAGTTCACAATTGATCACACTGCTAGGTCTAAGAGTCAAAGAGATCACATAAACAAGAGTAGTGCCTGCTAATACTAGCTGACAGAATCAAAAAGGGAGAGAACGATCCAACATGAGAAGCAGGATACACAGCAGACTCATAGAATGGCAGATGTCCTAAATAGCACTCTGGCCTCAAAATCAGCACTTAAGGCATTCAGACCTGGCGAAGAGTCCATGAGCATATTTTAGGCATGGAAAGCCAAGACACTCTGGGAAAAAAAAGAAGACCTAAATGAAAGATCTGCTTGAGTGAGATCCCAGTGGAAAGAACAGGGCCATCAAAGAAGGAGGTACCTTTCTCTGAAGGGAGGAGAGAACTTCCACTTTGACTATGACCTTGTTGACATAAGATCGAAGTCAGTGAACTCAAAAGGCTTACATAGCCTTGGCAACTCATGACTAGAGCCTAGGGAGATTACTGATGCCTTAAACAAGAGTGTCAATTTGTTAAGATAACAACAGGAGAAATTAATCACTATAGCTTCCTTATTGACTCAGAAGAGTCAGAGAAAGGAGTGGCTTATGATTAGCCAATTTTTGGTGAGTAGGATGTTCACAATTTTTCTCATATTGGAGTTTCCCTTGGAAACTATATCTCCATTCCCAGAAGGAACAACTCCTGTTGGCAGAGGTGTGTGATGAACAGAGAGCAAATTCCAGGAAATGACATATAAACTCACAAAGTCCATGGTGCTGAGCTAGCTCATTAATCCCTGAAATTTCATTTTTATCTCAAACAATATGAAATTGAGACCTATTTTTTCATCATGTACTAGTTTCTGAGCTCTGAGATGAGGGAACCTAGGCTTGGAAGCTCAAGTTTAAGGTTCCCACATTTGTAGAATATCACTTAGGACAATGGCAGTATAGAGAAAACACAGGAATTTGAACAGGGAAAATCATATCCTGTGCAATAAAGGAAACCAGGGAGAGGTTGTGGGCCTAAAACCAGTACACTGTCTTACTCCCACTGAAGTTCACATTAGCCATGGCCATTCCCTGTTAGAGAAGAACAACAGTGGCAGTAGAGGCTCTATGTAATTCTTGTGTTGATATCTTGCATGATTTATAGAAGAAACTAGCGAACAGAGAAACTTAAGATCTGACTCTCAGAGCAATAAAGATTTGATAGATCATCAGATGGATGTGTAGAGAAATGGATTTCAAGAGTTTTGGATTAATTCCCCGAGACTGGAACTTTTGTTTTGTGCAATGAATTTAAATGCACCCACAGTAAGACTCATTATTTTATTCTAGTAAATGTACTATAGTAGTTTTCTGAATTCTGGAATATTACCCATGAATAACACAAAAATTATTTGATTAGGTCACAGCAAATATCTTTGGATGGATTAGATATAAGTTGCCGGAGGAATATTAGCTTCTTGTTTAAGTATCTTAAAGTAGAATAGCATCATGTTTTCCATATTTTACACATGTATCTGCAACAAGCAGATGTGTGTTTAGAAATACAGTATAATTATCAGAATTGAAAACAAAGGGAAAGCAAATAATAATCATCATAAAACCTGTTCCCACATTTGAATTTATCCATTTTTAACTTTTATTTAGTAAATATAAATTTCTAAATACAGTTTATGGATTACAATGGCTTCCCCCATAATTTCCCTCTCACCCACAGCCCTCCCATCTCCTGCTGCCTCTCCCATACATTCACATCAAGATTCATTTCCGATTCTCTTTATGGACAGATCAATTTAGCCTATATTAAGTAAAGATTTCAACAGTTTGCACCCACACAGAACAATTAAGTGTAAAATACTGTTTGAGTACTAATTATAGCATTAATTCACATTGAACAACACATAAAGGACACAGATCTACATGAGGAGTAAGTACACAGTGACTCCTGTTGTTATCTTAACAAATTGACACTCTTATTTAAGGCATCAGTAATCTCCCTAGGCTCTAGTCATGAGTTGCCAAGGCTATGGAAGCCTTTTGAGTTCACTGACTTCGATCTTGTGTCAACAAGGTCATAGTCAAAGTGGAAGTTCTCTCCTCCCTTCAGAGAAAGGTACCTCCTTCTATGATGGCCCTGTTCTTTCCACTGGGATCTCACTCACAGATATCTTTCCTCTAGGGTTTTTTTTTTCCCAGAGTGTCTTGGCTTTCCATGCCTAAAATACTCTCATGGGCTCTTCAGCCAGGTCTGAATGCCTTAAGTGCTGATTCTGAGGCCAGAGTGCTGTTTAGGACATCTTCCTTTCTATGAGTCTGCTGTGTATCCTGCTTCCCATGTTGGATCGTTCTCTCCCTTTTTAATTCTATCAGTTAGTATTTGCAGACACTACTCTTGTTTATGTGATCCCTTTGACTCATAGGCCTATAAGTATGATCAATTGTGAACTGAAGTTGATCACTTGCACTAGTGAGATGGCATTGGTACAGGTCACTGTGATGGGATTGAATTGGAATCCCATGGCATGTTTCTAACTCCACCATTTGGGGCAAGTCCGAATGAGCATGTCCCAAATTCTAAATCTCCTCCCTTTTTTATTCCCACTATTATATTTAACAGAGATCACTTTTCAGTTGAATTTAAATACCTAAGAATAATTGTGTGTTAATTTAAGCGTTCAACCAATAGTTTTAAGTAGATCAAAAAATACTTAAAGTGATAAAGTTTTAACTTGTAGATCAACAGTAAGGACAAGGGCTGATCAAGTCACTGTTTCTTATAGTATCCATTTCACTTCACCATGTTTCCTTTTTGGTGCTCGGTTAGTTGTCACCAATCAGGGAGAGCATATGATATTTGTCCCTTTGGGACTTGCTTAATTCACTGAGCATGATGTTTTCCAGATTCCTCCATTTTGTTGCAAATGACAAGATTTCGTTGTTTTTGACTGCTGTATAGTATTCTATGGAGTTCATGCCCCATAATTTCTTTATCCAGTCTACTGTTGATGGGCATTTGGGTTGATTCCAGGTTCTAGCTATTGTGAATTGAGCTGAAATAAGAATTAATCTGTTTTTAACACATGCCTATCAAATGAGTTTGAAACCCTAAAATTTAACCACTAGATTTCCACTTCGTTAGTGTGTGGTTGAAAATGAATTCTTTTGCATCATGCCTTTTGTCTTGAGAGTGAAGCAATTACTCAGGAAACATACAAACCATTCTTCTTGTTTCTTTTTATATCTCAAAGAAACATTTTATTTAATGAGTACAAATCTCATCAGTACAACTTTAGGAATATAGTGATTCTTCTCACTATGCTGCCCTCCCTCCTCCACTCTCACCCCACTCCTCCTCCCTAGCTCATTCCACGTTCCATTATCCTTTAAGATACATTTTATTTAACTTTATACATAGAAGACCAACTTTTACAAAGTAGATTTCAACAATTTACACATATGAACAAACACACACACACACACACAAACTGAGAACTAGTTTTACTGTTAATTCTCATAATACAGTTCATTGTGGACAGAAGTCCTTTGTGGAGAGTATGTGCACAGTGACTCCTGTTGTTAATTTAACAAATAACACTCATATGTATGATATCAATGATCACCCAAAACTCTTGTCATGAGCTGCCTAGGTTATAGAAACTACAAAGGCTATAGTAGCCTGTGTATCCAAAATCTGTATCAGTATCTAGACAAGTCCACAAGCAAAGTTGAAATACACTCCACCTGTCAGACAAAAGTACATCCTTCTTTTATGGACACTTCTTTCCACTGGGGTCTCTCTCACAGAGATCCTTTATGTAGAACATTTTTACCACATTGTCTTGGCTTTTGATGCTTGAATTGCTCTCATGCGACTTTAACCTGACCAGAATGCCTTATGGGCTGATTCTGAGGACAGAGTGTTATTTAATGTGATTCTCATTCTATGTGTCTGCTCTGTGTACTGCTTCCCATGTTGGAATATTCTCTCCTTTTCAATTCTGTTTATTTTTACCAGACATTTTATATTATTTATATGATCCATTTAACATGTAATCCTGTCTGTATTTTCAATTTAACACTTCATATGTTCACTTTAACAATTAAGATGACATTTTTTACTATCCAGTTTGATGGGATTTGAGGTCCCATACCACGATTTTAAACTGTACCTTTAGAAGTAATCTGTAGGAAAGTATGCAGGACAATAGAGCTTCACAGTTACAAAATTCCTCCTTCCTGTGTCATTCCAAACATTATGCTTAATGAGATTTATTTTCAATTGACTTTATAAACCTCCACTGTGATACGGCCTTGACTAAGCAAGTTCAGAGTTGGTGAACTCAAGGGGCTCGCATAGCCTAGACAGCTCATGGCAAGAGCCTCAGATGATTGCTGACATCATAAATAAGAGTGCCAATTGTTAAATCAACAGTGGGAGTCACTGGGTACATGCTCCCCATGTAGGATCTCTGTCCTTAATGTGCTTTACTATGAAACTTAAAGACAACATTACTAGTTGAACAATACCCTATACCTTGTGTGGTTGTGTGAAGGCAGCCTGTTGAAATCCTTGCTTAGTATATACTAAGATGATTTCTGTATATGAAGGTAGTTGAAAATGAAACTCAATGAAGAGCAGGATGGGAGAGGGAGTGGGAGAGGGAAGGGTCACAGGAGGGAGGGAGGTTGGGGGGAAGCCACAATACAAAAGTTGCACTTTGTAAATTCACATTTATTAAATAAAAAAAACCACATGATTAACTCAATGTTAAGAAAGAGTTCAACAAATAGTATGTCAGATAGAAAAAAAAAAAAAACTCTTTCTCAACAGTCAAGACCAAAGCTGTTCCATCATTGCTTCTCAAAGTGTCAATCTCAATTTTACAGATTTTCTTTTAGGTGCTCTGTTAGTTATCACAGATCAAGGAAAACATTTGGTATTAGTATATTGGGAGTGTCTTATTTCACTCAGTATGTTTTCCAGATTCAGTCATCTTGTTGCAAATGAATGGATTTCATTGTTTTTATCCATTGTGTAGTATACAATAGAGTATATATCCCATAATTTCCTTATCCAGTCTTTAGTTGAAGGGCATTTAGGTCAATTCCATGTCTTAGCTATTGTGAATGCAGCTTTAATAAACATCGAGGTACAGATAACATTTTTCATTTGCTGATTTCATTTCCATTGGGTAAATTCCAAGGATTGAAATGGATGGGTCCTATGGTAGGTCTATATTCAGATTTCTGAGATATCTCCAATGGTCTTTCATAGTGGCTTTACAAGTTTACATTCCCACCAGCAATGGGTTGGGGTACCTTTTGCCTCACATTCTCATCAGCATTTGCTGCTTGTTGATTTCTGTATGAAAGCAATTCTAACTGCAATGAGATGACACCTCACTGTGTTCTTTTAAAGATTTATTGAATTTATTTGAAAGACAGAGTTACAGAGAGAGGTAGAGACAGAGATAGAGGTCTTCCAGCTGATGGTTCACTCCCCATATGGTTGCAATGTCTAGAGCTGTGCTGATCTGAAGCCAGGAACTTCTTCAGGGTCTCCCACATGGGTGCAGGTTCCCAAGGACTTAGGCTGTTTTAATGCCTTTGTATTGGTTGTATATCCTCCTACATTACCAAACTCTTCCTTGAGTTCACATAATCTCTTGGAGGAGTCTTTTGGATCCATCTGCAAATAGAGATGTCATCTGCAAATAGAGATAGCTTGACTTTCTCTTTACCAATTTGTGTCCCTTGATTTCTTTTTCTGGCTAATGGCTCTGGTTAAATCTTCCAGGATTATACTGAATAGCAATGTTGAGCGTGGGCATCCTTGTCTAGTTCCAGATCTCAGTGAGAATGCTTCTAACTTTTCCTCATTCAAAGGGATGCTGACTATATATAGTTTTGTCATTAATTTCCTTGATGTGTCAAGAGATTTTCCTCTGTACTCAATTTGCTCAGTTTTCATCATGAAAGGGTGTTGTATTTTATCAAATGCTTTCTCTGCATATAGAGATTTGGTTTTTGTTCTTGAATTTGTTAATGTGATGTATCACATTGATTGATTTGGAAATATCGAACCATCCATGCATACCAAGGATAAATTCCAGTTGGTCTGTGTGAATGATCTTTAGATGTGTTGTTGGATTCCATTGACTAGAATTTTATTAAGGATTTTTGCATCTATTTGATTTAGGGAAATTGGTGTGTAGTTCTCTTTCTCTATTGTGTCTTTTTCCGTGTTTAGAAATTAAGGTGATGCTGGCTTCATAGAAAGATTTTGTGAAAATTCCCTCTCTTTCAATTGTTTTGAATAACTTGAGAAGAATTGATATTAATTCTAATTTAAATGTTTGTTAAAATTCAGCAGTGAATCCATCAGGACCTCGGCTTTTCTTTATTGAGAGCGTCTTTATTACTGATTCAATTTTCATCTCGGAAATTTGTCTGTTTAGGTTTTCTATGTATTCATTGCTCAATGTAGCTAGGTTGTTTGTTTCCAGGAACCTGTCCATTTCATTTATGTTTCCAGCTTGTTGACATGCAGCTCTTTTATTAATTTCTTGTTATTCACTTTATGGTGTCTGTTGTTACATTTCCTTTTTCATCTCTAGTTTTATTAATTTGCATCATTTTTTGGTTAGTTGCCCAATTATGTGTCAATTTTATTTTTTAAAAAAAACAGCTTTTTTTTTAAAGCAGAGTGGACAGTGAGAGAGAGAGACAGAGAGAAACGTTTCCTTTGCCATTGGTTCACCCTGCAATGGCTGCCAAGGCTGGTGTGCTGCAGCCGGCACACTACGCTGATCTGAAGGCAGGAGCCAGGTACTTATCCTGGTCTCCCATGGGGTGCAGGACCCAAGCACTTGCGCCATCCTCCACTGCACTGCCTGGCCACAGCAGAGAGCTTGCCTGGAAGAGGGGTAACTGGCACAGAATCTGGCACCCCGTACGGGATTAGAACCCGGTGTGCTGGTGCCACTAGGCGGAGGATTAGCCTATTGAGCCAAGGCGCCAGCCACAGCTCTTTATTTTGCTGTTCTTTTATATTGTTTTTTTTTTTTTGGATTCATTTTTTAAATTTCCTATCTAATTTTGATATTTCTTTCTCCTGTTAGTTTGGGCTTTGTTTGTTCATTTTCTAGATCCTTGAGATGCGTTGATAGTTCATTTATTTGGTGTTTTTCCAATTTCTTGATATAGGCACTAATTGTTACAAACTTTCCTCTTAACATTGCTTTTGCTGTACACCATAAGTTTTGATATTTTATTGTTGCTTCATTTGTTTCTAGAAATTTTTTTTTTCAATTTTAATTTCTTCTATGTCCCACTGTTTATTCTGGAGCATATTGTTCTGTCTCCATATGTTTGCATATATTTCAGAGATTGTTAAGTTGCTGATTTCCAGCATCATTCCATTGTGGTGTGAGAAGAAGCGTAGTATGATTTTGATTTTTTTTTCTTTTTGGAATTTGCTGATGTTTGCTTTATGGCCTAGTATGTGGTCTATCCTAGAAAAAGTTCCATACACTCCTGAGAATAATATGTATTCTGGAACTGTAAGATGAAACTTTCTGTAGATACTTATTAGATCCATTTGGTCTATAGTGTTGATTACCTCTGCTGTTTCCTTGCTGAATTTCTGTCTGGTGGATCTGTCCATCCCTGAATCTGGGGTATTGAAGTCCCCCATTAGTATTATGTTTGAATCTTCGTCTCCCTTTTGTTCCTTTAATGTTTGTTTTAAATAGCCAGGTGCCCTGTAATTAGGTGCATATGCATTTATAATAGTGATATACCCTCCTAGCATGTAGGATTTCTGATGAGAAGTCCGCTCTGAGTTTGACTGGAGATACCTGAAATAAATCTAGTGTTTCTCTTGTGAAGATTTTAGAATCTTTTCTTTATGTTTTACTGTGGAACGTTTGATTATAATCTATCATGGTGAATATATTTTCTGGTCATATCTTTTAGGGGTTCTATGGGCTCCTCATACTTAAATGTCCCTTTAATTCTCCAAATTAGGGAAGTTTTCTGTTATTATTTCACTAAAAAGGCCTTCTAATCCATCCCATCTTTCCAAAACTTCAGAAATTCCTAGAACTTTTATGTTGGGTCATTTGATAGTATCTATAATTTACCAACAGTGTATTTTAACTTTCTAATTTCTTCTTATGTTTGATCTCTCTGAATGATTTTCTTTTTTTGTCTTCTAAGTCAGTTATTCTTTCTTTTGATTCATAGATTCTTTTGTTAAGGCTTTCCACTGCATTTTCTAATTTGCTCTATTGACTTCTTCATTTCCAAGATTTCATTTTGATTTCTCCTTAAGTTCTCAATTTCATGGGAGAAAATTTCTTCCATGTCATGTATAGATTTTATTAGTTCATGCATTTTCTTCTGATTACGTTTAAGCAATCCTGTGATCAATATTTTGAATTCTATTTCTAGATATTTTTTTAATCTCATCATCTTCACACTCTATTATTGTAGTGTTGTGTTCTTTGGGAGCCATCATTTTGTCCTCTGTATTCTTGTTTGGTGCATTTGTTATTTAGTATTTGTGGAGATACTCATTTTTTGTGTGCTGTGGCAGCATTTATCTGTGGACTATGTGTTCATTATCTGATTGCTTTCAGGAAATACCTAAAGGCTTGTGGTGATTGTAGCCAGGGAGCTCTGTTCATTGCTTCAGAGTGAAGGGTGTGTCTGAATTGACACTCCAATTTTGGCATCTTAAATCTCTTTTTTTATTAGAGGGGAGGTTTCTTCTTGTCTGTTGGTGTAGATTCATCTGAGCTCCTCTTCTCAAATGAGACCAGTGCCTGGGTGCTAGCCCCAGAGGGTATATTATTTGTTGTCACTGCCACAAGGACCACACAAAGGATCTGTGCAGTTTTCAGTATAAGTTTGGATTCTCATTTTTTTCAACTTTTATTTAATGAATATAAATTTCCAAAGTACAGCTTATGGATGACAACAGCTTCCCCACCATAACGTCCCTCCCACCCACAACCCATGCTTTCCCACTCCCTCTCCCCTTCCCAGCAATGACCCTTGACTGGAAACCAGGGAATGCTGATTGTGTGGAGCCTCCCACAGTGACTGCTCAAAGTCCTGGTCACTCCTGAGTGCTCCCACACAATCTCAGTATTTACACAGTCCTTGCACAGAAACCTCACACAGTCTCAAGCAGCATACCCCCCTGCCAGATCTCCCCACCAGATCAGGATTCTCTGCTTGGCTGCTTTCAAGATGCTGACACAAGCTGTCATATGTGTCAAAATGGCACTTATTCTATATCACTTTCTTACATGTTGCAGTTGCAGGGTGCTATGGACAGAGAAAATGTGCCCCCTCTTTTTTTTCTCCTCTAGTTTGGCAGGTACATCATCCCCCAGTTTGCTCCAAGTCAGATTCTCTGTAGGCTCTTCCTGCAGCTTTTTCACCCATGGATTTGGCTTATGCAGTCTGGTCTCACCACACTATCCTCTCTGATGTGGAGGCTCTTGGCTGCTGGAGTTCTGAGTTGTGAATCCCTCCATGTAGGTTCACTTTGTCCCTCTAATGTGTAGAGCTTCCTCTGCTTTTTTTACCCAAAACTCTTGCCTGAATCTGCACTCTTTCCATTTTTAAAAAAACTATCTTCCCCAAGAATAGAGCAGCAAGCTCCCTCCCTACTCTACAAACTTGCCCCTATCCCTATTATTGTTTTCTAATGGAGGAGAGCTTACGTATCTGTGGATTTGTCCAACATCAAATGTTAATAACCTTGATGAGGTTGTTGTGTTTTTATTTCCTAATGGATACTCTGTCTAAACTCTTTTTTTTTTAACTTTTATTTGATGAATATAAATTTCCAAAGTACGATTTATGGATTACAATGGCTTCCTTGTTTGTATTGTGTCAGAATACAAAATTTGGGAAGGAAAAAGGGAAAACAAACTCAACCCAAGAAACAATTTAGGAAATTGTCACTCAAGAAACCAAAAGTTGGGTGAGGCACCCAAAACCATGACAGAAAGCCAGATTTGGCGCAAGCCATCAGCTGTGCCCTGATTGAAAAAGACCATTCCTCCCGTGCCCTGACCTCCATATTCCAGCCTCCAATCCAAAGCTAACATCAGAAAATTCATTACAAACCATGATAAATAAGAAAAATGTGAAAAAAAACAAAGTAAGAAATCCAAGAGTCCTTAGTGATACAGGGCTTGACTTAGTCACCTGGAAACTGGCTGTTCCTGGATTCATCCACCCATCCCAGATGACTGGCTGTGGAATTCTGATTGAATTAACCTGAACATTGCACTCACACTCGATTTGGAAGGAATTAATATCTGTCCCCTCAGCAAAAGGGTTCCATTTCATTTGCCAAACACAAAAACTCCTCTTGGTCATGTTGCCTGTAGATTTGTAAGCATGAAACACCATTTGCTGTGTTTTTTATTTCCTAATGGATACCCTGTCTAAACTCTTCTTTGTATTGCATCAGAATACAAAATTTGGGAAGGAAGAAGGCAAAACAAACTCAGACCCAGGAAACATTTAGGAAATTGCTCTTCAAAAAGCAAAAATTGGCTGAGGCACCCAAAACAATGACAGAAAGCCAGAATTGGAGCAAGCCAGCTGTTGTGCACTGATTGAAAAAGACCATACCTCCCAAATCCTGAACTAATTCATCCACCCACAAAACTAACGCTCACATTAGAAAATTCATTACAACCATGATAAATAAGAACAATGTGAAAAAAGCCAAAGAAATCAAGAGTTGGTAGTGATATTGGAATTGATTAGGCACATTGAAACCAGCTGTTCCCGGATTCATCCACCCCTCCCTGCTGACTGGCTGTGGAATTCTGATTGAATTAAATGAAAACTGCACCCACACTCAATTTGGAGGCGATTAATATCTGTCCCCTCAGAAAAAGGGTTCCATTTCATTTTCCAAAACACAAAAACTCCTCTTGGTCTGTTGCCCATAGATGTCTAAGCGTGAAACACCAATTTGCTATGTTTTTATATCCTAATGAATACTCTGTCCAAACTCTTGTTTGTAATGCATCAGAATACAAAATTTGGGAAGGACGAAGACAAATGAAATCAGATCCAGAAACAATTTAGGAAATTGCCACTCAAGAAAGCAAAAATCGGCTGAGGCACCCAAAGCAATGACAGAAAGCCAGAATTGGAGCAAGCCAATTGTAGTGCATTGATTCAAGAAGACGATATCTCCCGTGCCCTGAACTACTTCTTTTCAGCCTCAAAACCAAAACTCACATTAGAAAATTCATTACAAACCATGAGAAATAAGAAAAATGTGAAAAAAGCCAAAGAAATCCAAGAGTCCTTACTGGTACTGGGCTTCATTAGGCACAAGGAAACCAGCTGTTTCCGTATTCATGCAACCCTCCCAGATGACTGGCTGTGGAATTTGCATTGAATTAACCTGCAAAAGGCACTCACACTAAATGTGGAGGGAATTAATATCTGCCCCTCAGCAAAAGGTTCCATTTCATTTTCCAAAACAGAAAGCTCCTCTTGGTCGTGTTGCCTGTAGATTTCTAAGCATGAAACACCCACTTTGCATTCAAACCATAAGGTCTGTAAATAATGTCCAGAAAACACAAACAAACACAGAGGATGTAGCAAGATCGGGGATTGAGATAGCCACAACACACCGGATATTTCTGCTTTTATCCAGGCATATCCGGACAAAGTGTTGTGCAATTCCGGTGAAATTTAACCAAAAAATCACCATCAAAGTGGTTTTGGAGAAAAAGACAATGTTTCTGTTCGGCAAGTGGATCCAATGTCATGTTTACAAACAGAAATAGCATGGTTTCTTGGGTTTCTGAAGCTTTCTGCCTAGAAAACTGGAATGTGTGGAGGATTTAACTCCATGTGGAACCAATTAGCGTTTGCCCACAGAAAACAAAGAGTTACCTGCTAAAATGCATTCAAAAGGCAAAAGTCCATAGATAGAGTCCAGAAAACCGAAATAAACTCAGAGGTTCTAACCAGATCTGGGATTGAGATAGTCACAAAACACTGGATATTTCAGCTTTCAGCCAGGCATATATGTACGAAGGGTTTTCTAATTTAGGTGAAATTTAACCAAAAAATCACCATCAAAGAGGTTTTGGAGAAAAGCATAATATTTCTGTTCGGAAAGTGGATACAAGGTCATGTTTGCAAACAAAATAGCATGTTTTCTCAGGTTTCTGAAGCTTTCTGCCTAGAAAACTCGAATGTGTAGAGGATTTGATTCCATGTGGAACCAATTAACATTTTCCAGCAGAAAACAAACAATTACTTGATAAAATGTATTCAAAAGGATAAAGTCATAGATAAAGTCCAAAAAACCGAAACAAACACAGTGGCTGTAGCAAGATCTGGGACTGAGATAGCCACAACACACCATATATTTCTAATTTCCTCCAGGCATATCCGGACAAAGTGTTGTGGAATTCGGGTGAAATTTACCAAAAATTTAACAGTCAAAGTGGTTTTGGAGTAAAGCACAATCTTTATGTTCAGAAAGTGAATCTTATATCATGTTTACAAACAGAAATAGCATGTTTTCTTGAGTTTCTGAAGCTTTTGCCTAGAAAACTCGAAAGTCGAGGATATGACCTCATGTGGAACCAATTAGCATTTTTGAGCAGAAAACAAAAGTTATATGCTAAACACATTCAAAAGGATAAAGTTTGTAGATAAAGTCCAGAAAACAGAAACAAACACAGAGGTTGTAGCAAGATCTGGGATTGAGATAGCCACAACACAACATATATATTTCTGCTTTTATCCAGGCATATCTGGACAAATTGTTGTGGGAAATGGGTGAAATTTAACCAAAACATCATGGTCAACGTGGTTTTGGAGAAAAGCACAATGTTTCTGTTCAGCCAGTGGATTCAATGAAATGTTTACAAAGAGAAATACATTGTTTTTTTGGGATTCTTAAGCCCTCTGCCTAGTAAACTTGAATGTGTGGAGCATTTGACTCCATGTGGAACCCATTAGCTATTGTCGGCAGAAAACAAAAAGATACATGCTAAAATGCATTCAAAAGGATAAAGTCCAGAAAATAGAAACAAACACAGAGGTTGTAGCAAGATCTGGGATTGAGATAGCCACAACACACGTATATTTCTGCTTTCATCCAGGCATATCCGAACAAAGTGTGGAGGAAATCGCGTGAAATTTAATCAAAAAATCATGGTCAAGTGGTTTTGGAGAAAAGCACAATGTTTCAGTTCCGCCATTGGATCCAATGTCCTGTTTACAAACAGAAATAGCATGTTTTCTCGGGTTTCTAAATCTTTCTGACTAGAAAACAAGATTGTGTGGAGGATTTGACTCCAAGTGGAACTAATTAGCATTTGCCGGTAGAAAACACAAAGTTACATGCTAAAATGCATTCAAAACCATACCATACATAAAGTCCAGAAACACAATCAAACATAGAGGCTGTAGCAAGATCTGGGATTGAGATAGCCGCAACACACAATATATCTTTCTGTTTTTATCCAGGCATATCCGGACAAAGTGTTGTGGAATTCGGGTGAAATTTAACCAAAAAATCACCGTCAAAGCGGTTTTGGAGAAAAGCACAATGTTTCTGTTCCGCCATTGGATGCAATGTCCTGTTTACAATGAGAAATAGCATGTTTAATCGGGTTTCTGAAGATTTCTGCCTAGAAAACCAGAATGTGTGGATTAATTGACTCCAGGTGGAACCAATTAGCATTTGCCGCAGAAAACAAAAAGTTACATGCTAAAAATGCATTCAAAAGGATAAAGTCCAGAAAATAGAAACAAACAAAAGGCTGTAGCAAGATCTGGGATTCAGATAGCCACAACACACAATATATGTTTCTGCTTTTATCCAGGCATATCCGGACAAGGTGTTGTGGAATTCGGGTGAAATTTAACCAAAAAATCACGGTCAAAGTGGTTTTGAAAAAAGCACAATGTTTCTGTTGGGCAAGTGAATCCAATGACTTGTTTACAAAGAGAAATAGCATGTTTTCTTGGGATTCTGAAGCTTTCCGCTAGTAAACTTAAATATGTGGAGGATTTGACTCCATGTGGAACCCAGTAGGTTTTGTCAGCAAAAAAAAAAAGTTACATACTAAAATGCATTAAAAAGGATAAAGTCTGTAGATAAAGTCCAGAAAATAGAAACAAACACAGAGGATGTAGCAAGATCTGGGATTGAGATAGCCACAACACATCGGATATTTCTGTGTTCCTCCAGGAATATCCAGACAAAGTGTTGTGGAATTCGCATGCAATTTAATCAAAAAATCACAATCAAAGTGTTTTGGAGAAAAGGAGAATTTTTCTGTTTGGCCATTGGATCCAATGTCATGTTTACAAACAGAAATAGCATGTTTTCTCATGTTTCTGAAGATTTCTTCCTAGAAAAGTCAAAAGTGAGGATGATTTGACTCCATGTGGAACCAATTACCATTGCTGGCAGAAAAAAAAGTTACATGCTAAAATGCTTCAAAAGGACAAAGTCCATACATAATGTCCAGATTAAACAAACAAACACCGAGGTTGTAGCAAGATCTGGGATTGAGATAGCCACAACACACTTACATTTCTGCTTTCATCCAGGCATATCCGGACAAAGTGTTGTGGGAATCGGTGAAATTTAACCAAAAAATAAACGTCAAAGTGGTTTTGGAGAAAAGCGCAATGTTTCAGTTTGGCCAATGGATCCAATGACATGTTTACAAAGAGAAACAGCATGTTTTCTCGGGTTTCCGAAGCTTTCTGCCTAGAAAACTCGAATGTGTGGAGGATTTGACACCAGGTGGAACCAATTAGCATTTTCCGGCAGAAAACAAAAATTTACATGCTAAAATGCATTCAAAACCACCAAGTTCAAACATAAAGTCCAGAAAACAGAAACAAACACAGAAGCTGTAGCAAGATCCGGGATTGAGATAGCCAAAACACACTGGATAGTTCTGCTTTCCTCCAGACATATCCGAACAAAGTGTTATGGAATTTGGGTGAAATTTAACCAAAAAATCACCCTCAAAGTGATTTTGGAGAAAAGCACAATGTTTCTGTATGGCCAGTGGATCCAATGTCATGGTCACAAAGAAAATAGCATATTTTCTTGGGTTTATAAAGTTTTCTGCCTAGTAAACTCGATGTGTGGAGGATTTGACTCCATGTGGAACTAATTAGCGTTTGCCAGCAGAAAACAAACAGTTACATGCTAAAATGCATTCAAAACCAACAAGTCCATACATGATGTCCAGAAAACAGAAACAAACACAGAAGCTGTAGCAAGATCTGGGATTGAGATAGCCACAACACACGTATATTTCTGCTTTCATCCAGGCGTACCCAGACAAAGTGTTGTGGGAATCGGGTGAAATTTAACCAAAAAATCACCGTCAAAGTGGTTTGGGAGAAATGCACAATGTTTCAGTTCGGCCAATGGATCCAATGACATGTTTACAAAGAGAAATAGCATGTTTTCTCAGGTTTCTGAAGCTTTCTGCCTAGAAAACTCGAATGTGTGGAGGATTTGACTCCAGGTGGAACCAATTAGCATTTTCCGGCAGAAAACACAAAGTTACATGCTAAAATGCATTCAAAACCACCAAGTCCATACATAAAGTCCAGAAAACACAAACAAAAATAGAGGCTTTAGCAAGATCTGGGATTGAGATAGTCACAACACACCATATATATTTCTGCTTTTATCCAGGCATATCCGACAAAGTGTTGTGGAATTCGGGTGAAATTTTACCAAAAAATCACCGTCAAACTGGTTTTGGAGAAAAGCACAATTTTTCTGTTCGGCCAGGGGATCCGATGTCATGTTTACAATGAGAAATAGCATATTTAATCGGGTTTCTGAAGCTTTCTACCTAGAAAACCAGAATGTGTGCAGGAATTGACTCCAGGTGGAACCAATTAGCATTTTCCGGCAGAAAACACAAAGTTACATGCTAAAAATGCATTCAAAAGGATAAAGTCCAGAAAATAGAAACAAACACAGAGGCTGTAGCAAGATCTGGGATTGAGATAGCCACAACACAGTATATTTAGGCTTTCCTCCAGGCATATCTGAACAAAGTGTTGTGGAATTTGGGTGAAATTTAACCAAAAAATCAACGTCAAAGTGGTTTTGAAAAAAGCACAATGTTTCTTTTGGGCAAGTGGATCCAATGACATGTTTACAAAGAGAAATAGCATGTTTTCTTGGGATTCTGAAGCTTTCTGCCTATTAAACTTAAATGTGTGGAAGATTTGACTCCATGTGGAATCCAGTAGCTTTTGTTGGCAGAAAAAAAAAAGTTACATGCTAAAATGCATTCAAAAGGATAAAGCCTGTAGATAAAGTCCAGAAAATAGAAACAAGCACAGAGGATGTAGCAAGATCTGGGATTGAGATAGCCACAACACACCGGATATATATCTGCGTTCCTCCAGGCATATCCGGACAAATGCTGTGGAATTCGGGTGAAATTTAACCAAAAAATCACAGTCAAAGTGGTTTTGGAGAAAAGTAGAATGTTTCTGTTTGGCCAGTGGATCCAACGACATATTTACAAAGAGAAATAGCATGTTTTCTTGGGATTCTGAAGCTTTCTGCCTAGTCAACTTGAATGTGTGGAGGATTTGACTCCATGTGGAACCTATTAGATTTTGTCGGCAGAAAACAAAAATTTACATGCTAAAATGCATTTAAAACCACCAAGTCCAAACATAAAGTCAGAAAACAGAAACAAACACAGAGGTTGTAGCAAGATCTGGGATTGAGATAGCCACAACACACCATATATATTTCTGCTTTTATCCAGGCATATCCGGACAAATTGTTGGGGAATTCAAGTGAAATTTAACCAAAAAATCACTGTCAAAAGGGTTTTGGAGAAAAGCACAATCTTTCTGTTGGGCAAGTGTATCCTACGTCACGTTTATAAGCAGAAATGGCATGTTTTCTTGGTTTTCTGAAGCTTTCTGTCTAGAAAACAAGAATGTGTGGAGGAATTGAATCCAGGTATTTCTGATTAGCGTTCGGCGGCTGAAAACAAAATATTACATGCTAAAATGCATTCAAAAGGATAAAGTCCGTAGATAAAGTCCAGAAAACAAAAAAAAAACACAGATGCTATAACAAGTTCCAGGATTGAGATAGCCACAACACACCGGATATTTAGGCTTTCCTCCAGGCATATCTGGACAAAGTGTTGTGGAATTTGGGTGAAATTTAACCAAAAAGTCACCGTCAAAGTGGTTTTGCAGAAAAGCACAATGTTTCTGTTCGGCCAGTGGATCCAATGCCATGTTTACAAAGAGAAATAGGATGTTTTCTCAGGTTTCTGAAGCTTTCTGCCTAGAAAACTCGAATGTGTGGAGGATTTGACTCCAGGTGGAACAAATTAGCATTTGCCGGCAGAAAACAAAAAGTTACATGCTAAAATGCATTCAAAAGGATAAAGTCCAGAAAATAGAAACAAACACAGAGGCTGCAGCAAGATCTGGAATTGAGATAGCCACAACACACGTATATTAGTGCGTTCCTCCAGGCATATCCGGACAAAGAGTTGTGGGTTTGGGTGAAATTTAACCAAAAAATCACAATCAAAGTGGATTGGGAGAAAAGCAAAATGTTTCATTTCGGCCAATGGATCCAATGACATGTTTACAAAGTGAAATAACATGTTTTCTCGGGTTTCTGAAGCTTTCTGCCTAGATAAATCGAATGTGTAGGATTTCACTCCATGTGGAACCAATTAGCGTTTGCTGGCAGAAAACAAAAAGTTACATGCTAAAATGCATTCAAAAGGTTAAAGTCCATAGATAAAGTCCAGAAAACACAAACAAACACAGATGTCGTACAAGATCTGGATTGAGATAGCCACAACACTCCAGATATTTCCGCTTTCCATCAGCATATATTGACAAAGTGTTGTGGAATTCAGGTGAAAGTTAGCAAAGAAATCACCGTCAAAGTTGTTTTGCAGAAAGCAGAGTTTTCCTGTTCGGCAAGCGGATCCAATGTCATGTGGACAAACAGAATTAGCATGTTTTCTCGGGTTTGTGAAGCTTTCTGCCTAGTCAACTCGAATGTGTGGAGGAATTGACTCCAGGTGGAAACAATTATCGTTTGCCAGCAGAAAACTAAAATTTACATGCTAAATTGCATTCAAAAGGATGAAGTCCATTGTTAAAGTCCAGAAAACAGAAACAAACACAGAGGCTGTAGCAAGATCTGGGATTGAGATAGCCACAACACTCCGGATAGTTCTGCGTTCCTCCAGGAATATGCGGACAATGTGTTGTGGAATTCGTGTGAGATTTAACCAAAAAATCACCGTCAAAGTGATTTTGGAAAAAAGCATAAAGTTTCTGTTCGGCCATTGGATCCAATGTCATGTTTACAAAGAGAAATAGCATGTTTTCTCGGGTTTCTGAAGCTTTCTACCTAGAAAACACGAATGTGTGGAGGTATTGACTCCAGCTGGAACCAATTAGTGTTTTTGGCAGCAAACAAAATGTTGCATGATAAAATGCATTCAAAATGATAAAGTACATAGATAAAGTCCAAAAAACACAAACAAACACAGAGGTTGTAGCAAGAACTGGGATTGAGAGAGCCACAACACACCGGATATTTCTGCGTTCCTCCAGGAATATCCGGACAATGTGTTGTGGAATTCGTGTGAGATTTAACCAAAAAATCACCGTCAAAGTGGTTTTGGAGAAAAGCACAATCTTTCTCTTCTGCCAGCGGATCCAATGTCATGTTTATAAATAGAAATAGCATGTTTTCTTGGGTTTATGAAGCTTTCTTCCTTGAAAACGAGAATGTGTGGAGGATTTTACTCCATGTGGAACCAATTGGCGTTTTCGGCAGAAAACAAAAAGGTACATGATAAAATGCATTCAAAACCACCAAGTCCATACATAATGCCCATAAAACACAAACAAACACAGAGGATGTAGCTAGATCTGGGATTGAGATAGCCACAACACACCGGTTATTGCTGCTTTCATCCAGGCAAATCCGGACAAAGTGTTGTGGAATTCGGGTGAAATTGAACCAAAACATCACCGTCAGAGAGGTTTTGGAGAAACGCCAATTTTTCAGTTCGGCCAGCGGAAAAATGTCCTGTTCACAATAAGAAATAGCATGTTTTCTCGGGTTTCTGAAGCTTTCTGCCTAGAAAACTCGAATGTGTGGAGGAATTGACTCCAGGTAGAACCAGCTAGCGTTTGCCGGTAGAAAACCAAAAGTTACATGCTAAAATGCATTCAAAAGGATAAAGTCCATGGATAAAGTCCAGAAAACACAAACAAACACAGAGGTTGTGGCAAGATCTGGGATTGAGATAGCCACAACACACTGGATAGTTCTGCTTTCCTCCGGGCATATCCAGAGAACGTGTTGTGGAATTCGGGTGAAATTTAACCATAAAATCACGGTCAAAGTGGTTTTGGAGAAAAGCACAAAGTTTCTATTTGGCCAGCGGATCCAATGCCATGTTTACAAACAGAAATAGCATGTTTTCTTGGGTTTATGTAGCTTTCTGCCTAGACAACACAAATGTGTGGAGGATTTCACTCATGTGGAACCAATTAGCGTTTGCCGCCCGAAAACAAAAAGTTACATGCTAAAATGCATTCAAAAGGTTAAAGTCCATAGATAAAGTCCAGAAAACACAAACAAACACAGAGGTTGTACAAGATCTGGATTGAGATAGCCACAACACACCAGATATTTCTGCTTTCCTCCAGGCATATCCGGACAAAGTGTTGTGGAATTCGGGTGAAATTTAACCAAAACATCAACGTCAAAGTGGTTTTGGAGAAAAGCAGATAAAAAAAAAAGAAAGAAACATGCTGAAAGGCATTGAAAACCGTAAAGTCTTTAGATAAAATCCAGAAAACACAAACAAAAACAGAGGCTTTAGCAAGATCTGGGATTGAGAGAGCCACAACACACCGGATATTTCTGCATCCATCCAGGCATATCCGGACAAACAAAGTGTTGTGGAATTCGGGTGAAATTTAACCAAAAAATCACCATCAAAGTTGTTTTGGAAAAAAGCAGAATGTTTCTGTTCGGCAAGTGGATCCAATGTCATGGTTACAAAGAGAAATTGCATGTTTTCTCGGGTTTGTGAAGCTTTCTGCCTAGTCAACTTGAATGTGTGGAGGATTTGACTCCATATGGAAACAATTAGCGTTTGCTGGCAGAAAACCAAAAGTTACATCCTAAAATGAATTCCACAGGATAAAGTCTATAGATAAAGTCCAGAAAGCAGAAACAAACACAGAGGCTGCAGCAAGATAAGGGACTGAGATAGCCACAGCACACCAGATATTTCTGCTTTCCTCCAGGCATATCCGGACAAAGTGTTGTGGACTTTGGGTGAAATTTATCCAAAACATCATCGTCAAAGTAGTTTTGGAGAAAAGCACAATGCCTCTGTTTGGCCAGTGGATCCAATGTCATGTTTAAAAACAGAAATAGCATGTTTTCTCTGGTTTCTAAATCTTTCTGACTAGAAAACACGATTGTGTGGAGGAATTGACTCCAGGTGGAACCAATTAGCGTTTGCTGGCAGAAAACAAAAAGTTACATGCTAAATTGCATTCAAAAGGTTAAAGTCCATTGTTAAAGTCCAGAAAACAGAAACAAACACAGAGGCTGTAGCAAGATCTGGGATTGAGATAGCCACAACACTCCGGATAGTTCTGCGTTCCTCCAGGAATATGCGGACAATGTGTTGTGGAATTCGTGTGAGATTTAACCAAAAAATCACCGTCAAAGTGATTTTGGAAAATAGCATAAAGTTTCTGTTCGGCCATTGGATCCAATGTCATGTTTACAAAGAGAAATAGCATGTTTACTCGGGTTTCTGAAGGTTTCTAGCTAGAAAACGCGAATGTGTAGAGGTATTGGCTCCAGGTGGAACCAATTAGTGTTTTCGTCAGAAAACAAAATGTTGCATGATAAAATGCATTCAAAAGGATAAAGTACATAGATGAAGTCCAAAAAACACAAACAAACACAGAGGTTGTAGCAAGAACTGGGATTGAGAGAGCCACAACACACCGGATATTTCTGCGTTCCTCCAGGAATATCCGGACAATGTGTTGTGGAATTCGTGTGAGATTTAACCAAAAAATCACCGTCAAAGTGGTTTTGGAGAAAAGCACAATCTTTCTCTTCTGCCAGCGGATCCAATGTCATGTTTATAAATAGAAATAGCATGTTTTCTTGGGTTTATGAAGCTTTCTTCCTTGAAAACGAGAATGTGTGGAGGATTTTACTCCATGTGGAACCAATTGGCGTTTTCGGCAGAAAACAAAAAGGTACATGATAAAATGCATTCAAAAGGATTAAGTACATAGATAAAGTCCAAAAAACACAAACAAACACAGAGGTTGTAGCAAGATCTGGGATTGAGACAGCCACAACACACCGGTTATTGCTGCTTTCATTCAGGCAAATCCGGACAAAGTGTTGTGGAATTCGGGTGAAATTTAACCAAAACATCACCGTCAGAGTGGTTTTGGAGAAACACCAATTTTTCAGTTCGGCCAGCGGATCCAATGTCCTGTTCACAATAAGAAATAGCATGTTTTCTCGGGTTTCTGAAGCTTTCTGCCTAGAAAACTCGAATGTGTGGAGGAATTGACTCCAGGTAGAACCAGCTAGCGTTTGCCGGTAGAAAACCAAAAGTTACATGCTAAAATGCATTCAAAAGGATAAAGTCCATGGATAAAGTCCAGAAAACACAAACAAACACAGAGGTTGTGGCAAGATCTGGGATTGAGATAGCCACAACACACTGGATAGTTCTGCTTTCCTCCGGGCATATCCAGAGAAAGTGTAGTGGAATTCGAGTGAAATTTAACCATAAAATCACGGTCAAAGTGGTTTTGGAGAAAAGCACAAAGTTTCTATTCGGCCAGCGGATCCAATGCCATGTTTACAAACAGAAATAGCATGTTATCTTGGGTTTATGTAGCTTTCTGCCTAGAAAACACAAATGTGTGGAGGATTTCACTCATGTGGAACCAATTAGCCTTTGCTGCCAGAAAACAAAAAGTTACATGCTAAAATGCATTCAAAAGGTTAAAGTCCATAGATAAAGTCCAGAAAACACAAACAAACACAGAGGTTGTACAAGATCTGGATTGAGATAGCCACAACACACCAGATATTTCTGCTTTCCTCCAGGCATATCCGGACAAAGTGTTGTGGAATTCGGGTGAAATTTAACCAAAACATCAACGTCAAAGTGGTTTTGGAGAAAAGCAGATAAAAAAAAAAGAAAGAAACATGCTGAAAGGCATTGAAAACCGTAAAGTCTTTAGATAAAATCCAGAAAACACAAACAAAAACAGAGGCTTTAGCAAGATCTGGGATTGAGAGAGCCACAACACACCGGATATTTCTGCATCCATCCAGGCATATCCGGACAAACAAAGTGTTGTGGAATTCGGGTGAAATTTAACCAAAAAATCACCATCAAAGTTGTTTTGGAAAAAAGCAGAATGTTTCTGTTCGGCAAGTGGATCCAATGTCATGGTTACAAAGAGAAATTGCATGTTTTCTCGGGTTTGTGAAGCTTTCTGCCTAGTCAACTTGAATGTGTGGAGGATTTGACTCCATATGGAAACAATTAGCGTTTGCTGGCAGAAAACCAAAAGTTACATCCTAAAATGAATTCCACAGGATAAAGTCTATAGATAAAGTCCAGAAAGCAGAAACAAACACAGAGGCTGCAGCAAGATAAGGGACTGAGATAGCCACAGCACACCAAATATTTCTGCTTTCCTCCAGGCATATCCGGACAAAGTGTTGTGGACTTTGGGTGAAATTTATCCAAAACATCATCGTCAAAGTAGTTTTGGAGAAAAGCACAATGCCTCTGTTCGGCCAGTGGATCCAATGTCATGTTTAAAAACAGAAATAGCATGTTTTCTCTGGTTTCTAAATCTTTCTGACTAGAAAAGAAGATTGTGTGGAGGAATTGACTCCAGGTGGAACCAATTAGCGTTTGCTGGCAGAAAACAAAAAGTTACATGCTAAAATGCATTCAAAAGGTTAAAGTCCATAGATAAAGTCCAGAAAACACAAACAAACACAGATGTCGTACAAGATCTGGATTGAGATAGCCACAACACACCAGATATTTCCGCTTTCCATCAGCATATATTGACAAAGTGTTGTGGAATTCGGGTGAAATTTAGCAAAGAAATCACCGTCAAAGTTGTTTTGCAGAAAGCAGAGTTTTCCTGTTCGGCAAGCGGATCCAATGTCATGTGGACAAACAGAATTAGCATGTTTTCTCGGGTTTCTGAAGCTTTCTGCCTAGAAAACTCGAATGTGTGGAGGAATTGACTCCAGGTGGAAACAATTATCGTTTGCCAGCAGAAAACTAAAATTTACATGCTAAATTGCATTCAAAAGGATGAAGTCCATTGTTAAAGTCCAGAAAACAGAAACAAACACAGAGGCTGTAGCAAGATCTGGGATTGAGATAGCCACAACACTCCGGATAGTTCTGTGTTCCTCCAGGAATATGCGGACAATGTGTTGTGGAATTCGTGTGAGATTTAACCAAAAAATCACCGTCAAAGTGATTTTGGAAAATAGCACAATCTTTCTCTTCTGCCAGCGGATCCAATGTCATGTTTACAAAGAGAAATCGCATGTTTTCTCGGGTTTCTGAAGCTTTCTACCTAGAAAACGCGAATGTGTGGAGGTATTGACTCCAGCTGGAACCAATTAGTGTTTTTGGCAGCAAACAAAATGTTGCATGATAAAATGCATTCAAAAGGATAAAGTACATAGATAAAGTCCAAAAAACACAAACAAACACAGAGGTTGTAGCAAGAACTGGGATTGAGAGAGCCACAACACACCGGATATTTCTGCGTTCCTCCAGGAATATCCGGACAATGTGTTGTGGAATTCGTGTGAGATTTAACCAAAAAATCACCGTCAAAGTGGTTTTGGAGAAAAGCACAATGCCTCTGTTCCGCCAGTGGATCCAATGTCATGTTTAAAAACACAAATAACATGTTTTCTCTGGTTTCTAAATCTTTCTGACTAAAAAACAAGATTGTGGGGAGGAATTGACTCCAGGTGGAACCAATTAGCATTTGCTGGCAGAAAACAAAAAGTTACATGCTAAAATGCATTCAAAAGGATAAAGTACATAGATAAAGTCCAAAAAACACAAACACAGAGGTGGTAGCAAGAACTGGGATTGAGAGAGCCACAACACACCGGATATTTCTGCGTTCCTCCAGGAATATCCGGACAATGTGTCGTGGAGTTCGTGTAACATTTAACGAAACAATCACCATCAAAGTGGTTTTGGAGAAAAGCACAATCTTTCACTTCTGCCAGCGGATCCAATGTCATGTTTATAAATAGAAATAGCATGTTTTCTTGGGTTTATGAAGCTTTCTTCCTTGAAAACGAGAATGTGTGGAGGATTTTACTCCATGTGGAACCAATTGGCGTTTTCGGCAGAAAACAAAATCTTACATGATAAAATGCATTCAAAACCACCAAGTCCATACATAATGCCCATAAAACACAAACAAACACAGAAGCTGTAGCAAGATCTGGGATTGAGATAGCCACAAGACACTGGTGATTGCTGCTTTCATCCAGGCAAATCCGGACAAAGTGTTGTGGAATTCGGGTGAAATTGAACCAAAACATCACCGTCAGAGTAGTTTTGGAGAAACGCCAATTTTTCAGTTCGGCCAGCGGATACAATGTCCTGTTCACAATAAGAAATGGCATGTTTTCTCGGGTTTCTGAAGCTTTCTGCCTAGAAAACTCGAATGTGTGGAGGAATTGACTCCAGGTAGAACCAGCTAGTGTTTGCCGGTAGAAAACAAAAAGTTACATGCTAAAATGCGTTCAAAAGGATAAAGTCCATGGATAAAGTCCAGAAAACAGAAACAAACACAGAGGTTGTGGCAAGATCTGGGATTGAGATAGCCACAACACACTGGATAGTTCTGCTTTCCTCCGGGCATATCCAGAGAAAGTGTTGTGGAATTCGGGTGAAATTTAACCATAAAATCACGGTCAAAGTGGTTTTGGAGAAAAGCACAAAGTTTCTATTTGGCCAGTGGATCCAATGCCATGTTTACAAACAGAAATAGCATGTTTTCTTGGGTTTATGTAGCTTTCTGCCTAGACAACACAAATGTGTGGAGGATTTCACTCATGTGGAACCAATTAGCCTTTGCTGCCAGAAAACAAAAAGTTACATGCTAAAATGCATTCAAAAGGTTAAAGTCCATAGATAAAGTCCAGAAAACACAAACAAACACAGAGGTTGTACAAGATCTGGATTGAGATAGCCACAACACACCAGATATTTCTGCTTTCCTCCAGGCATATCTGGACAAAGTGTTGTGGAATTCGGGTGAAATTTAACCAAAACATCAACGTCAAAGTGGTTTTGGAGAAACGCAGAAAAAAAAAGAAAGAAACATGCTGAAAGGCATTGAAAACCGTAAAGTCTTTAGATAAAATCCAGAAAACACAAACAAAAACAGAGGCTTTAGCAAGATCTGGGATTGAGAGAGCCACAACACACCGGATATTTCTGCATCCATCCAGGCATATCCGGACAAACAAAGTGTTGTGGAATTCGGGTGAAATTTAACCAAAAAATCACCATCAAAGTTGTTTTGGAAAAAAGCAGAATGTTTCTGTTCGGCAAGTGGATCCAATGTGATGGTTACAAAGAGAAATTGCATGTTTTCTCGGGTTTGTAAAGCTTTCTGCCTAGTGAACTTGAATGTGTGGAGGATTTGACTCCATATGGAAACAATTAGCGTTTGCTGGCAGAAAACCAAAAGTTACATCCTAAAATGAATTCCAAAGGATAAAGTCTATAGATAAAGTCCAGAAAGCCGAAACAAACAGAGGCTGCAGCAAGATAAGGGACTGAGATAGCCACAGCACACCAGATATTTCTGCTTTCCTCCAGGCATATCCGGACAAAGTGTTGTGGACTTTGGGTGAAATTTATCCAAAACATCATCGTCAAAGTAGTTTTGGAGAAAAGCACAATGCCTCTGTTCAGCCAGTGGATCCAATGTCATGTTTAAAAACAGAAATAGCATGTTTTCTCTGGTTTCTAAATCTTTCTGACTAGAAAACAAGATTGTGTGGAGGAATTGACTCCAGGTGGAACCAATTAGCGTTTGCTGGCAGAAAACAAAAAGTTACATGCTAAAATGCATTCAAAAGGTTAAAGTCCATAGATAAAGTCCAGAAAACACAAACAAACACAGATGTCGTACAAGATCTGGATTGAGATAGCCACAACACACCAGATATTTCCGCTTTCCATCAGCATATATTGACAAAGTGTTGTGGAATTCGGGAGAAATTTAACAAAGAAATCACCGTCAAAGTTGTTTTGCAGAAAGCAGAGTTTTCCTGTTCGGCAAGCGGATCCAATGTCATGTGGACAAACAGAATTAGCATGTTTTCTCGGGTTTCTGAAGCTTTCTGCCTAGAAAACTCGAATGTGTGGAGGAATTGACTCCAGGTGGAAACAATTATCGTTTGCCAGCAGAAAACTAAAATTTACATGCTAAATTGCATTCAAAAGGATGAAGTCCATTGTTAAAGTCCAGAAAACAGAAACAAACACAGAGGCTGTAGCAAGATCTGGGATTGAGATAGCCACAACACTCCGGATAGTTCTGCGTTCCTCCAGGAATATCCGGACAAAGTGTTGTGGAATTCGTGTGAGATTTAACCCAAAAATCACCGTCAAAGTGATTTTGGAAAAAAGCCTAAAGTTTCTGTTCAGCCATTAGATCCAATGTCATGCTTACAAAGAGAAATAGCATGTTTTCTCGGGTTTCTGAAGCTTTCTACGTAGAAAACGCGAATGTGTGGAGGTATTGACTCCAGCTGGAACCAATTAGTGTTTTCGGCAGCAAACAAGATGTTGCATGATAAAATGCATTCAAAAGGATAAAGTACATAGATAAAGTCCAAAAAACACAAACAAACACAGAGGTTGTAGCAAGAACTGGGATTGAGAGAGCCACAACACACCGGATATTTCTGCGTTCCTCCAGGAATATCCGGACAATGTGTTGTGGAATTCGTGTGAGATTTAACCAAAAAATCACCGTCAAAGTGGTTTTGGAGAAAAGCACAATCTTTCTCTTCTGCCAGCGGATCCAATGTCATGTTTATAAATAGAAATAGCATGTTTTCTTGGGTTTATGAAGCTTTCTTCCTTGAAAACGAGAATGTGTGGAGGATTTTACTCCATGTGGAACGAATTGGCGTTTTCGGCAGAAAACAAAAAGGTACATGATAAAATGCATTCAAAACCACCAAGTCCATACATAATGCCCATAAAACACAAACAAACACAGAGGTTGTAGCAAGATCTGGGATTGAGACAGCCACAACACACCGGTTATTGCTGCTTTCATCCAGGCAAATCCGGACAAAGTGTTGTGGAATTCGGGTGAAATTTAACCAAAACATCACCGTCAGAGAGGTTTTGGAGAAACGCCAATTTTTCAGTTCGGCCAGCGGAAAAATGTCCTGTTCACAATAAGAAATAGCATGTTTTCTCGGGTTTCTGAAGCTTTCTGCCTAGAAAAGTCGAATGTGTGGAGGAATTGACTCCAGGTAGAACCAGCTAGCGTTCGCCGGTAGAAAACCAAAAGTTACATGCTAAAATGCATTCAAAAGGATAAAGTCCATGGATAAAGTCCAGAAAACAGAAACAAACACAGAGGTTGTGGCAAGATCTGGGATTGAGATAGCCACAACACACTGGATAGTTCTGCTTTCCTCCGGGCATATCCAGAGAAAGTGTTATGGAATTCGGGTGAAACTTAACCATAAAATCACGGTCAAAGTGGTTTTGGAGAAAAGCACAAAGTTTCTATTTGGCCAGCGGATTCAATTGCCATGTTTACAAACAGAAATAGCATGTTTTCTTGGGTTTATGTAGCTTTCTGCCTAGAAAACACAAATGTGTGGAGGATTTCACTCATGTGGAAACGATTAGTGTTTGCTGCCAGAAAACAAAAAGTTACATACTAAAATGCATTCAAAAGGTTAAAGTCCGTAGATAAAGTCCAGAAAATACAAACAAACACAGAGGTTGTACAAGATCTGGATTGAGATAGCCACAACACACCAGATATTTCTGCTTTCCTCCAGGCATATCCGGACAAAGTGTTGTGGAATTCGTGTGAGATTTAACCCAAAAATCACCGTCAAAGTGATTTTGGAAAAAAGCCTAAAGTTTCTGTTCAGCCATTAGATCCAATGTCATGTTTGCAAAGAGAAATAGCATGTTTTCTCGGGTTTCTGAAGCTTTCTACGTAGAAAACGCGAATGTGTGGAGGTATTGACTCCAGCTGGAACCAATTAGTGTTTTCGGCAGCAAACAAAATGTTGCATGATAAAATGCATTCAAAAGGATAAAGTACATAGATAAAGTCCAAAAAACACAAACAAACACAGAGGTTGTAGCAAGAACTGGGATTGAGAGAGCCACAACACACCGGATATTTCTGCGTTCCTCCAGGAATATCCGGACAATGTGTTGTGGAATTCATGTGAGATTTAACCAAAAAATCACCGTCAAAGTGGTTTTGGAGAAAAGCACAATCTTTCGCTTCTGCCAGCGGATCCAATGTCATGTTTATAAATAGAAATAGCATGTTTTCTTGGGTTTATGAAGCTTTCTTCCTTGAAAACGAGAATGTGTGGAGGATTTTACTCCATGTGGAACCAATTGGCGTTTTCGGCAGAAAACAAAAAGGTACATGATAAAATGCATTCAAAACCACCAAGTCCATACATAATGCCCATAAAACACAAACAAACACAGAGGTTGTAGCAAGATCTGGGATTGAGACAGCCACAACACACCGGTTATTGCTGCTTTCATCCAGGCAAATCCGGACAAAGTGTTGTGGAATTCGGGTGAAATTTAACCAAAACATCACCGTCAGAGAGGTTTTGGAGAAACGCCAATTGTTCAGTTCGGCCAGCGGATCCAATGTCCTGTTCACAATAAGAAATAGCATGTTTTCTCGGGTTTCTGAAGCTTTCTGCCTAGAAAAGTCGAATGTGTGGAGGAATTGACTCCAGGTAGAACCAGCTAGCGTTCGCCGGTAGAAAACCAAAAGTTACATGCTAAAATGCATTCAAAAGGATAAAGTCCATGGATAAAGTCCAGAAAACAGAAACAAACACAGAGGTTGTGGCAAGATCTGGGATTGAGATAGCCACAACACACTGGATAGTTCTGCTTTCCTCCGGGCATATCCAGAGAAAGTGTTGTGGAATTCGGGTGAAACTTAACCATAAAATCACGGTCAAAGTGGTTTTGGAGAAAAGCACAAAGTTTCTATTTGGCCAGCGGATTCAATTGCCATGTTTACAAACAGAAATAGCATGTTTTCTTGGGTTTATGTAGCTTTCTGCCTAGAAAACACAAATGTGTGGAGGATTTCACTCATGTGGAAATGATTAGTGTTTGCTGCCAGAAAACAAAAAGTTACATACTAAAATGCATTCAAAAGGTTAAAGTCCGTAGATAAAGTCCAGAAAATACAAACAAACACAGAGGTTGTACAAGATCTGGATTGAGATAGCCACAACACACCAGATATTTCTGCTTTCCTCCAGGCATATCCGGACAAAGTGTTGTGGAATTCGTGTGAGATTTAACCCAAAAATCACCGTCAAAGTGATTTTGGAAAAAAGCCTAAAGTTTCTGTTCACCCATTAGATCCAATGTCATGTTTACAAAGAGAAATAGCATGTTTTCTCGGGTTTCTGAAGCTTTCTACGTAGAAAACGCGAATGTGTGGAGGTATTGACTCCAGGTGGAACCAATTAGTGTTTTCGGCAGCAAACAAAATGTTGCATGATAAAATGCATTCAAAAGGATAAAGTACATAGATAAAGTCCAAAAAACACAAACAAACACAGAGGTTGTAGCAAGAACTGGGATTGAGAGAGCCACAACACACCGGATATTTCTGCGTTCCTCCAGGAATATCCGGACAATGTGTTGTGGAATTCGTGTGAGATTTAACCAAAAAATCACCGTCAAAGTGGTTTTGGAGAAAAGCACAATCTTTCTCTTCTGCCAGCGGATCCAATGTCATGTTTATAAATAGAAATAGCATGTTTTCTTGGGTTTATGAAGCTTTCTTCCTTGAAAACGAGAATGTGTGGAGGATTTTACTCCATGTGGAACGAATTGGCGTTTTCGGCAGAAAACAAAAAGGTACATGATAAAATGCATTCAAAACCACCAAGTCCATACATAATGCCCATAAAACACAAACAAACACAGAGGTTGTAGCAAGATCTGGGATTGAGACAGCCACAACACACCGGTTATTGCTGCTTTCATCCAGGCAAATCCGGACAAAGTGTTGTGGAATTCGGGTGAAATTTAACCAAAACATCACCGTCAGAGAGGTTTTGGAGAAACGCCAATTTTTCAGTTCGGCCAGCGGAAAAATGTCCTGTTCACAATAAGAAATAGCATGTTTTCTCGGGTTTCTGAAGCTTTCTGCCTAGAAAAGTCGAATGTGTGGAGGAATTGACTCCAGGTAGAACCAGCTAGCGTTCGCCGGTAGAAAACCAAAAGTTACATGCTAAAATGCATTCAAAAGGATAAAGTCCATGGATAAAGTCCAGAAAACAGAAACAAACACAGAGGTTGTGGCAAGATCTGGGATTGAGATAGCCACAACACACTGGATAGTTCTGCTTTCCTCCGGGCATATCCAGAGAAAGTGTTATGGAATTCGGGTGAAACTTAACCATAAAATCACGGTCAAAGTGGTTTTGGAGAAAAGCACAAAGTTTCTATTTGGCCAGCGGATTCAATTGCCATGTTTACAAACAGAAATAGCATGTTTTCTTGGGTTTATGTAGCTTTCTGCCTAGAAAACACAAATGTGTGGAGGATTTCACTCATGTGGAAACGATTAGTGTTTGCTGCCAGAAAACAAAAAGTTACATACTAAAATGCATTCAAAAGGTTAAAGTCCGTAGATAAAGTCCAGAAAATACAAACAAACACAGAGGTTGTACAAGATCTGGATTGAGATAGCCACAACACACCAGATATTTCTGCTTTCCTCCAGGCATATCCGGACAAAGTGTTGTGGAATTCGTGTGAGATTTAACCCAAAAATCACCGTCAAAGTGATTTTGGAAAAAAGCCTAAAGTTTCTGTTCAGCCATTAGATCCAATGTCATGTTTGCAAAGAGAAATAGCATGTTTTCTCGGGTTTCTGAAGCTTTCTACGTAGAAAACGCGAATGTGTGGAGGTATTGACTCCAGCTGGAACCAATTAGTGTTTTCGGCAGCAAACAAAATGTTGCATGATAAAATGCATTCAAAAGGATAAAGTACATAGATAAAGTCCAAAAAACACAAACAAACACAGAGGTTGTAGCAAGAACTGGGATTGAGAGAGCCACAACACACCGGATATTTCTGCGTTCCTCCAGGAATATCCGGACAATGTGTTGTGGAATTCATGTGAGATTTAACCAAAAAATCACCGTCAAAGTGGTTTTGGAGAAAAGCACAATCTTTCGCTTCTGCCAGCGGATCCAATGTCATGTTTATAAATAGAAATAGCATGTTTTCTTGGGTTTATGAAGCTTTCTTCCTTGAAAACGAGAATGTGTGGAGGATTTTACTCCATGTGGAACCAATTGGCGTTTTCGGCAGAAAACAAAAAGGTACATGATAAAATGCATTCAAAACCACCAAGTCCATACATAATGCCCATAAAACACAAACAAACACAGAGGTTGTAGCAAGATCTGGGATTGAGACAGCCACAACACACCGGTTATTGCTGCTTTCATCCAGGCAAATCCGGACAAAGTGTTGTGGAATTCGGGTGAAATTTAACCAAAACATCACCGTCAGAGAGGTTTTGGAGAAACGCCAATTGTTCAGTTCGGCCAGCGGATCCAATGTCCTGTTCACAATAAGAAATAGCATGTTTTCTCGGGTTTCTGAAGCTTTCTGCCTAGAAAAGTCGAATGTGTGGAGGAATTGACTCCAGGTAGAACCAGCTAGCGTTCGCCGGTAGAAAACCAAAAGTTACATGCTAAAATGCATTCAAAAGGATAAAGTCCATGGATAAAGTCCAGAAAACAGAAACAAACACAGAGGTTGTGGCAAGATCTGGGATTGAGATAGCCACAACACACTGGATAGTTCTGCTTTCCTCCGGGCATATCCAGAGAAAGTGTTGTGGAATTCGGGTGAAACTTAACCATAAAATCACGGTCAAAGTGGTTTTGGAGAAAAGCACAAAGTTTCTATTTGGCCAGCGGATTCAATTGCCATGTTTACAAACAGAAATAGCATGTTTTCTTGGGTTTATGTAGCTTTCTGCCTAGAAAACACAAATGTGTGGAGGATTTCACTCATGTGGAAACGATTAGTGTTTGCTGCCAGAAAACAAAAAGTTACATACTAAAATGCATTCAAAAGGTTAAAGTCCGTAGATAAAGTCCAGAAAATACAAACAAACACAGAGGTTGTACAAGATCTGGATTGAGATAGCCACAACACACCAGATATTTCTGCTTTCCTCCAGGCATATCCGGACAAAGTGTTGTGGAATTCGTGTGAGATTTAACCCAAAAATCACCGTCAAAGTGATTTTGGAAAAAAGCCTAAAGTTTCTGTTCACCCATTAGATCCAATGTCATGTTTACAAAGAGAAATAGCATGTTTTCTCGGGTTTCTGAAGCTTTCTACGTAGAAAACGCGAATGTGTGGAGGTATTGACTCCAGGTGGAACCAATTAGTGTTTTCGGCAGCAAACAAAATGTTGCATGATAAAATGCATTCAAAAGGATAAAGTACATAGATAAAGTCCAAAAAACACAAACAAACACAGAGGTTGTAGCAAGAACTGGGATTGAGAGAGCCACAACACACCGGATATTTCTGCGTTCCTCCAGGAATATCCGGACAATGTGTTGTGGAATTCGTGTGAGATTTAACCAAAAAATCACCGTCAAAGTGGTTTTGGAGAAAAGCACAATCTTTCGCTTCTGCCAGCGGATCCAATGTCATGTTTATAAATAGAAATAGCATGTTTTCTTGGGTTTATGAAGCTTTCTTCCTTGAAAACGAGAATGTGTGGAGGATTTTACTCCATGTGGAACGAATTGGCGTTTTCGGCAGAAAACAAAAAGGTACATGATAAAATGCATTCAAAACCACCAAGTCCATACATAATGCCCATAAAACACAAACAAACACAGAGGTTGTAGCAAGATCTGGGATTGAGACAGCCACAACACACCGGTTATTGCTGCTTTCATCCAGGCAAATCCGGACAAAGTGTTGTGGAATTCGGGTGAAATTTAACCAAAACATCACCGTCAGAGAGGTTTTGGAGAAACGCCAATTGTTCAGTTCGGCCAGCGGATCCAATGTCCTGTTCACAATAAGAAATAGCATGTTTTCTCGGGTTTCTGAAGCTTTCTGCCTAGAAAAGTCGAATGTGTGGAGGAATTGACTCCAGGTAGAACCAGCTAGCGTTCGCCGGTAGAAAACCAAAAGTTACATGCTAAAATGCATTCAAAAGGATAAAGTCCATGGATAAAGTCCAGAAAACAGAAACAAACACAGAGGTTGTGGCAAGATCTGGGATTGAGATAGCCACAACACACTGGATAGTTCTGCTTTCCTCCGGGCATATCCAGAGAAAGTGTTGTGGAATTCGGGTGAAACTTAACCATAAAATCACGGTCAAAGTGGTTTTGGAGAAAAGCACAAAGTTTCTATTTGGCCAGCGGATTCAATTGCCATGTTTACAAACAGAAATAGCATGTTTTCTTGGGTTTATGTAGCTTTCTGCCTAGAAAACACAAATGTGTGGAGGATTTCACTCATGTGGAAACGATTAGTGTTTGCTGCCAGAAAACAAAAAGTTACATACTAAAATGCATTCAAAAGGTTAAAGTCCGTAGATAAAGTCCAGAAAATACAAACAAACACAGAGGTTGTACAAGATCTGGATTGAGATAGCCACAACACACCAGATATTTCTGCTTTCCTCCAGGCATATCCGGACAAAGTGTTGTGGAATTCGTGTGAGATTTAACCCAAAAATCACCGTCAAAGTGATTTTGGAAAAAAGCATAAAGTTTCTGTTCAGCCATTAGATCCAATGTCATGTTTACAAAGAGAAATAGCATGTTTTCTCGGGTTTCTGAAGCTTTCTACGTAGAAAACGCGAATGTGTGGAGGTATTGACTCCAGGTGGAACCAATTAGTGTTTTCGGCAGCAAACAAAATGTTGCATGATAAAATGCATTCAAAAGGATAAAGTACATAGATAAAGTCCAAAAAACACAAACAAACACAGAGGTTGTAGCAAGAACTGGGATTGAGAGAGCCACAACACACCGGATATTTCTGCGTTCCTCCAGGAATATCCGGACAATGTGTTGTGGAATTCATGTGAGATTTAACCAAAAAATCACCGTCAAAGTGGTTTTGGAGAAAAGCACAATCTTTCGCTTCTGCCAGCGGATCCAATGTCATGTTTATAAATAGAAATAGCATGTTTTCTTGGGTTTATGAAGCTTTCTTCCTTGAAAACGAGAATGTGTGGAGGATTTTACTCCATGTGGAACCAATTGGCATTTTCGGCAGAAAACAAAAAGGTACATGATAAAATGCATTCAAAACCACCAAGTCCATACATAATGCCCATAAAACACAAACAAACACAGAGGTTGTAGCAAGATCTGGGATTGAGATAGCCACAACACACCGGTTATTGCTGCTTTCATCCAGGCAAATCCGGACAAAGTGTTGTGGAATTCGGGTGAAATTTAACCAAAACATCACCGTCAGAGAGGTTTTGGAGAAACGCCAATTGTTCAGTTCGGCCAGCGGATCCAATGTCCTGTTCACAATAAGAAATAGCATGTTTTCTCGGGTTTCTGAAGCTTTCTGCCTAGAAAAGTCGAATATGTGGAGGAATTGACTCCAGGTAGAACCAGCTAGCATTTGCCGGTAGAAAACAAAAAGTTACATGCTAAAATGCATTCAAAAGGATAAAGTCCATGGATAAAGTCCAGAAAACAGAAACAAACACAGAGGTTGTGGCAAGAACTGGGATTGAGATAGCCACAACACACTGGATAGTTCTGCTTTCCTCCGGGCATATCCAGAGAAAGTGTTGTGGAATTCGGGTGAAACTTAACCATAAAATCACGGTCAAAGTGGTTTTGGAGAAAAGCACAAAGTTTCTATTTGGCCAGCGGATTCAATTGCCATGTTTACAAACAGAAATAGCATGTTTTCTTGGGTTTATGTAGCTTTCTGCCTAGAAAACACAAATGTGTGGAGGATTTCACTCATGTGGAAACGATTAGCGTTTGCTGCCAGAAAACAAAAAGTTACATACTAAAATGCATTCAAAAGGTTAAAGTCCGTAGATAAAGTCCAGAAAATACAAACAAACACAGAGGTTGTACAAGATCTGGATTGAGATAGCCACAACACACCAGATATTTCTGCTTTCCTCCAGGCATATCCGGACAAAGTGTTGTGGAATTCGTGTGAGATTTAACCCAAAAATCACCGTCAAAGTGATTTTGGAAAAAAGCCTAAAGTTTCTGTTCACCCATTAGATCCAATGTCATGTTTGCAAAGAGAAATAGCATGTTTTCTCGGGTTTCTGAAGCTTTCTACGTAGAAAACGCGAATGTGTGGAGGTATTGACTCCAGCTGGAACCAATTAGTGTTTTCGGCAGCAAACAAAATGTTGCATGATAAAATGCATTCAAAAGGATAAAGTATTAAAAAGGCCTTCCAATCCTTTCTCTCTCTCCATGCCTTCAGGAACTCCTAGAACTCGAATGTTGGTTTTTTTAATAGTATCCTGTAGATTCCCAACAATATTTTTCAGGTTTCTAATTTCCTCTTCTTTTCTTTGGTTTGACTGTATGTTTTCCTGTGCTCTATCTTCTAAGTCCGATATTCTCTCTTCTGCTTCACCCATTCTGTTTTTAAGGCTTTCTAATGTGTTTGTCATTTGATCTATTGAGCTCTTCATTTTATTTTGATTTCTCTTGACTATTACACTTTCCTGTTCTACTAGTTTCTGAGTTTCATTTTGACTCTTCCTTAAAATTTCATTTTCACGAGAAAGATTTTCAATCTTGTCCATTAAGGATTTCTGTAGTTCAAGGATTTGCTTTTGAAAACTTCTAAATGTTCTTATCATAAATTTTTTGAAATCCGTATCTTGCATTTCTTCTATCTCATCATCTTCATACTCTTGGCTTGGGGTGTTTTGCTTATTTGGAGGCATCATAGTGTCATCGTTGATCTTGCTCCCTCTATTTCTGTGTTTGTTACTCGGCATAGTTAATTCTTCTTGCGTCACTGTGCGCTTTTTTTTTTTTTTTCTTTTTTTTTTTTTATACTGTGTCCGTGTTAAGTGGACTGCCTGCTGTTGGAGGAGCCTTGGAGGCTTGAGATGGGTGGGGCCTGAGAGCTCTGCCTGGTTCTTCCAGGTTCAGGGTGTGCAAAGGTGACACCCTCAGGTTATGCGTGGTAAATCTCTCTCTTTTTATTTATTTATTTATTTTATTTATTCAGGGGGTAAGTAACACTGCAGGGCAGGGCTGTGCAGAATTGATGGTATTTAGCTTCCAGTCTTTGGCTCCTCTGGACTCCCACTGGGTTGCCTAGGCTACTGAATTGTAGTGACTCAGTTCCTTAACTCTCCCCCACTGATATGTAAATCCAAAGAGGAGGCCTGCTCTTTGTCTCTTGGGAATTCTTCAAGTCTTGCAGGCTTGTAACCTCCCCTTCCAGCGCTGATGTGTGGACTCGGAGCCCTGAGCGTCTCAAGTCTCCCCGCTGTTTTCTGTGTGGTGTGCACTCTCCTTGGAGCACTGTCGCGCAGACCCTGGGGCTTCTGTGGCTGGGTCCCGCGACTTTGCTTCCGTGCGGTGGGCGACCTTGTTCTCCCAGTAGGTCGTCCGATTCACGCCTGCTCCATTCAGAAGGGTTTCCCCTGCAATTTTTGTTTGGTTCTATTTTCTGCGGCTACCGTAACTCCCCTTTTATTAAACTAAATTTTCCCGGACTATCGGTGCGCGCCCTCACTATTCCGCCATCTTGGCTCCGCCCCACTATCTGGCCCTTTAACCATAAAATCAAGGTCAAAGTGGTTTTGGAGAAAAGCACAATCTTTCTTTTCTGCCAGCGGATCCAATGTCATGTTTATATATAGAAATAGCATGTTTTCTTGGGATTATGACGCTTTCTTCCTTGAAAACTAGAATGTGTGGAGGATTTTACTCCATGTGGAACCAATTGGCGTTTTCGGCAGAAAACAAAAAGGTACATGATAAAATGCATTCAAAAGGATTAAGTACATAGATAAAGTCCAAAAAACACAAACAAACACAGAGGTTGTAGCAAGATCTGGGATTGAGATAGCCACAACACACCGGTTATTGCTGCTTTCATCCAGGCAAATCCGGACAAAGTGTTGTGGAATTCGGGTGAAATTTAACCAAAACATCACCGTCAGAGTGATTTTGGAGAAACGCCAATTGTTCAGTTCGGCCAGCGGATCCAATGTCCTGTTCACAATAAGAAATAGCATGTTTTCTCGGGTTTCTGAAGCTTTCTGCCTAGAAAACTCGAATGTGTGGAGGAATTGACTCCAGGGAGAACCAGCTAGCGTTTGCCGGTAGAAAACAAAAAGTTACATGCTAAAATGCATTCAAAAGGATAAAGTCCATGGATAAAGTCCAGAAAACAGAAACAAACACAGAGGTTGTGGCAAGATCTGGGATTGAGATAGCCACAACACACTGGATAGTTCTGCTTTCCTCCGGGCATATCCAGAGAAAGTGTTGTGGAATTCGGGTGAAACTTAACCATAAAATCACGGTCAAAGTGGTTTTGGAGAAAAGCACAAAGTTTCTATTTGGCCAGCGGATCCAATGCCATGTTTACAAACAGAAATAGCATGTTTTCTTGGGTTTATGTAGCTTTCTGCCTAGAAAACACAAATGTGTGGAGGATTTCACTCATGTGGGACGAATTAGCGTTTGCTGCCAGAAAACAAAATGTTACATGCTAAAATGCATTCAAAAGGTTAAAGTCCGTAGATAAAGTCCAGAAAACACAAACAAACACAGAGGTTGTACAAGATCTGGATTGAGATAGCCACAACACACCACATATTTCTGCTTTCCTCCAGGCATATCCGGACAAAGTGTTGTGGAATTTGGGTGAAATTTAACCAAAACAGCAACGTCAAAGTGGTTTTGGAGAAATGTAGAAAAAAAAAAGAAAGAAACATGCTGAAAGGCATTGAAAACCGTAAAGTCTTTAGATAAAATCCAGAAAACACAAACAAAAACAGAGGCTGTAGCAAGATCTGGGATTGAGAGAGCCACAACACACCGGATATTTCTGCATCCATCCAGGCATATCCGGACAAACAAAGTGTTGTGGAATTCGGGTGAAATTTAACCAAAAAATCACCATCAAAGTTGTTTTGGAAAAAAGCAGAATGTTTCTGTTCGGCAAGTGGATCCAATGTCATGGTTACAAAGAGAAATTGCATGTTTTCTCGGGTTTGTGAAGCTTTCTGCCTAGTCAACTTGAATGTGTGGAGGATTTGACTCCATATGGAAACAATTAGCGTTTGCTGGCAGAAAACCAACAGTTACATCCTAAAATGAATTCCACAGGATAAAGTCTATAGATAAAGTCCAGAAAGCAGAAACAAACACAGAGGCTGCAGCAAGATAAGGGACTGAGATAGCCACAGCACACCAGATATTTCTGCTTTCCTCCAGGCATATCCGGACAAAGTGTTGTGGACTTTGGGTGAAATTTATCCAAAAAATCATCGTCAAAGTAGTTTTGGAGAAAAGCACAATGCCTCTGTTCGGCCAGTGGATCCAATGTCATGTTTAAAAACAGAAATAGCATGTTTTCTCTGGTTTCTAAATCTTTCTGACTAGAAAACAAGATTGTGTGGAGGAATTGACTCCAGGTGGAACCAATTAGCGTTTGCTGGCAGAAAACAAAAAGTTACATGCTAAAATGCATTCAAAAGGTTAAAGTCCATAGATAAAGTCCAGAAAACACAAACAAACACAGATGTCGTACAAGATCTGGATTGAGATAGCCACAACACACCAGATATTTCCGCTTTCCATCAGCATATATGGACAAAGTGTTGTGGAATTCGGGTGAAATTTAGCAAAGAAATCACCGTCAAAGTTGTTTTGCAGAAAGCAGAGTTTTCCTGTTAGGCAAGCGGATCCAATGTCATGTGGACAAACAGAATTAGCATGTTTTCTAGGGTTTCTGAAGCTTTCTGCCTAGAAAACTCGAATGTGTGGAGGAATTGACTCCAGGTGGAAACAATTATCGTTTGCCAGCAGAAAACTAAAATTTACATGCTAAATTGCATTCAAAAGGATGAAGTCCATTGTTAAAGTCCAGAAAACAGAAACAAACACAGAGGCTGTAGCAAGATCTGGGATTGAGATAGCCACAACACACCGGATATTTCTGCGTTCCTCCAGGAATATCCGGACAATGTGTTGTGGAATTCGTGTGAAATTTAACCAAAAAATCACCGTCAAAGTGATTTTGGAGAAGAGCATAATCTTTCGCTTCTGCCAGCGGATCCAATGTCATGTTTATAAATAGAAATAGCATGTTTTCTTGGGTTTATGAAGCTTTCTTCCTTGAAAACGAGAATGTGTGGAGGATTTTACTCCATGTGGAACGAATTGGCGTTTTCGGCAGAAAACAAAAAGGTACATGATAAAATGCATTCCAAACCACCAAGTCCATACATAATGCCCATAAAACACAAACAAACACAGAGGTTGTAGCAAGATCTGGGATTGAGATAGCCACAACACACCGGTTATTGCTGCTTTCATCCAGGCAAATCCGGACAAAGTGTTGTGGAATTCGGGTGAAATTTAACCAAAACATCACCGTCAGAGTGATTTTGGAGAAACGCCAATTGTTCAGTTCGGCCAGCGGATCCAATGTCCTGTTCACAATAAGAAATAGCATGTTTTCTCGGGTTTCTGAAGCTTTCTGCCTAGAAAACTCGAATGTGTGGAGGAATTGACTCCAGGGAGAACCAGCTAGCGTTTGCCGGTAGAAAACAAAAAGTTACATGCTAAAATGCATTCAAAAGGATAAAGTCCATGGATAAAGTCCAGAAAACAGAAACAAACACAGAGGTTGTGGCAAGATCTGGGATTGAGATAGCCACAACACACTGGATAGTTCTGCTTTCCTCCGGGCATATCCAGAGAAAGTGTTGTGGAATTCGGGTGAAACTTAACCATAAAATCACGGTCAAAGTGGTTTTGGAGAAAAGCACAAAGTTTCTATTTGGCCAGCGGATCCAATGCCATGTTTACAAACAGAAATAGCATGTTTTCTTGGGTTTATGTAGCTTTCTGCCTAGAAAACACAAATGTGTGGAGGATTTCACTCATGTGGGACGAATTAGCGTTTGCTGCCAGAAAACAAAATGTTACATGCTAAAATGCATTCAAAAGGTTAAAGTCCGTAGATAAAGTCCAGAAAACACAAACAAACACAGAGGTTGTACAAGATCTGGATTGAGATAGCCACAACACACCACATATTTCTGCTTTCCTCCAGGCATATCCGGACAAAGTGTTGTGGAATTTGGGTGAAATTTAACCAAAACAGCAACGTCAAAGTGGTTTTGGAGAAATGTAGAAAAAAAAAAGAAAGAAACATGCTGAAAGGCATTGAAAACCGTAAAGTCTTTAGATAAAATCCAGAAAACACAAACAAAAACAGAGGCTGTAGCAAGATCTGGGATTGAGAGAGCCACAACACACCGGATATTTCTGCATCCATCCAGGCATATCCGGACAAACAAAGTGTTGTGGAATTCGGGTGAAATTTAACCAAAAAATCACCATCAAAGTTGTTTTGGAAAAAAGCAGAATGTTTCTGTTCGGCAAGTGGATCCAATGTCATGGTTACAAAGAGAAATTGCATGTTTTCTCGGGTTTGTGAAGCTTTCTGCCTAGTCAACTTGAATGTGTGGAGGATTTGACTCCATATGGAAACAATTAGCGTTTGCTGGCAGAAAACCAAAAGTTACATGCTAAAATGAATTCCACAGGATAAAGTCTATAGATAAAGTCCAGAAAGCAGAAACAAACACAGAGGCTGCAGCAAGATAAGGGACTGAGATAGCCACAGCACACCAGATATTTCTGCTTTCCTCCAGGCATATCCGGACAAAGTGTTGTGGACTTTGGGTGAAATTTATCCAAAACATCATCGTCAAAGTAGTTTTGGAGAAAAGCACAATGCCTCTGTTTGGCCAGTGGATCCAATGTCATGTTTAAAAACAGAAATAGCATGTTTTCTCTGGTTTCTAAATCTTTCTGAGTAGAAAACACGATTGTGTGGAGGAATTGACTCCAGGTGGAACCAATTAGCGTTTGCTGGCAGAAAACAAAAAGTTACATGCTCAAATGCATTCAAAAGGTTAAAGTCCATAGATAAAGTCCAGAAAACACAAACAAACACAGATGTCGTACAAGATCTGGATTGAGATAGCCACAACACACCAGATATTTCCGCTTTCCATCAGCATATATTGACAAAGTGTTGTGGAATTCGGGTGAAATTTAGCAAAGAAATCACCGTCAAAGTTGTTTTGCAGAAAGCAGAGTTTTCCTGTTCGGCAAGCGGATCCAATGTCATGTGGACAAACAGAATTAGCATGTTTTCTCGGGTTTCTGAAGCTTTCTGCCTAGAAAACTCGAATGTGTGGAGGAATTGACTCCAGGTGGAAACAATTATCGTTTGCCAGCAGAAAACTAAAATTTACATGCTAAATTGCATTCAAAAGGATGAAGTCCATTGTTAAAGTCCAGAAAACAGAAACAAACACAGAGGCTGTAGCAAGATCTGGGATTGAGATAGCCACAACACTCCGGATAGTTCTGTGTTCCTCCAGGAATATCCAGACAATGTGTTGTGGAATTCGTGAGATTTAACCAAAAAATCACCGTCAAAGTGATTTTGGAAAATAGCACAATCTTTCTCTTCTGCCAGCGGATCCAATGTCATGTTTACAAAGAGAAATCGCATGTTTTCTCGGGTTTCTGAAGCTTTCTACCTAGAAAACGCGAATGTGTGGAGGTATTGACTCCAGGTGGAACCAATTAGTGTTTTCGGCAGCAAACAAAATGTTGCATGATAAAATGCATTCAAAAGGATAAAGTACATAGATAAAGTCCAAAAAACACAAACAAACACAGAGGTTGTAGCAAGAACTGGGATTGAGAGAGCCACAACACACCGGATATTTCTGCGTTCCTCCAGGAATATCCGGACAATGTGTTGTGGAATTCATGTGAGATTTAACCAAAAAATCACCGTCAAAGTGGTTTTGGAGAAAAGCACAATCTTTCTCTTCTGCCAGCGGATCCAATGTCATGTTTATAAATAGAAATAGCATATTTTCTTGGGTTTATGAAGCTTTCTTCCTTGAAAACTAGAATGTGTGGAGGATTTTACTCCATGTGAAACCAATTGGCGTTTTCGGCAGAAAACAAAAAGGTACATGATAAAATGCATTCAAAACAACCAAGTCCATACATAATGCCCATAAAACACAAACAAACACAGAGGATGTAGCAAGATCTGGGATTGAGATAGCCACAACACACCGGTTATTGCTGCTTTCATCCAGGCAAATCCGGACAAAGTGTTGTGGAATTCGGGTGAAATTGAACCAAAACATCACCGTCAGAGAGGTTTTGGAGAAACGCCAATTGTTCAGTTCGGCCAGCGGAAAAATGTCCTGTTCACAATAGGAAATAGCATGTTTTCTCGGGTTTCTGAAGCTTTCTGCCTAGAAAACTCGAATGTGTGGAGGAATTGACTCCAGGTAGAACCAGCTAGCGTTTGCCGGTAGAAAACCAAAAGATACACGCTAAAATGCATTCAAAAGGATAAAGTCCATGGATAAAGTCCAGAAAACAGAAACAAACACAGAGGTTGTGGCAAGATCTGGGATTGAGATAGCCACAACACACTGGATAGTTCTGCTTTCCTCCGGGCATATCCAGAGAAAGTGTCTTGGAATTCGGGTGAAATTTAACCATAAAATCACGGTCAAAGTGGTTTTGGAGAAAAGCACAAAGTTTCTATTTGGCCAGTGGATCCAATGCCATGTTTACAAACAGAAATAGCATGTTTTCTTGGGTTTATGTAGCTTTCTGCCTAGAAAACACAAATGTGTGGAGGATTTCACTCATGTGGAACCAATTAGCGTTTCCTGCCCGAAAACCAAAAGTTACATGCTAAAATGCATTCAAAAGGTTAAAGTCCGTAGATAAAGTCCAGAAAACACAAACAAACACAGAGGTTGTACAAGATCTGGATTGAGATAGCCACAACACACCGGATATTTCTGCTTTCCTCCAGGCATATCCGGACAAAGTGTTGTGGAATTCGGGTGAAATTTAACCAAAACAGCAACGTCAAAGTGGTTTTGGAGAAAAGCAGAAAAAAAAAAGAAAGAAACATGCTGAAAGGCATTGAAAACCGTAAAGTCTTTAGATAAAATCCAGAAAACACAAACAAAAACAGAGGCTGTAGCAAGATCTGGGATTGAGAGAGCCACAACACACCGGATATTTCTGCATCCATCCAGGCATATCCGGACAAACAAAGTGTTGTGGAATTCGGGTGAAATTTAACCAAAAAATCACCATCAAAGTTGTTTTGGAAAAAACCAGAATGTTTCTGTTTGGCAAGTGGATCCAATGTCATGGTTACAAAGAGAAATTGCATGTTTTCTCGGGTTTGTAAAGCATTCTGCCTAGTGAACTTGATTGTGTGGAGGAATTGACTCCATATGGAAAAAATTAGCGTTTGCTGGCAGAAAACCAACAGTTACATCCTAAAATGAATTCCAAAGGATAAAGTCTATAGATAAAGTCCAGAAAGCAGAAACAAACACAGAGGCTGCAGCAAGATAAGGGACTGAGATAGCCACAACACACCAGATATTTCTGCTTTCCTCCAGGCATATCCGGACAAAGTGTTGTGGAATTCGGGTGAAATTTATCCAAAATATCATCGTCAAAGTAGTTTTGGAGAAAAGCACAATGCCTCTGTTCGGCCAGTGGATCCAATGTCATGTTTAAAAACAGAAATAGCATGTTTTCTCTGGTTTCTAAATCTTTCTGACTAGAAAAGATTGTGTGGAGGAATTGACTCCAGGTGGAACCAATTAGTGTTTGCTGGCAGAAAACAAAAAGTTACATGCTCAAATGCATTCAAAAGGTTAAAGTCCATAGATAAAGTCCAGAAAACAGAAACAAACACAGATGTCGTACAAGATCTGGATTGAGATAGCCACAACACACCAGATATTTCTGCTTTCCATCAGCATATATTGACAAAGTGTTGTGGAATTCGGGTGAAATTTAGCAAAGAAATCACCGTCAAAGTTGTTTTGCAGAAAGCAGAGTTTTCCTGTTCGGCAAGCGGATCCAATGTCATGTGGACAAACAGAATTAGCATGTTTTCTCGGGTTTCTGAAGCTTTCTGCCTAGAAAACTCGAATGTGTGGAGGAATTGACTCCAGGTGGAAACAATTATCATTTGCCAGCAGAAAACTAAAATTTACATGCTAAATTGCATTCAAAAAGATGAAGTCCATTGTTAAAGTCCAGAAAACAGAAACAAACACAGAGGCTGTAGCAAGATCTGGGATTGAGATAGCCACAACATTCTGGATATTTCTTCGTTCCTCCAGGAATATCCGGACAAAGTGTTGTTGAATTCGGGTGAAATTTAACCAAAACATCAACGTCAAAGTGGTTTTGGAGAAACGCAGAAAAAAAAAAAAAAAAGAAAGAAACATGCTGAAAGGCATTGAAAACTGTAAAGTCTTTAGATAAAATACAGAAAACGCAAACAAAAACAGAGGGTGTAGCAAGATCTGGGATTGAGAGAGCCAGAACACACCGGATATTTCTGCATCCACCCAGGCATATCCGGACAAACAAAGTGTTGTGGAATTCGGGTGAAATTTAACCAAAAAATCACCATCAAAGTTGTTTTGGAAAAAAGCAGAATGTTTCTGTTCGGCAAGTGGATCCAATGTCATGGTCACAAAGAGAAATTGCATGTTTTCTCGGGTTTGTGAAGCTTTCTGCCTAGTCAACTTGAATGTGTGGAGGATTTGACTCCATATGGAAACAATTAGCGTTTGCTGGCAGAAAACCAAAAGTTACATCCTAAAATGAATTCCACAGGATAAAGTCTATAGATAAAGTCCAGAAAGCAGAAACAAACACAGAGGCTGCAGCAAGATAAGGGACTGAGATAGCCACAGCACACCAGATATTTCTGCTTTCCTCCAGGCATATCCGGACAAAGTGTTGTGGACTTTGGGTGACATTTATCCAAAACATCATCGTCAAAGTAGTTTTGGAGAAAAGCACAATGCCTCTGTTCGGCCAGTGGATCCAATGTCATGTTTAAAAACAGAAATAGCATGTTTTCTCTGGTTTCTAAATCTTTCTGAGTAGAAAACACGATTGTGTGGAGGAATTGACTCCAGGTGGAACCAATTAGCGTTTGCTGCCAGAAAACAAAAAGTTACATGCTAAAATGCATTCAAAAGTATGAAGTCCATTGTTGAAGTCCAGAAAACAGAAACAAACACAGAGGCTGTAGCAAGATCTGGGATTGAGAGAGCCACAACACACCGGATATTTCTGCGTTCCTCCAGGAATATCCGGACAATGTGTTGTGGAATTCGTGTGAAATTTAACCAAAAAATCACCGTCAAAGTGATTTTGGAGAAAAGCATAATCTATCGCTTCTGCCAGCGGATCCAATGTCATGTTTACAAAGAGAAATAGCATGTTTTCTCGGGTTTCTGAAGCTTTCTACCTAGAAAACGCGAATGTGTGGAGGTATTGACTCCAGGTGGAACCAATTAGTGTTTTTGGCAGCAAACAAAATGTTGCATGATAAAATGCATTCAAAAGGATTAAGTACATAGATAAAGTCCAAAAAACACAAACAAACACAGAGGTTGTAGCAAGATCTGGGATTGAGATAGCCACAACACACCGGTTATTGCTGCTTTCATCCAGGCAAATCCGGACAAAGTGTTGTGGAATTCGGGTGAAATTTAACCAAAACATCACCGTCAGAGTGATTTTGGAGAAACGCCAATTTTTCAGTTCGGCCAGGGGATCCGATGTCCTGTTCACAATAAGAAATAGCGTGTTTTCTCGGGTTTCTAAATCTTTCTGACTAGAAAACAAGATTGTGTGGAGCAATTGACTCCAGGTGGAACCAATTAGCGTTTGCTGCCAGAAAACAAAAAGTTACATGCTAAAATGCATTCAAAAGGTTAAAGTCCGTAGATAAAGTCCAGAAAACACAAACAAACACAGAGGTTGTAGCAAGAACTGGGATTGAGATAGCCACAACACACCGGATATTTCTGCTTTCCTCCAGGCATATCCGGACAAAGTGTTGTGGAATTCGGGTGAAATTTAACCAAAACATCAATGTCAAAGTGGTTTTGGAGAACAGCAGAAAAAAAAAAAAGAAAGAAACATGCTGAAAGGCATTGAAAACCGTAAAGTCTTTAGATAAGATCCAGAAAACACAAACAAAAACATAGGCTATAGCAAGATCTGGGATTGAGAGAGCCACAACACACCGGATATTTCTGCATCCATCCAGGCATATCCGGACAAACAAAGTGTTGTGGAATTCGGGTGAAATTTAACCAAAAAATCACCGTCAAAGTTGTTTTGCAAAAAACGAGAATGTTTCTGTTCGGCAAGTGGATCCAATGTCATGGTTACAAAGAGAAATTGCATGTTTTCTCGGGTTTGTGAAGCTTTCTGCCTAGTCAACTTGAATGTGTGGAGGACTTGACTCCATATGGAAACAATTAGCGTTTGCTGGCAGAAAACAAAAAGTTACATCCAAAAATGAATTCCACAGGATAAAGTCTATAGATAAAGTCGAGAAAGCAGAAACAAACACAGAGGCTGCAGCAAGATAAGGGGCTGAGTTAGCCACAACACACCAGATATTTCTGCTTTCCTCCAGGCATATCCGGACAAAGTGTTGTGGAATTCGGGTGAAATTTAACCAAAACATCACCGTCAGAGAGGTTTTGGAGAAACGCCAATTGTTCAGTTCGGCCAGCGGATCCAATGTCCTGTTCACAATAAGAAATAGCATGTTTTCTCAGGTTTCTGAAGTTTTCTGCCTAGAAAACTCGAATGTGTGGAGGAATTGACTCCAGGTAGAACCAGCTAGCGTTTGCCCTTAGAAAACCAAAAGTTACATGCTAAAATGCATTCAAAAGGATAAAGTACATGGATAAAGTCCAGAAAACAGAAACAAACACAGAGGTTGTGGCAGGATCTGGGATTGAGATAGCCACAACACACTGGATAGTTCTGCTTTCCTTCAGGCATATCCAGAGAAAGTGTTGTGGAATTCGGGTGAAACTTAACCATAAAATCACGGTCAAAGTGGTTTTGGAGAAAAAGCACAAAGTTTCTATTTGGCCAGCGGATCCAATGCCATGTTTACAAACAGAAATAGCATGTTTTCTTGGGTTTATGTAGCTTTCTGCCTAGAAAACACAAATGTGTGGAGGATTTCACTCATGTGGAACCAATTGGCGTTTGCTGCCAGAAAACAAAAAGTTACATGCTAAAATGCATTCAAAAGGTTAAAGTCCGTAGATAAAGTCCAGAAAACACAAACAAACACAGAGGTTGTACAAGATCTGGATTGAGATAGCCACAACACACCGGATATTTCTGCTTTCATCCAGGCATATCCGGACAAAGTGTTGTGGAATTCGGGTGAAATTTAACCAAAACATCAATGTCAAAGTGGTTTTGGAGAAATGCAGAAAAAAAAAAGAAAGAAACATGCTGAAAGGCATTGAAAACCGTAAAGTCTTTAGGTAAAATCCAGAAAACACAAACAAAAACAGAGGCTGTAGCAAGATCTGGGATTGAGAGAGCCACAACACACCGGATATTTCTGCATCCATCCAGGCATATCCGGACAAACAAAGTGTTGTGGAATTCGGGTGAAATTTAACCAAAAAATCACCGTCAAAGTTGTTTTGCAAAAAACGAGAATGTTTCTGTTCAGCAAGTGGATCCAATGTCATGGTTACAAAGAGAAATAGCATGTTTTCTCGGGTTTGTGAAGCTTTCTGCCTAGTCAACTTGAATGTGTGGAGGACTTGACTCCATATGGAAACAATTAGCGTTTGCTGGCAGAAAACCAAAAGTTACATCCTAAAATGAATTCCACAGGATAAAGTCTATAGATAAAGTCCAGAAAGCAGAAACAAACACAGAGGTTGCAGCAAGATAAGGGACTGAGATAGCCACAGCACACCAGATATTTCTGCTTTCCTCCAGGCATATCCGGACAAAGTGTTGTGGAATTCGGGTGAAATTTAACCAAAACATCACCGTCAGAGAGGTTTTGGAGAAACGCCAATTGTTGAGTTCGGCCAGCGGATCCAATGTCCTGTTCACAATAAGAAATAGCATGTTTTCTCAGGTTTCTAAATCTTTCTGACTAGAAAACAAGATTGTGTGGAGGAATTGACTCCAGGTGGAACCAATTAGCGTTTGCTGCCAGAAAACAAAAAGTTACATGCTCAAATGCATTCAAAAGGTTAAAGTCCATAGATAAAGTCCAGAAAACACAAACAAACACAGATGTCGTACATGATCTGGATTGAGATAGCCACAACACACCAGATATTTCCGCTTTCCATCAGCATATATTGACAAAGTGTTGTGGAATTCGGGTGAAATTTAACAAAGAAATCACCGTCAAAGTTGTTTTGCAGAAAGCAGAGTTTTCCTGTTCGGCAAGCGGATCCAATGTCATGTGGACAAACAGAATTAGCATGTTTTCTCGGGTTTCTGAAGCTTTCTGCCTAGAAAACTCGAATGTGTGGAGGAATTGACTCCAGGTGGAAACAATTATCGTTTGCCAGCAGAAAACTAAAATTTACATGCAAAATTGCATTCAAAAGGATGAAGTCCATTGTTAAAGTCCAGAAAACAGAAACAAACACAGAGGCTGTTGCAAGATCTGGGATTGAGATAGCCACAACACTCTGGATATTTCTGCGTTCCTCCAGGAATATCCGGACAATGTGTTGTGGAATTCGTGTGAGATTTAACCCAAAAATCACCGTCAAAGTGGTTTTGGAAAAAAGCATAAAGTTTCTGTTCGGCCATTGGATCCAATGTCATGTTTACAAAGAGAAATCGCATGTTTTCTCGGGTTTCTGAAGCTTTCTACCTAGAAAACGTGAATGTGTGGAGGTATTGACTCCAGCTGGAACCAATTAGTGTTTTTGGCAGAAAACAAAATGTTGCATGATAAAATGCATTCAAAAGGATAAAGTACATAGATAAAGTCCAAAAAACACAAACACACACAGAGGTTGTAGCAAGAACTGGGATTGAGAGAGCCACAACACACCGGATATTTCTGCGTTCCTCGAGGAATATCCGGACAATGTGTTGTGGAATTCGTGTGAAATTTAACCAACAAATCACCGTCAAAGTGGTTTTGGAGAAAAGCACAATCTTTCTCTTCTGCCAGCGGATCCAATGTCATGTTTATAAATAGAAATAGCATGTTTTCTTGGGTTTATGAAGTTTTCTTGCTTCAAAACTAGAATGTGTGGAGGATTTTACTCCATGTGGAACCAATTGGCGTTTTCGGCAGAAAACAAAAAGTTACATGCTAAAATGCATTCAAAAGGTTAAAGTCCATAGATAAAGTCCAGAAAACACAAACAAACACAGAGGTTGTACAAGATCTGGATTGAGGTAGCCACAACACACTGGATATTTCGGCTTTCCTCCGGGCATATCCAGAGAACGTGTTGTGGAATTCGGGTGAAATTTAACCATAAAATCACGGTCAAAGTGGTTTTGGAGAAAAGCACAAAGTTTCTATTTGGCCAGCAGATACAATGCCATGTTTACAAACAGAAATAGCAAGTTTTCTTGGGTTTATGTAGCTTTCTGCCTAGAAAACACATGTGTGGAGGATTCCACTCATGTGGAACCAATTAGCGTTTGCTGCCAGAAAACAAAAAGTTACATGCTAAAATGCATTCAAAAGGTTAAAGTCCAGAGATAAAGTCCAGAAAACAGAAAGAAACACAGAGGCTGCAGCAAGATAAGGGACTGAGATAGCCACAGCACACCAGATATTTCTGCTTTCCTCCAGGCATATCCGGACAAAATGTTGTGAAATTCGGGTGAAATTTAACCAAAACATCAACGTCAAAGTGGTTTTGGAGAAAAGCAGAAAAAAAAAGAAAGAAATATGCTGAAAGGCATTGAAAACTGTAAAGTCTTTAGATAAAATCCAGAAAACACAAACAAAAACAGAGGCTGTAGCAAGATCTGGGATTGAGAGAGCCACAACACACCGGATATTTCTGCATCCATCCAGGCATATCCGGACAAACAAAGTGTTGTGGAATTCGGGTGAAATTTAACCAAAAAATCACTATCAAAGTTGTTTTGGAAAAAAGCAGAATGTTTCTGTTCAGCAAGTGGATCCAATGTCATGTTTACAAAGAGAAATAGCATGTTTTCTCGGGTTTCTGAAGCTTTCTACCTAGAAAACGCGAATGTGTGGAGGTATTGACTCCAGGTGGAAATAATTATCGTTTGCCAGCAGAAAACTAACATTTACATGCTAAATTGCATTCAACAGGATGAAGTCCATTGTTAAAGTCCAGAAAACAGAAACAAACACAGAGGCTGTAGCATGATCTGGGATTGAGATAGCCACAACACTCCGGATATTTCTGCGTTCCTCCAGGAATATCCGGACAATGTGTTGTGGAATTCGTGTGAGATTTAACCCAAAAATCACCGTCAAAGTGGTTTTGGAAAAAAGCATAAAGTTTCTGTTCGGCCATTGGATCCAATATCATGTTTACAAAGAGAAATAGTATGTTTTCTCGGGTTTCAGAAGCTTTCTACCTAGAAAACACGAATGTGTGGAGGTATTGACTCCAGCTGGAACCAATTAGTGTTTTCGGCAGAAAACAAAATGTTACATGATAAAATGCATTCAAAAGGATAAAGTACCTAGATAAAGTCCAAAAAACACAGACAAACACAGAGGTTGTAGCAAGAACTGGGATTGAGAGAGCCACAGCACTCCGGATATTTCTGCGTTCCTCCAGGAATATCCGGACAATGTGTTGTGGAATTCGTGTGAGATTTAACCAAACAATCACCGTCAAAGTGGTTTTGGAGAAAAGCACAATCTTTCTCTTCTGCCAGCGGATCCATTGTCATGTTTATAAATAGAAATAGCATGTTTTCTTGGGTTTATGAAGCTTTCTTCCTTGAAAACTAGAATGTGTGGAGGATTTTACTCCATGTGGAACCAATTGGCGTTTTCGGCAGAAAACAAAAAGGTACATGATAAAATGCATTCAAAACCATCAAGTCCATACATAATGCCTATAAAACACAAACAAACACAGAGGTTGTAGCAAGATCTGGGATTGAGATAGCCACAACACACCGGTTATTGCTGCTTTCATCCAGGCAAATCCGGACAAAGTGTTGTGGAATTCGGGTGAAATTTAATGAAAACATCACCGTCAGAGTGGTTTTGGAGAAACGCCAATTGTTCAGTTCGGCCAGCGGATCCAATGTCCTATTCACAATAGGAAATAGCATGTTTTCTCGGGTTTCTGAAGCTTTCTGCCTAGAAAATTCGAATGTGTGCAGGAATTGACTCCAGGTAGAACCAGCTAGCGTATGCTGGTAGAAAACAAAAAGTTACATGCTAAAATGCATTCAAAAGGATAAAGTCCGTAGATAAAGACCAGAAAACAGAAACAAACACAGAGGTTGTACAAGATCTGGACTGAGATAGCCACAACACACCAGATATTTCTGCTTTCATCCAGGCATATCCGGACAAAGTGTTGTGGACTTTGGGTGAAATTTATCCAAAACATCATCGTCAAAGTAGTTTTGGAGAAAAGCACAATGCCTCTGTTCGGCCAGTGGATCCAATGTCATGTTTAAAAACAGAAATAGCATGTTTTCTCTGGTTTCTAAATCTTTCTGACTAGAAAACAAGATTGTGTGGAGGAATTGACTCCAGGTGGAACCCATTAGCGTTTGCTGGCAGAAAATAAAAAGTTACATGCTAACATGCATTTAAAAGGATAAAGTCCATAGAAAAAGTCCAGAAAACACAAACAAACACAGATGTCGTACAAGATCTGGATTGAGATAGCCACAACACACCAGATATTTCCGCTTTCCATCAGCATATATTGACAAAGTGTTGTGGTATTCGGGGGAAATTTAACAAAGAAATCACCGTCAAAGTTGTTTTGCAGAAAGCAGAGTTTTCCTGTTCGGCAAGCGGATCCAATGTCATGTGGACACACAGAATTAGCATGTTTTCTCGGGTTTCTGAAGCTTTCTGCCTAGAAAACTCGAATGTGTGGAGGAATTGACTCCAGGTGGAAACAATTATCGTTTGCCAGCAGAAAACTAACATTTACATGCTAAATTGCATTCAACAGGATGAAGTCCATTGTTAAAGTCCAGAAAACAGAAACAAACACAGAGGCTGTTGCAAGATCTGGGATTGAGATACCCACAACACTCCAGATATTTCTGCGTTCCTCCAGGAATATCCGGACAATGTGTTGTGGAATTCGTGTGAGATTTAACCCAAAAATCACCGTCAAAGTGATTTTGGAAAAAAGCATAAAGTTTCTGTTCGGCCATTGGATCCAATGTCATGTTCACAAAGAGAAATAGCATGTTTTCTCGGGTTTCTGAAGCTTTCTACGTAGAAAACGTGAATGTGTGGGGGTATTGACTCCAGCTGGAACCAATTAGTGTTTTCGGCAGAAAACAAAATGTTACATGATAAAATGCATTCAAAAGGATAAAGTACCTAGATAAAGTCCAAAAAACACAAACAAACACAGAGGTTGTAGCAAGAACTGGGATTGAGAGAGCCACAACACACCGGATATTTCTGCGTTCCTCCAGGAATATCTGTACAATGTGTTGTGGAATTCGTGTGAGATTTAACCAAACAATCACCGTCAAAGTGGTTTTGGAGAAAAGCACAATCTTTCTCTTCTGCCAGCGGATCCAATGTCATGTTTATAAATAGAAATAGCATGTTTTCTTGGGTTTATGAAGCTTTCTTCCTTGAAAACTAGAATGTGTGGAGGATTTTACTCCATGTGGAACGAATTGGCGTTTTCGGCAGAAAACAAAAAGGTGCATGATAAAATGCATTCAAAACCACCAAGTCCATACATAATGCCCATAAAACACAAACAAACACAGAGGTTGTAGCAAGATCTGGGATTGAGATAGCCACAACACACCAGTTATTGCTGCTTTCATCCAGGCAAATCCGGACAAAGTGTTGTGGAATTCGGGTGAAATTTAACCAAGACATCACCGTCAGAGTGGTTTTGGAGAAACGCCAATTGTTCAGTTCGGCCAGCGGATCCAATGTCCTATTCACAATAGGAAATAGCATGTTTTCTCGGGTTTCTGAAGCTTTCTGCCTAGAAAATTCGAATGTGTGCAGGAATTGACTCCAGGTAGAACCAGCTAGCGTATGCTGGTAGAAAACAAAAAGTTACATGCTAAAATGCATTCACAAGGATAAAGTCCATGGATAAAGTACAGAAAACAGAAATAAACACAGAGGTTGTACAAGATCTGGACTGAGATAGCCACAACACACCAGATATTTCTGCTTTCATCCAGGCATATCCGGACAAAGTGTTGTGGACTTTGGGTGAAATTTATCCAAAAAATCATCGTCAAAGTAGTTTTTGAGAAAAGAACAATGCCTCTGTTCGGCCAGTGGATCCAATGTCATGTTTAAAAACAGAAATAGCATGTTTTCTCTGGTTTCTAAATCTTTCTGACTAGAAAACAAGATTGTGTGGAGGAATTGACTCCAGGTGGAACCAATTAGCGTTTGCTGGCAGAAAACAAAAAGTTACATGCTAACATGCATTTAAAAGGATAAAGTCCATAGATAAAGTCCAGAAAACACAAACAAACACAGATGTCGTACAAGATCTGGGATTGTGATAGCCACAACACACCAGATATTTCCGCTTTCCATCAGCATATATTGACAAAGTGTTGTGGAATTCGGGTGAAATTTAACAAAGAAATCACCGTCAAAGTTGTTTTGCAGAAAGCAGAGTTTTCCTGTTCGGCAAGCGGATCCACTGTCCTGTTCACAATAAGAATTAGCATGTTTTCTCGGGTTTCTGAAGCTTTCTGCCTAGAAAACTCGAATGTGTGGAGGAATTGACTCCAGGTAGAACCAGGTAGCGTTTGCCGGTAGAAAACAAAAAGTTACATGCTAAAATGCATTCAAAAGGTTAAAGTCCGTAGATAAAGTCCAGAAAACACAAACAAACACAGAGGTTGTACAAGATCTGGATTGAGATAGGCACAACACACCAGATATTTCTGCTTTCATCCAGGCATATCCGGAAAAGTGTTGTGGAATTCGGGTGAAATTTAACCAAAACATCACCGTCAGAGTAGTTTTGGAGAAACGCCAATTGTTCAGTTCGGCCAGCGGATCCAATAACCTGTTCACAACAAGAAATAGCATGTTTTCTCGGGTTTCTCAAGCTTTCTGCCTAGAAAATTCGAATGTGTGCAGGAATTGACTCCAGGTAGAACCAGCTAGCGTTTGCCGGTATAAAACAAAAAGTTACATGGTAAAATGCATTAAAAAGGATAAAGTCCGTAGATAAAGTCCAGAAAACACAAACAAACACAGAGGTTGTACAAGATCTGGACTGAGATAGCCACAACACACCAGATATTTCTGCTTTCATCCAGGCATATCCGGAAAAGTGTTGTGGACTTTGGGTGAAATTTATCCAAAAAATCATCGTAAAGGAGTTTTGGAGAAAAGCACAATGCCTCTGTTCGGCCAGTGGATCCAATGTCATGTTTAAAAACAGAAATAGCATGTTTTCTCTGGTTTCTAAATATTTCTGACTAGAAAACAAGATTGTGTGGAAGAATTGACTCCAGGTGGAACCAATTAGCGTTTGCTGCCAGAAAACAAAAAGTTACATGCTCAAATGCATTCAAAAGGTTAAAGTCCATAGATAAAGTCCAGAAAACACAAACAAACACAGATGTCGTACAAGATCTGGATTGAGATAGCCACAACACACCAGATATTTCCGCTTTCCTCCAGGCATATCCGGCCAAAGTGTTGTGGAATTCGGGTGAAATTTAACAAAGAAATCACCGTCAAAGTTGTTTTGCAGAAAGCAGAGTTTTCCTGTTCGGCAAGCGGATCCAATGTCATGTGGACACACAGAATTAGCATGTTTTCTCGGGTTTCTGAAGCTTTCTGCCTAGAAAACTCGAATGTGTGGAGGAATTGACTCCAGGTGGAAACAATTATCGTTTGCCAGCAGAAAACTAACATTTACATGCTAAATTGCATTCAACAGGATGAAGTCCATTGTTAAAGTCCAGAAAACAGAAACAAACACAGAGGCTGTAGCAAGATCTGGGATTGAGATAGCCACAACACTCCGGATATTTCTGCGTTCCTCCAGGAATATCCAGACAATGTGTTGTGGAATTCGTGTGAGATTTAACCAAAAAATCACCGTCAAAGTGATTTTGGAAAAAAGCATAAAGTTTCTGTTCGGCCATTGGATCCAATGTCATGTGTGCAAAGAGAAATAGCATGTTTGCTCGGGTTTCTGAAGCTTTCTACCTAGAAAACGCGAATGTGTGGAGGTATTGACTCCAGCTGGAACCAATTAGTGTTTTCGGCAGAAAACAAAATGTTGCATGATAAAATGCATTCAAAAGGATAAAGTACATAGATAAAGTCCAGAAATCAGAAACAAACACAGAGGTTGTAGCAAGAACTGGGATTGAGAGAGCCACAATACTCCGGATAGTTCTGCGATCCTCCAGGAATATCCGGACAATGTGTTGTGGAATTCGTGTGAGATTTAACCAAAAAATCACCTTCAAAGTGATTTTAGAAAAAGGCATAAAGTTTCTGTTCGGCCATTGGATCCAATGTCATGTTTACAAAGAGAAATAGCATGTTTACTCGGGTTTCTGAAGGTTTCTAGCTAGAAAACGCGAATGTGTAGAGGTATTGACTCCAAGTGGAACCAATTATTGTTTTCGGCAGAAAACAAAATGTTACATGATAAAATGCATTCAAAAGGATAAAGTACCTAGATAAAGTCCAAAAAACACAAACAAACACAGAGGTTGTAGCAAGAACTGGGATTGAGAGAACCACAACACACTGGATATTTCTGCGTTCCTCCAGGAATATCCGGAGAATGTGTTGTGGAATTCGTGTGAGATTTAAAAAAAAAATCACTGTCAAAGTGGTTTTGGAGAAAAGCACAATCTTTCTCTTCTGCCAGCGGATCCAATGTCATGTTTATAAATAGAAATAGCATGTTTTCTTGGGTTTATGAAGCTTTCTTCCTTGAAAACGAGAATGTGTGGAGGATTTTACTCCATGTGGAACCAATTGGCGTTTTCGGCAGAAAACAAAAAGGTACATGATAAAATGCATTCCAAACCACCAAGTCCATACATAATGCCCATAAAACACAAACAAACACAGAGGTTGTAGCAAGATCTGGGATTGAGATAGCCACAACACACTGGTTATTGCTGCTTTCATCCAGGCAAATCCGGACAAAGTGTTGTGGAATTCGGGTGAAATTTAACCAAAACATCACCGTCAGAGTGGTTTTGGAGAAACGCCAATTTTTCAGTTCGGCCAGCGGATCCAATGTCCTGTTCACAATAAGAAATAGCATGTTTTCTCGGGTTTCTGAAGCTTTCTGCCTAGAAAACTCGAATGTGTGGAGGAATTGACTCCAGGGAGAACCAGCTAGCGTATGCTGGTAGAAAACAAAAAGTTACATGCTAAAATGCATTCAAAAGGATAAAGTCCATGGATAAAGTCCAGAAAACACAAACAAACACAGAGGTTGTGGCAAGATCTGGGATTGAGATAGCCACAACATACTGGATAGCTCTGCTTTCCTCCGGGCAAATCCAGAGAACGTGTTGTGGAATTCGGGTGAAATTTAACCATAAAATCACGGTCAAAGTGGTTTTGGAGAAAAGCACAAAGTTTCTATTTGGCCAGCGGATCCAATGCCATGTTTACAAACAGAAATAGCATGTTTTCTTGGGTTTATGTAGCTTTCTGCCTAGACAACACAAATGTGTGGAGGATTTCACTCATGTGGAACCAATTAGCCTTTGCTGCCAGAAAACAAAAAGTTACATGCTAAAATGCATTCAAAAGGTTAAAGTCCATAGATAAAGTCCAGAAAACACAAACAAACACAGAGGTTGTACAAGATCTGGATTGAGATAGCCACAACACACCAGATATTTCTGCTTTCCTCCAGGCATATCCGGACAAAGTGTTGTGGACTTTGGGTGAAATTTATCCAAAACATCATCGTCAAAGTAGTTTTGGAGAAAAGCACAATGCCTCTGTTCGGCCAGTGGATCCAATGTCATGTTTAAAAACAGAAATAGCATGTTTTCTCTGGTTTCTAAATCTTTCTGACTAGAAAACAAGATTGTGTGGAGGAATTGACTCCAGGTGGAACCAATTAGCGTTTGCTGCCAGAAAACAAAAAGTTACATGCTCAAATGCATTCAAAAGGTTAAAGTCCATAGATAAAGTCCAGAAAACACAAACAAACACAGATGTCGTACAAGATCTGGATTGAGATAGCCACAACACACCAGATATTTCCGCTTTCCATCAGCATATATTGACAAAGTGTTGTGGAATTCGGGTGAAATTTAACAAAGTAATCACCGTCAAAGTTGTTTTGCAGAAAGCAGAGTTTTCCTGTTCGGCAAGCGGATCCAATGTCATGTGGACAAATAGAATTAGCATGTTTTCTCGGGTTTCTGAAGCTTTCTGCCTAGAAAACTCGAATGTGTGGAGGAATTGACTCCAGGTGGAAACAATTATCGTTTGCCAGCAGAAAACTAACATTTACATGCTAAATTGCATTCAACAGGATGAAGTCCATTGTTAAAGTCCAGAAAACAGAAACACACACAGAGGCTGTAGCGAGATCTGGGATTGAGATAGCCACAACACTCCGGATATTTCTGCGTTCCTCCAGGAATATCCGGACAATGTGTTGTGGAATTCGTGTGAGATTTAACCAAGCAATCACCGTCAAAGTGGTTTTGGAGAAAAGCACAATCTTTCTCTTCTGCCAGCGGATCCAATGTCATGTTTATAAATAGAAATAGCATGTTTTCTTGGGTTTATGAAGCTTTCTTCCTTGAAAACGAGAATGTGTGGAGGATTTTACTCCATGTGGAACCAATTGGCATTTTCGGCAGAAAACAAAAAGTTACATGATAAAATGCATTCCAAACCACCAAGTCCATACATAATGCCCATAAAACACAAACAAACACAGAGGTTGTAGCAAGATCTGGGATTGAGATAGCCACAACACACCGGTTATTGCTGCTTTCATCCAGGCAAATCCGGACAAAGTGTTGTGGAATTCGGGTGAAATTTAACCAAAACATCACCGTCAGAGAGGTTTTGGAGAAACGCCAATTGTTCAGTTCGGCCAGCGGATCCAATGTCCTGTTCACAATAAGAAATAGCATGTTTTCTCGGGTTTCTGAAGCTTTCTGCCTAGAAAAGTCGAATGTGTGGAGGAATTGACTCCAGGTAGAACCAGCTAGCGTTCGCCGGTAGAAAACCAAAAGTTACATGCTAAAATGCATTCAAAAGGATAAAGTCCATGGATAAAGTCCAGAAAACAGAAACAAACACAGAGGTTGTGGCAAGATCTGGGATTGAGATAGCCACAACACACTGGATAGTTCTGCTTTCCTCCGGGCATATCCAGAGAAAGTGTTGTGGAATTCGGGTGAAACTTAACCATAAAATCACGGTCAAAGTGGTTTTGGAGAAAAGCACAAAGTTTCTATTTGGCCAGCGGATCCAATGCCATGTTTACAAACAGAAATAGCATGTTTTCTTGGGTTTATGTAGCTTTCTGCCTAGACAACACAAATGTGTGGAGGATTTCACTCATGTGGGACGAATTAGCGTTTGCTGCCAAAAAACAAAAAGTTACATGCTAAAATGCATTCAAAACCATCACATCAGCAGATAATGTTCGGAAAATACAAACAAACACAGAGGTTGTAGCAAGATCTGGGATTGAGATAGCCACAACACACCGGTTATTGCTGCTTTCATCCAGGCAAATCCGGACAAAGTGTTGTGGAATTCGGGTGAAATTTAACCAAAACATCACCGTCAGAGTGGTTTTGGAGTGTTCAGTTCGGCAAGGCAGATCCAATGTCCTGTTCACAAGAACAAATAGCATGTTTTCTCGGGTTTCTGAAGCTTTCTGCCTAGAAAAGTCGAATGTGTGGAGGAATTGACTCCAGGTAGAACCAGCTAGCGTTCGCCGGTAGAAAACCAAAAGTTACATGCTAAAATGCATTCAAAAGGATAAAGTCCATGGATAAAGTCCAGAAAACAGAAACAAACACAGAGGTTGTGGCAAGATCTGGGATTGAGATAGCCACAACACACTGGATAGTTCTGCTTTCCTCCGGGCATATCCAGAGAAAGTGTTGTGGAATTCGGGTGAAACTTAACCATAAAATCACGGTCAAAGTGGTTTTGGAGAAAAGCACAAAGTTTCTATTTGGCCAGCGGATCCAATGCCATGTTTACAAACAGAAATAGCATGTTTTCTTGGGTTTATGTAGCTTTCTGCCTAGACAACACAAATGTGTGGAGGATTTCACTCATGTGGGACGAATTAGCGTTTGCTGCCAAAAAACAAAAAGTTACATGCTAAAATGCATTCAAAACCATCACATCAGCAGATAATGTTCGGAAAATACAAACAAACACAGAGGTTGTAGCAAGATCTGGGATTGAGATAGCCACAACACACCGGTTATTGCTGCTTTCATCCAGGCAAATCCGGACAAAGTGTTGTGGAATTCGGGTGAAATTTAACCAAAACATCACCGTCAGAGTGGTTTTGGAGTGTTCAGTTCGGCAAGGCAGATCCAATGTCCTGTTCACAATAACAAATAGCATGTTTTCTCGGGTTTCTGAAGCTTTCTGCCTAGAAAACTCGAATGTGTGGAGGAATTGACTCCAGGGAGAACCAGCTAGCGTTTGCCGGTAGAAAACAAAAAGTTACATGCTAAAATGCATTCAAAAGGATAAAGTCCATGGATAAAGTCCAGAAAACAGAAACAAACACAGAGGTTGTGGCAAGATCTGGGATTGAGATAGCCACAACACACTGGATAGTTCTGCTTTCCTCCGGGCATATCCAGAGAACGTGTTGTGGAATTCGGGTGAAATTTAACCATAAAATCACGGTCAAAGTGGTTTTGGAGAAAAGCACAAAGTTTCTATTTGGCCAGCGGATCCAATGCCATGTTTACAAACAGAAATAGCATGTTTTCTTGGGTTTATGTAGCTTTCTGCCTAGACAACACAAATGTGTGGAGGATTTCACTCATGTGGAAACGATTAGCGTTTGCTGCCAGTAAACAAAAAGTTACATGCTAAAATGCATTCAAAACCATCACATCAGCAGATATGTTCGGAAAATACAAACAAACACAGAGGTTGTAGCAAGATCTGGGATTGAGATAGCCACAACACACCGGTTATTGCTGCTTTCATCCAGGCAAATCCGGACAAAGTGTTGTGGAATTCGGGTGAAATTTAACCAAAACATCACCGTCAGAGTGGTTTTGGAGTGTTCAGTTCGGCAAGGCAGATCCAATGTCCTGTTCACAAGAACAAATAGCATGTTTTCTCGGGTTTCTGAAGCTTTCTGCCTAGAAAACTCGAATGTGTGGAGGAATTGACTCCAGGGTGAACCAGCTAGCGTTTGCCGGTAGAAAACAAAAAGTTACATGCTAAAATGCATTCAAAAGGATAAAGTCCATGGATAAAGTCCAGAAAACAGAAACAAACACAGAGGTTGTGGCAAGATCTGGGATTGAGATAGCCACAACACACTGGATAGTTCTGCTTTCCTTCAGGCATATCCAGAGAACGTGTTGTGGAAATCGGGTGAAATTTAACCATAAAATCACGGTCAAAGTGGTTTTGGAGAAAAGCACAAAGTTTCTATTTGGCCAGCGGATCCAATGCCATGTTTACAAACAGAAATAGCATGTTTTCTTGGGTTTATGTAGCTTTCTGCCTAGAAAACACAAATGTGTGGAGGATTTCACTCATGTGGAACCAATTAGCGTTTGCTGCCAGAAAACCAAAAGTTACATGCTAAAATGCATTCAAAAGGTTAAAGTCCGTAGATAAAGTCCAGAAAACACAAACAAACACAGAGGTTGTACAAGATCTGGATTGAGATAGCCACAACACACCAGATATTTCTGCTTTCCTCCAGGCATATCCGGACAAAGTGTTGTGGACTTTGGGTGAAATTTATCCAAAAAATCATCGTCAAAGTAGTTTTGGAGAAAAGCACAATGCCTCTGCTCGGCCAGTGGATCCAATGTCATGTTTAAAAACAGAAATAGCATGTTTTCTCTGGTTTCTAAATCTTTCTGACTAGAAAACAAGATTGTGTGGAGGAATTGACTCCAGGTGGAACCAATTAGCGTTTGCTGCCAGAAAACAAAAAGTTACATGCTCAAATGCATTCAAAAGGTTAAAGTCCATAGATAAAGTCCAGAAAACACAAACAAACACAGATGTCGTACAAGATCTGGATTGAGATAGCCACAACACACCAGATATTTCCGCTTTCTATCAGCATATATTGACAAAGTGTTGTGGAATTCGGGTGAAATTTAACAAAGAAATCACCGTCAAAGTTGTTTTGCAGAAAGCAGAGTTTTCCTGTTCAGCAAGCGGATCCAATGTCATGTGGACACACAGAATTAGCATGTTTTCTCGGGTTTCTGAAGCTTTCTGCCTAGAAAACTCGAATGTGTGGAGGAATTGACTCCAGGTGGAAACAATTATTGTTTGCCAGCAGAAAACTAACATTTACATGCTAAATTGCATTCAACAGGATGAAGTCCATTGTTAAAGTCCAGAAAACAGAAACACACACAGAGGCTGTAGCGAGATCTGGGATTGAGATAGCCACAACACTCCGGATATTTCTGCGTTCCTCCAGGAATATCCGGACAATGTGTTGTGGAATTCGTGTGAGATTTAACCAAGCAATCACCGTCAAAGTGGTTTTGGAGAAAAGCACAATCTTTCTCTTCTGCCAGCGGATCCAATGTCATGTTTATAAATAGAAATAGCATGTTTTCTTGGGTTTATGAAGCTTTCTTCCTTGAAAACGAGAATGTGTGGAGGATTTTACTCCATGTGGAACCAATTGGCATTTTCGGCAGAAAACAAAAAGTTACATGATAAAATGCATTCCAAACCACCAAGTCCATACATAATGCCCATAAAACACAAACAAACACAGAGGTTGTAGCAAGATCTGGGATTGAGATAGCCACAACACACCGGTTATTGCTGCTTTCATCCAGGCAAATCCGGACAAAGTGTTGTGGGATTCGGGTGAAATTTAACCAAGACATCACTGTCAGAGTGGTTTTGGAGAAACGCCAATTGTTCAGTTCGGCCAGCGGATCCAATGTCCTGTTCACAATAAGAAATAGCATGTTTTCTCGGGTTTCTGAAGCTTTCTGCCTAGAAAACTCGAATGTGTGGAGGAATTGACTCCAGGGAGAACCAGCTAGCGTTTGCCGGTAGAAAACAAAAAGTTACATGCTAAAATGCATTCAAAAGGATAAAGTCCATGGATAAAGTCCAGAAAACAGAAACAAACACAGAGGTTGTGGCAAGATCTGGGATTGAGATAGCCACAACACACTGGATAGTTCTGCTTTCCTCCGGGCATATCCAGAGAAAGTGTTGTGGAATTCGGGTGAAACTTAACCATAAAATCACGGTCAAAGTGGTTTTGGAGAAAAGCACAAAGTTTCTATTTGGCCAGCGGATCCAATGCCATGTTTACAAACAGAAATAGCATGTTTTCTTGGGTTTATGTAGCTTTCTGCCTAGACAACACAAATGTGTGGAGGATTTCACTCATGTGGGACGAATTAGCGTTTGCTGCCAGAAAACAAAAAGTTACATGCTAAAATGCATTCAAAACCATCACATCAGCAGATAATGTTCGGAAAATACAAACAAACACAGAGGTTGTAGCAAGATCTGGGATTGAGATAGCCACAACACACTGGTTATTGCTGCTTTCATCCAGGCAAATCCGGACAAAGTGTTGTGGAATTCGGGTGAAATTTAACCAAAACATCACCGTCAGAGTGGTTTTGGAGTGTTCAGTTCGGCAAGGCAGATCCAATGTCCTGTTCACAATAACAAATAGCATGTTTTCTCGGGTTTCTGAAGCTTTCTGCCTAGAAAACTCGAATGTGTGGAGGAATTGACTCCAGGGAGAACCAGCTAGCGTTTGCCGGTAGAAAACAAAAAGTTACATGCTAAAATGCATTCAAAAGGATAAAGTCCATGGATAAAGTCCAGAAAACAGAAACAAACACAGAGGTTGTGGCAAGATCTGGGATTGAGATAGCCACAACACACTGGATAGTTCTGCTTTCCTCCGGGCATATCCAGAGAACGTGTTGTGGAATTCGGGTGAAATTTAACCATAAAATCACGGTCAAAGTGGTTTTGGAGAAAAGCACAAAGTTTCTATTTGGCCAGCGGATCCAATGCCATGTTTACAAACAGAAATAGCATGTTTTCTTGGGTTTATGTAGCTTTCTGCCTAGACAACACAAATGTGTGGAGGATTTCACTCATGTGGAAACGATTAGCGTTTGCTGCCAGTAAACAAAATGTTACATGCTAAAATGCATTCAAAACCATCACATCAGCAGATATGTTCGGAAAATACAAACAAACACAGAGGTTGTAGCAAGATCTGGGATTGAGATAGCCACAACACACCGGTTATTGCTGCTTTCATCCAGGCAAATCCGGACAAAGTGTTGTGGAATTCGGGTGAAATTTAACCAAAACATCACCGTCAGAGTGGTTTTGGAGTGTTCAGTTCGGCAAGGCAGATCCAATGTCCTGTTCACAAGAACAAATAGCATGTTTTCTCGGGTTTCTGAAGCTTTCTGCCTAGAAAACTCGAATGTGTGGAGGAATTGACTCCAGGGTGAACCAGCTAGCGTTTGCCGGTAGAAAACAAAAAGTTACATGCTAAAATGCATTCAAAAGGATAAAGTCCATGGATAAAGTCCAGAAAACAGAAACAAACACAGAGGTTGTGGCAAGATCTGGGATTGAGATAGCCACAACACACTGGATAGTTCTGCTTTCCTTCAGGCATATCCAGAGAACGTGTTGTGGAAATCGGGTGAAATTTAACCATAAAATCACGGTCAAAGTGGTTTTGGAGAAAAGCACAAAGTTTCTATTTGGCCAGCGGATCCAATGCCATGTTTACAAACAGAAATAGCATGTTTTCTTGGGTTTATGTAGCTTTCTGCCTAGAAAACACAAATGTGTGGAGGATTTCACTCATGTGGGACGAATTAGCGTTTGCTGCCAGAAAACCAAAAGTTACATGCTAAAATGCATTCAAAAGGTTAAAGTCCGTAGATAAAGTCCAGAAAACACAAACAAACACAGAGGTTGTACAAGATCTGGATTGAGATAGCCACAACACACCAGATATTTCTGCTTTCCTCCAGGCATATCCGGACAAAGTGTTGTGGACTTTGGGTGAAATTTATCCAAAAAATCATCGTCAAAGTAGTTTTGGAGAAAAGCACAATGCCTCTGCTCGGCCAGTGGATCCAATGTCATGTTTAAAAACAGAAATAGCATGTTTTCTCTGGTTTCTAAATCTTTCTGACTAGAAAACAAGATTGTGTGGAGGAATTGACTCCAGGTGGAACCAATTAGCGTTTGCTGCCAGAAAACAAAAAGTTACATGCTCAAATGCATTCAAAAGGTTAAAGTCCATAGATAAAGTCCAGAAAACACAAACAAACACAGATGTCGTACAAGATCTGGATTGAGATAGCCACAACACACCAGATATTTCCGCTTTCTATCAGCATATATTGACAAAGTGTTGTGGAATTCGGGTGAAATTTAACAAAGAAATCACCGTCAAAGTTGTTTTGCAGAAAGTAGAGTTTTCCTGTTCAGCAAGCGGATCCAATGTCATGTGGACACACAGAATTAGCATGTTTTCTCGGGTTTCTGAAGCTTTCTGCCTAGAAAACTCGAATGTGTGGAGGAATTGACTCCAGGTGGAAACAATTATCGTTTGCCAGCAGAAAACTAACATTTACATGCTAAATTGCATTCAACAGGATGAAGTCCATTGTTAAAGTCCAGAAAACAGAAACACACACAGAGGCTGTAGCGAGATCTGGGATTGAGATAGCCACAACACTCCGGATATTTCTGCGTTCCTCCAGGAATATCCGGACAATGTGTTGTGGAATTCGTGTGAGATTTAACCAAGCAATCACCGTCAAAGTGGTTTTGGAGAAAAGCACAATCTTTCTCTTCTGCCAGTGGATCCAATGTCATGTTTATAAATAGAAATAGCATGTTTTCTTGGGTTTATGAAGCTTTCTTCCTTGAAAACGAGAATGTGTGGAGGATTTTACTCCATGTGGAACCAATTGGCATTTTCGGCAGAAAACAAAAAGGTACATGATAAAATGCATTCCAAACCACCAAGTCCATACATAATGCCCATAAAACACAAACAAACACAGAGGTTGTAGCAAGATCTGGGATTGAGATAGCCACAACACACCGGTTATTGCTGCTTTCATCCAGGCAAATCCGGACAAAGTGTTGTGGGATTCGGGTGAAATTTAACCAAGACATCACTGTCAGAGTGGTTTTGGAGAAACGCCAATTGTTCAGTTCGGCCAGCGGATCCAATGTCCTGTTCACAATAAGAAATAGCATGTTTTCTCGGGTTTCTGAAGCTTTCTGCCTAGAAAACTCGAATGTGTGGAGGAATTGACTCCAGGGAGAACCAGCTAGCGTTTGCCGGTAGAAAACAAAAAGTTACATGCTAAAATGCATTCAAAAGGATAAAGTCCATGGATAAAGTCCAGAAAACAGAAACAAACACAGAGGTTGTGGCAAGATCTGGGATTGAGATAGCCACAACACACTGGATAGTTCTGCTTTCCTCCGGGCATATCCAGAGAAAGTGTTGTGGAATTCGGGTGAAACTTAACCATAAAATCACGGTCAAAGTGGTTTTGGAGAAAAGCACAAAGTTTCTATTTGGCCAGCGGATCCAATGCCATGTTTACAAACAGAAATAGCATGTTTTCTTGGGTTTATGTAGCTTTCTGCCTAGACAACACAAATGTGTGGAGGATTTCACTCATGTGGGACGAATTAGCGTTTGCTGCCAGAAAACCAAAAGTTACATGCTAAAATGCATTCAAAAGGTTAAAGTCCGTAGATAAAGTCCAGAAAACACAAACAAACACAGAGGTTGTACAAGATCTGGATTGAGATAGCCACAACACACCAGATATTTCTGCTTTCCTCCAGGCATATCCGGACAAAGTGTTGTGGACTTTGGGTGAAATTTATCCAAAAAATCATCGTCAAAGTAGTTTTGGAGAAAAGCACAATGCCTCTGCTCGGCCAGTGGATCCAATGTCATGTTTAAAAACAGAAATAGCATGTTTTCTCTGGTTTCTAAATCTTTCTGACTAGAAAACAAGATTGTGTGGAGGAATTGACTCCAGGTGGAACCAATTAGCGTTTGCTGCCAGAAAACAAAAAGTTACATGCTCAAATGCATTCAAAAGGTTAAAGTCCATAGATAAAGTCCAGAAAACACAAACAAACACAGATGTCGTACAAGATCTGGATTGAGATAGCCACAACACACCAGATATTTCCGCTTTCTATCAGCATATATTGACAAAGTGTTGTGGAATTCGGGTGAAATTTAACAAAGAAATCACCGTCAAAGTTGTTTTGCAGAAAGTAGAGTTTTCCTGTTCAGCAAGCGGATCCAATGTCATGTGGACACACAGAATTAGCATGTTTTCTCGGGTTTCTGAAGCTTTCTGCCTAGAAAACTCGAATGTGTGGAGGAATTGACTCCAGGTGGAAACAATTATCGTTTGCCAGCAGAAAACTAACATTTACATGCTAAATTGCATTCAACAGGATGAAGTCCATTGTAAAAGTCCAGAAAACAGAAACACACACAGAGGCTGTAGCATGATCTGGGATTGAGATAGCCACAACACTCCGGATATTTCTGCGTTCCTCCAGGAATATCCGGACAATGTGTTGTGGAATTCGTGTGAGATTTAACCAAACAATCACCGTCAAAGTGGTTTTGGAGAAAAGCACAATCTTTCTCTTCTGCCAGCGGATCCAATGTCATGTTTATAAATAGAAATAGCATGTTTTCTTGGGTTTATGAAGCTTTCTTCCTTGAAAACGAGAATGTGTGGAGGATTTTACTCCATGTGGAACCAATTGGCGTTTTCGGCAGAAAACAAAAAGTTACATGATAAAATGCATTCAAAACCACCAAGTCCATACATAATGCCCATAAAACACAAACAAACACAGAGGTTGTAGCAAGATCTGGGATTGAGATAGCCACGACACACTGGTTATTGCTGCTTTCATCCAGGCAAATCCGGACAAAGTGTTGTGGAATTCGGGTGAAATTTAACCAAGACATCACCGTCAGAGTGGTTTTGGAGAAACGCCAATTGTTCAGTTCGGCCAGCGGATCCAATGTCCTGTTCACAATAAGAAATAGCATGTTTTCTCGGGTTTCTGAAGCTTTCTGCCTAGAAAACTCGAATGTGTGGAGGAATTGAGTCCAGGTGGAAACAATTATCGTTTGCCAGCAGAAAACTAACATTTACATGCTAAATTGCATTCAACAGGATGAAGTCCATTGTTAAAGTCCAGAAAACAGAAACAAACACAGAGGCTGTAGCGAGATCTGGGATTGAGATAGCCACAACACTCCGGATATTTCTGCGTTCCTCCAGGAATATCCGGACAATGTGTTGTGGAATTCGTGTGAGATTTAACCCAAAAATCACCGTCAAAGTGATTTTGGAAAAAAGCATAAAGTTTCTGTTCGGCCATTGGATCCAATGTCATGTGTGCAAAGAGAAATAGCATGTTTGCTCGGGTTTCTGAAGCTTTCTACCTAGAAAACGCGAATGTGTGGGGGTATTGACTCCAGCTGGAACCAATTAGTGTTTTTGGCAGAAAACAAAATGTTGCATGATAAAATGCATTCAAAAGGATAAAGTACATAGATAAAGTCCAAAAAACACAAACACACACAGAGGTTGTAGCAAGAACTGGGATTGAGAGAGCCACAACACACCGGATATTTCTGCGTTCCTCCAGGAATATCCGGACAATGTGTTGTGGAATTCGTGTGAGATTTAACCAAACAATCACCGTCAAAGTGGTTTTGGAGAAAAGCACAATCTTTCTCTTCTGCCAGCGGATCCAATGTCATGTTTATAAATAGAAATAGCATGTTTTCTTGGGTTTATGAAGCTTTCTTCCTTGAAAACGAGAATGTGTGGAGGATTTTACTCCATGTGGAACCAATTGGCGTTTTCGGCAGAAAACAAAAAGTTACATGATAAAATGCATTCAAAACCACCAAGTCCATACATAATGCCCATAAAACACAAACAAACACAGAGGTTGTAGCAAGATCTGGGATTGAGATAACCACAACACACCGGTTATTGCTGCTTTCATCCAGGCAAATCCGGACAAAGTGTTGTGGAATTCGGGTGAAATTTAACCAAGACATCACCGTCAGAGTGGTTTTGGAGAAACGCCAATTGTTCAGTTCGGCCAGCGGATCCAATGTCCTGTTCACAATAAGAAATAGCATGTTTTCTCGGGTTTCTGAAGCTTTCTGCCTAGAAAAGTCGAATGTGTGGAGGAATTGACTCCAGGGAGAACCAGCTAGCGTTTGCCGGTAGAAAACCAAAAGTTACATGCTAAAATGCATTCAAAAGGTTAAAGTCCGTAGATAAAGTCCAGAAAACACAAACAAACACAGAGGTTGTACAAGATCTGGATTGAGATAGCCACAACACACCAGATATTTCTGCTTTCCTCCAGGCATATCCGGACAAAGTGTTGTGGACTTTGGGTGAAATTTATCCAAAAAATCATCGTCAAAGTAGTTTTGGAGAAAAGCACAATGCCTCTGCTCGGCCAGTGGATCCAATGTCATGTTTAAAAACAGAAATAGCATGTTTTCTCTGGTTTCTAAATCTTTCTGACTAGAAAACAAGATTGTGTGGAGGAATTGACTCCAGGTGGAACCAATTAGCGTTTGCTGCCAGAAAACAAAAAGTTACATGCTCAAATGCATTCAAAAGGTTAAAGTCCATAGATAAAGTCCAGAAAACACAAACAAACACAGATGTCGTACAAGATCTGGATTGAGATAGCCACAACACACCAGATATTTCCGCTTTCTATCAGCATATATTGACAAAGTGTTGTGGAATTCGGGTGAAATTTAACAAAGAAATCACCGTCAAAGTTGTTTTGCAGAAAGCAGAGTTTTCCTGTTCAGCAAGTGGATCCAATGTCATGTGGACACACAGAATTAGCATGTTTTCTCGGGTTTCTGAAGCTTTCTGCCTAGTCAACTCGAATGTGTGGAGGAATTGAGTCCAGGTGGAAACAATTATCGTTTGCCAGCAGAAAACTAACATTTACATGCTAAATTGCATTCAACAGGATGAAGTCCATTGTTAAAGTCCAGAAAACAGAAACAAACACAGAGGCTGTAGCAAGATCTGGGATTGAGATAGCCACAACACTCCGGATATTTCTGTGTTCCTCCAGGAATACCCGGACAATGTGTTGTGGAATTCGTGTGAGATTTAATGAAAAAATCACCGTCAAAGTGATTTTGGAAAAAAGCATAAAGTTTCTGTTCGGCCATTGGATCCAATGTCATGTGTACAAAGAGAAATAGCATGTTTGCTCGGGTTTCTGAAGCTTTCTACCTAGAAAACGCGAATGTGTGGGGGTATTGACTCCAGCTGGAACCAATTAGTGTTTTTGGCAGAAAACAAAATGTTGCATGATAAAATGCATTCAAAAGGATAAAGTACCTAGATAAAGTCCAAAAAACACAAACACACACAGAGGTTGTAGCAAGAACTGGGATTGAGAGAGCCACAACACACCGGATATTTCTGCGTTCCTCCAGGAATATCCGGACAATGTGTTGTGGAATTCGTGTGAGATTTAACCAAACAATCACCGTCAAAGTGGTTTTGGAGAAAAGCACAATCTTTCTCTTCTGCCAGCGGATCCAATGTCATGTTTATAAATAGAAATAGCATGTTTTCTTGGGTTTATGAAGCTTTCTTCCTTGAAAACGAGAATGTGTGGAGGATTTTACTCCATGTGGAACCAATTGGCGTTTTCGGCAGAAAACAAAAAGGTACATGATAAAATGCATTCAAAACCACCAAGTCCATACATAATGCCCATAAAACACAAACAAACACAGAGGTTGTAGCAAGATCTGGGATTGAGATAGCCACAACACACTGGTTATTGCTGCTTTCATCCAGGCAAATCCGGACAAAGTGTTGTGGAATTCGGGTGAAATTTAACCAAGACATCACCGTCAGAGTGGTTTTGGAGAAACGCCAATTGTTCAGTTCGGCCAGCGGATCCAATGTCCTGTTCACAATAACAAATAGCATGTTTTCTCGGGTTTCTGAAGCTTTCTGCCTAGAAAACTCGATTGTGTGGAGGAATTGACTCCAGGGAGAACCAGCTAGCGTTTGCCGGTAGAAAACAAAAAGTTACATGCTAAACTGCATTCAAAAGGATAAAGTCCATGGATAAAGTCCAGAAAACAGAAACAAACACAGAGGTTGTGGCAAGATCTGGGATTGAGATAGCCACAACACACTGGATAGTTCTGCTTTCCTCCGGGCATATCCAGAGAACGTGTTGTGGAATTCGGGTGAAATTTAACCATAAAATCACGGTCAAAGTGGTTTTGGAGAAAAGCACAAAGTTTCTATTTGGCCAGCGGATCCAATGCCATGTTTACAAACAGAAATAGCATGTTTTCTTGGGTTTATGTAGCTTTCTGCCTAGAGAACACAAATGTGTGGAGGATTTCACTCATGTGGAACCGATTAGCGTTTCCTGCCAGAAAACAAAAAGTTACATGCTAAAATGCATTCAAAACCATCACATCAGCAGATAATGTTCGGAAAATACAAACAAACACAGAGGTTGTAGCAAGATCTGGGATTGAGATAGCCACAACACACCAGATATTTCTGCTTTCGTCCAGGCATATCTGGACAAAGTGTTGTGGAATTCAGGTGAAATTTAACCAATAAATCACTGTCATAGTGGTTTTGTAGAAAAGCACAATCTTTCTCTTCTGCAAGTGTATCCAATGTCATTTTTACGAACAGAAATTTCATGTTTTCTCACCTTACTTAAGCTTTCTGCCTAGAAAACTCAAATGTTTTTAGGATTGGACTCCAGGTGGAACCAATTGGCGTTTCCAGCATCAAACAAAAAGTTGCATGGAAAAATGCATTCCAAACCTTTGAGAATGTATATAATGTCCAGAAAACACAAAAAAATACATAGGCTGTAGCAAGATCTGGGATAGAGATAGCCACAATGCACCAGATATTTCTGCCTTCCTCCAGGCATATGGAGAGAAATTCCTATGGAATTCTGGTGAAATTTAACCAAAACATTACCGTCAAAGTGGTTTTGGAGAAACGCACAATATTTCTGTTCAACATGTGGATCCAATGTCATGTTTAAAAACAGTAATATCATATTTTCTCAGGCTTCTGAAGCTTTTCACTTGAAAATTCGAATGTGTGGGGTATTAGACTCCATGTGGAACCAATTAGCGTTTGCCAGTAGAAAACAAAATTTTACTTGGTAAAATGAATTCAAAAGAGTAAAGTCCGTAGATGATGTCCAGAAAACACAAACACACACAGAGGCTGTAGCAAGATCTGGGACTGAGATAGCCACAACACACCAGATATTTCTGCTTTCATCCAGGCATATCTGGACAAAGTGTTGTGGAATTTGAGTTAAATTTAATCAAATAATCACCGTTAGAGTAATTTTGGGGAAAAGCACAGTCTTTCTGTTCAGCAAGTGTATCCAATGTCATGTTTACAAACACAAATATCATGTTTTCTCAGGTTGCTGAAGCTTTCTGCCTGGAAAACTTGAATGTGTGGAGGATTGGAATCCATGTGGAATCATGTAGCCTTTGCCATCAGAAAACCAAAAGTTACATGCTAAAATGCATTCCGAAGTGTAAAGTCCATAGATAATATCCAGAAAACACAAACAAACATACAGGCTGTAGCAAGATGTGGGACTAAGATAGCTATAACACACCAGATATTTCTTCTTTAATCCAGGCATATCTGGAGAAAGTTTTTGGAATTCGGGTTAAATTTAACCTAAAAATCACCGTCAGAGTTGTTTTGGAGAAAGCACAATCTTTCTGTCCTTTAAATGATCATAATGATAGGACTAAGAGCCAATGGAATTACATAAACAAGACTACTGCCTGCGAATTCTAGCTGGTAGAATAAAAAGGGGAGAGAACGATGCAACATGAGAATCCAGAGACACAGTAGCCTCATAGAATGCCAGATGTCCTAAACAGCTCTCTGGCCTCAGAATCAGCCCTTAAGGCATGCAGATCTGGCTGTAAAGCCCATGAGAGTATTTCAGGCATGGAAAGCCAAGACACTCTGGAAAAAAATGACCTAAATGAAGTTCTGGAGGTTCTAGCCAGAGCTATTAGGCAAGAAAAAGAAATTAAAGGGATACAAATTAGGAAGGAAGAACTCAAACTATCCCTCTTTGCAGATAACATGATTCTTTATTTAGAACTCTACTAAGAGACTATTGGAACTCATAAAAGATTTTGGCAAAGTAGCAGGGTATAAAATCAATGCACACAAATCAACAGCCTTTGTATACACAGACAATGCCATGGCTGAGGAAGAACTTCTAAGATCAATCCCATTCACAATAGCTACAAAAACAATCAAATACCTTGGAATAAACTTAACCAAGGATGTTAAAGATCTCTATGATGAAAATTACAAAACCTTAAAGAAAGAAATAGAAGAGGATACCAAGAAATGGAAAAATCTTCCATGCTCATGGACTGGAAGAATCAATATCATCAAAATGTCCATTCTCCCAAAAGCAATTTATAGATTCAATGCAATACCAATCAAGATACCGAAGACCTTCTTCTCAGATCTAGAAAAAATGATGCTGAAATTTATATGGAGGCACAAGAGACCTCGAATAGCTAAAGCAATCTTGTACAACAAAAACGAAGCTGGAGGCATCACAATACCAGATTTCAGGACATACTACAGGGCAGTTGTAATCAAAACAGCATGGTACTGGTACAGAAACAGATGGATAGACCAATGGAACAGAATTGAAACACCAGAAATCAATCCAAACATCTACAGCCAACTCATATTTGATCAAGGGTCCAAAACCAATCCCTGGAGTAAGGACAGTCTATTCAATCAATGGTGCTGGGAAAATTGGATTTCCACGTGCAGAAGCATGAAGCAAGACCCCTACCTTATACCTTACACAAAAATACACTCAACATGGATTAAAGACCTAAATCTACGACCTGACACCATCAAATTATTAGAGAGCATTGGAAAAACCCTGCAAGATATAGGTACCGGCAATGACTTCTTGGAAAACACCCCAGAAGCACAGGCAGTCAAAGCCAAAATTAATATTTGGGATTGCATCAAATTGAGAAGTTTCTGTACTGCAAAAGAAACAGGAAAATGAAGAGACAACTGACAGAATGGGAAAAAATATTTGCAAACTATGCAACAAATAAAGGGTTGATAACCAGAATCTACAAAGAAATGAAGAAACTCCACAAGATCAAAACAAACAACCCACTTAAGAGATGGGACAAGGACCTCAATAGACATTTTTCAAAAGAGGAAATCCAAATGGTCAACAGACACATGAAAAAATGTTCAAGATCACTAGCAATCAGGGAAATGCAAATCAAAACTACAATGAGGTTCCACCTCACCCCAGTTAGAATGCTCACATTCAGAAATCCACCAACAATAGATGCTGGCAAGGATGTGGGGAAAAAGGGACACTAACCCACTGATGGTGGGAATGCAAACTGGTTAAGCCACTATGGAAGTCAGTCTGGAGATTGCTCAGAAACCTGAAGATAACCCTAACATACAACCCAGCCATCCCACTCCTTGGAATTTACCCAAAGGAAATGAAATTGGCAAACAAAAAAGCTGTCTGCACATTAATGTTTATTGCAGCTCAATTCACAATAGCTAAGACCTGGAACCAACCCAAATGCCCAGCAACAGTAGACTGGATAAAGAAATTATGGGACATGTACTCTATTGAATACTATACAGTAGTCAAAAACAACAAAACCCAGTCATTTGCAACAAGATGGAGGAATTTGGAAAACATCATGCTGAATGAATTAAGCCAGTCCCAAAGGATAAATATCATATATTCTCCCTGATTGGCGACAACTAACTGAGCACCAAAGGGGAAACTTGTTGAAGTGAAATGGACACTGTGAGAAACAGTGACTAGATCAGCTCTTGTCCTGATGGTTGATGTACAATGTAATACTTTATCCATTTTAGTATTTTTTGTTCTAGTACCATTATTGAACTCTGTAATTAACACACAATTATTCTTAGGTGTTTAAATTTTTTTAACTTTTATTTAATGATTTTAATTTCCAAAGTACAGTTTATGGATTACAATGGCTCCCCCCCACAACATGCCTCCCACCCACAACCCTCCCCTTTCCCACTCCCTCTCCCCTTCCAATCACATCAAGATTCATTTCTGATTCTCTTTATTTACAGAAGATCAGTTTAGATACATTAAGTAAAGATTTCAACAGTTTGCTCCCACACAGAAACATAAAGTGAAAAATAATAGATGATTTTTTAAATGATGATGAAATCAGATCAGACCTATTGTCATGTTTAATCCCAGTGAGAGTCAAGTTGGGAATTAATAATTTCTTTTTTTTTTTACAGATGATCAGTTTACTATACATTAAGTAAAGATTTCAACAGTTTGCACCCCCATAGAAACACAAAGTGAAATATACTGTTTGAGTACTCGTTATAGCATTAAGTCTCAATGTACAGCACATTAAGGACAGAGATCCCACATGAGGAGTAAGTGCAGAGTGACTCCTGTTGTTGACTTTACAAATTGACACTCCTGTTTATGGCATCAGCAATCTCCCTATGTTCCACTCAAGAGTTTCCAAGGCTATGGAAGCCCCTTGAGTTATCTGACTCTTATCTTGTTTAGACAAGGTCATAGTCAAAGTGGAGGTTCTCTCCTCCCTTCAGAGAAAGGTACCTCCTTCTTTGAAGACCTGAAATGAAATTGGCAAACAAGCTGCACAGTAATATTTATTGCAGCACACTTCACAATAGCCAAGACCTGGAACCAACCTATATGCCCATCAACGGTAGACTGGATAAAGAAATTATGGGATATGTACTCTTTAGAATACTATACCGCAGTAAGAAACAACGAAATCCAGTCATTTGCAACAAAATGGAGGAATCTGGAACACATCATGCTGAATGAAATAAGCCAGTCCCAAAGGGACAAATACCATATGTTCTCCCTGATTGGCGACAACTGACTGAACACCAAAAGGAAACCTGTTGAAGTGAAATGGACACTATGAGAAACGGTGATTTCATCAGCATAGCCCTGACTGTTAATGAACAACTTAATACATTATCCCTCTTAGTAGTTTTGTTTTTGTCTGTTCTACTTAATATGACTGGTTTAATTCTGTAATTAATACACAGTTATTCCTAAGTGTTGAAATTTAACTGAAATGTGATCCCTGTTAAACATAAGAGTGGGAATAAGGGAGGGAAGAGATTTACAATTTGGGACATGCTCAAGCTGACTTGCCCCAAATGGTAGAGTTAGAAACATACCAGGGGACTCCAATTCAATCCCATCAAGGTGGCATGTACCAATGCCATCTCACTAGTCCAAGTGATCAATTTCAGTTCACAATTGATCATAATGAAAGGACTAAGAGTCAAAGGGAGCACATAAACAAGTCTAGTACCTGCTAATACTAACTGATAGAATAAATAAAGGGGAGAGTGATCCAACATGGGAAACGAGATACTGAGCAGACTCATAGAATGGCGGATGTACTAAACCGCACTCTGGCCTCAGAATCAGCCCTGAAAGCATTCTGATCTGGTTGAAAAGCTCATGAGAGTATTTCAGGCATGGAAAGCCAAGACACTCTGGCAAAAAATAATAAAAAAAAACACCTAAATGAAAGATCTCTGTGAGTGAGATCCCAGTGGAAAGAACAGGTCTTAGCTGTTTAAATTTGAACTGAAAAGTGATCCCTGTTAGGAATTTGGAAAACATTATGTTGAGTGAAATAAGCCAATCCCAAAGGGACAAATACCACTTGTTCTCCTTGATAGGTGACAACTAACTGAGCACCAAAAAGGAAACCTGTTAAAGTGAAATGAACACTAGGAGAAACGGTGACTTCATCAGCCCTCACCCTGACTGTTGATGAGCAGCTTAATAAGTTATCCCTCTTAGTATTTTTGTTTGTTCTACTTAATACTTTTGCTTGAATACTGTAATTCTTCTTAAGTGCTGAAACTTAACTGAAAAGTGATTGCTGTTAAATATAAGAGTGGGAATAAGAGAGGGAAGAGATGTGCAATTCGGGACATGCTCAAGCTGACTTACCTCAAACGGTAGAGTTAGAAACATACCAGGGGATTCGAATTCAATCCCATCAAGGTGGCATGTACCAATGCCATCTCACTAGTCCTTGTGATCAATTTCTGTTCACGATTGATCGTAATGATAGGACTAAGAACCAAAGGGATCACATAAACAAGAATAGTGTCTGCAAATACTAGCTGATAGAATAAAAAAGGGAGAGAATGGTCCAACATGGGAAGTGAGATACACAGCAGATCCATAGAATGGCAAATGTCCTAACAGCACTCTGGCCTCATAATCAGCCCTTAAGGCATGTGGATCCAGCTGAAATGCCCATGAGAGTATTTCAGGCATGGAAAGCCAAGACAGTCTGGGGGAAAAAAAACCTAAATGAAAGATCTCTGTGAGTGAGATCCCAGTGGAAAGAATGGGTCATCAATGAAGGAGGTACCTTTCTCTGAAGGGAGGAGAGAACTTCCACTTTGACCATGGCCTTGTCTAAAGATGATCAGAGTCAGTGAACTCAGCGGGCTTCCATAGCCTTAGCAGCTCATGACAAGAGCCTAGGGTGATTACTGAGGCCATAAATAAGAGTGTCAATTTGTTAAGTCAACAACAGGAGTCACTGTGCACTTACTCCTCATGTAGGATCTTTGTCCTTAGTGTGCTGTACATTGATATTTAATGCTATAACTAGTACTCAAACAGTATTTTTCACTTTATGTTTCTGTGTGGGAGCAAACTGTTGAAATCTTTAATTAAAGTATGCTAAACTGATCTTCTGTATATAAAGAGAATAGAAAATGAATCTTGATGTGAATGGAAGGAGAGAGGGAGTGGATAAGGGGAGGGTTGCAGGTTGGAGGGACGTTGTGGGGAGGAAGCCATTGTAATCCATATTCTGTACTTTGGAAATTTATATTCATTATATAAAAGTTAAAAAAGATTTTATTTACTTATTTGAAAGGCAGAGTTAGAGACAGGCAGAGTTACAGAGAGAGACAGATCTTCCATCTGCTGGTTCACTCCCCAAATGGCCTCATTGGCTGGTGCTGAGCCAATCCAAAGCCAGAAGCTTCTTCCACGTCTCCCACACAGGTGCAGGGGCCCAAGCACTTGGGCCATCTTCTACTGCTTTCCTAGGCCACAGCAGAAAGCTGGATCAGAAGTGGAGCTTCTTCTGGCGCCGGGGCTCACTAGGCTAATCCTCCACATTGTGGCACCTGCACACCAGGTTCTAGTCCCAGTTGGGGAGCCGGATTCTGTCCCGGTTGCCCCTCTTCCAGGCCAGCCCTCTGCTGTGGCCCGGGAGTGCAGTGGAGGATGGCCCAGGTGCTTGGGCCCTGCACCCACATGGAAGACCAGGAGAAGCACCTGGCTCCAGCCTTCAGATCAGCACAGTGTGCTGGCTGCAGTGCACCAGCCGTGGCGGCCATTGGAGGGTGAACCAATGGCAAAACGAAGACCTTTCTCTCTGTCTCTCTCTCTTACTGTCCATTCTGCCTGTCAAAAATAAAAAAAAATAAAAAAATTTTAAAAAAAGAAGTGGAGCTTTCAGGACTTGTACCAGGACCATATGGGATGTAGACACTGAAGGTCTCAGCTTTATCCTCTATGCCAAAGCACTGGCCTCAGTATTTAGTTTTGTACCACAAAATTTAGCATCTGGTCCTCTACAAGGGGGTCGTCACAAAGTTCATGGAAAATGCATATACATAAAACAAAACTGCATGGATTTTATGATGATTTGCACAAAAATAAACTTAAGTCAGTTTTTCCACAAAGTTTGTGAAGTACCAAAAAAAAAACTTACATGCTAAAATGCATTCAAAAGCATCAAGTCTGTATATAAAATCCAGAAAACAGAAACAAACACAGAGGCAGTAGCAACATCTGCGATTGAGATAGCCACAACATGCCGGATAGTCTGCTTTCATCCAGGCATATCCAGAAAAGTGTTGTGGAATTTGAGTCCAATTTAACCAAAAAATCACCGTCAAAGTGGTTTTGGCGAAAAGCACAATCTTCCTGTTCAGCAAGTGGATCCAATGTTATGTTTACAAACAGAAATAGCATGTTTTCTCAGGTTTCTGAAGCTTTCTGCCTAGATAACTCGAATATGTGCAGGATTGGACTCCATGTGGAACCAATTAGCGTTTGCCAGCAGAAAACAAAAAGTTATATGCTAAAATGCATTCAAAAGCGTCAAGTCCTTAGAGAAAGTGCAGAAAACAGGAACAATCACAGAGGCTGTAGCAAGATCTGGGATTGAGATAGCCACAACACACCGGATATTTCTGCTTTCATCCAGGCATATCCGGACAAAGTATTGTGGAATTCGGGTGCAATTTAACAAAAAATCACAGTCAAACTGGTTTTGGAGGAAAGACAATATTCCTGTTCAGCAAGTGGATCCAATGTCATGTTTATAAACAGAAATAGCATGTTTTCTTGGGTTTATGAAGCATCCTGCCTAGAAAACTCGAATGCATGGAGGAATTTACTGTATGTGGAACAAATTAGCATTTGCCGGCAGAAAACAAAAAGTTACATGCTAAAATGCATTCAAAAGCATCAAGTCCTTAGAGAAAGTGCAGAAAACAGGAACAATCACAGAGACTGTAGCAAGATTTGGGATTGAGATAGCCACAACACAACGGTTATTGCTGCTTTCATCCAGGCAAATCCGGACAAAGTGTTGTGGAATTCGGGTGAAATTTAACCAAAACATCACCGTCAAAGTGGTTTTGGAGGAAAGCACAATCTTCCTGTTTGGCAAGTGGATCCAATATCATGGTTACAAACATAAATAGCATGTTTTCTCGTGTTTCTGAAGCTTTCTGCCTGGAAAACTCGAATGTGTGGTGGAATTGACTCCAGGTAGAACCAGCTAGCGTTTGCCGGTAGAAAACAAAAAGTTACATGCTGAAATGCATTCAAAAGAGTCAAATCTGCAGATAAAGTGCAGAAAACACAAACACACAGAGGCTGTAGAAAGATCTGGGATTGAGATAGCCACAACACACTGGATATTTCTGCTTTTATCCAGGCATATCCGGACAAAGTGTTGTGGAATTCAGGTGAAATTTTACCAAAAAATCACCATCAAAGTGGTTTTGGAGAAAAGCACGATTTTTCTGTTTGGCAAGTGGATCCAATGTCATGTTTACAAACAGACATAGCATGTTTTCTGGGGTTTCTTAAGCTTTCTGCCTAGAAAACTCGAATGTGTGGAGGAATTGACTCCATGTGGAATTAATTAGGCTTTGCCAGCAGAAAACAAAAATTTACATGCTGAAATGCTTTCAAAAGCATCAAGTCTGTAGATAAAGACCAGAAAATATGAACACCCAGATGCTGTAGCAAGATCTGGGATTGAGATAGCCACAACATTCCGGATATTTCTGCTTTCATCCAGGCATATCCGGACAAAGTGTTGTGGAATTTGGGTGAAATTTCACCAAAAAATCACTGTCAAAGTGGTTTTGGAGGAAAGCACAATCTTCCTGTTCAGTAAGTGGATCCAAGTCCACAAGCAAAGTTGAAATACACTCCACATTTCAGACAAAAGTACATCCTTCTATTATGGACACTTCTTTCCACTGGGGTCTCTCTCACAGAGATCCTTTATGTAGAACATTTTTTACCACATAGTTTTGGCTTTTGATGCTTGAATTGCTCTCATGCGACTTTAACCTGACCAGAATGCCTTATGGGCTGATTCTGAGGACAGAGTGTTATTTAATGTGATTCTCATTCTATGTGTCTGCTCTGTGTACTGCTTCCCATGTTGGAATATTCTCTCCTTTTTAATTCTGTTTATTTTTACCAGACATTTTATATTATTTATATGATCCATTTAACATGTAATCCTATCTGTATTATCAATTTAACACTTAATATGCTCACTTTAACAGTTAAGATGACAGTTTTTACTATCCAGTTTGATGGGATTTGAGGTCCCATACCACGATTTTAAACTGTACCTTTAGAAGTAATCTGTAGGAAAGTATGCAGGACAATAGAGCTTCACAGTTACAAAATTCCTCCTTCCTGTGTTATTCCAAACATTATGCTTAATGAGATTTATTTTCAATTGACTTTATAAACCTCCACTGTGATTCGGCCTTGACTAAGCAAGTTCAGAGTTGGTGAACTCAAGGGGCTTGCATAGCCTAGATAGCTCATGGCAAGAGCCTCAGATGATTGCTGACATCATAAATAAGAGTGCCAATTGTTAAATCAACAGTGGGAGTCACTGGGTACATGCTCCCCATGTAGGATCTCTGTCCTTAATGTGCTTTACTATGAAACTTAAAGACAACATTACTAGTTGAACAATACCCTATACCTTGTGTGGTTGTGTGAAGGCAGCCTGTTGAAATCCTTGCTTAGTATATACTAAGATGATTTCTGTATATGAAGGTAGTTGAAAATGAAACTCAATGAAGAGCAGGATGGGAGAGGGAGTGGGAGAGGGAAGGGTCACAGGAGGGAGGGAGGTTGGGGGGAAGCCACAACAATACAAAAGTTGCACTTTGTAAATTCACATTTATTAAATAAAAAATAAACACATGATTAACTCAATGTTAAGAAAGAGTTCAACAAATAGTATGACAGATAGAAAAAAAAACTCTTTCTCAACAGTCAAGACCAAAGCTGTTCCATCATTGCTTCTCAAAGTGTCAATCTCAATTTTACAGATTTTCTTTTAGGTGCTCTGTTAGTTATCACAGATCAAGAAAAAAGGTGGTATTAGTATATTGGGAGTGTCTTATTTCACTCAGTATGTTTTCCAGATTCAGTCATCTTGTTGCAAATGAATGGATTTCATTGTTTTTATCCATTGTGTAGTATACAATAAAGTATATATCCCATAATTTCCTTATCCAGTCTTTAGTTGAAGGGCATTTAGGTCAATTCCATGGCTTAGCTATTGTGAATGCAGCTTTAATAAACATCAAGGTACAGATAACATTTTTCATTTGCTGATTTCATTTCCATTGGGTAAATTCCCAGTATTGAAATGGCTGGGTCCTATGGTAGGTCTATATTCAGATTTCTGAGGTATCTCCAATGGTCTTTCATAGTGGCTTTACAAGTTTACATTCCCACCAGCAATGGGTTGGTGTACCTTTTGCCTCACATTCTCATCAGCATTTGCTGCTTGTTGATTTCTGTATGAAAGCAATTCTAACTGGAATGAGATGACACCTCACTGTGTTCTTTTAAAGATTTATTGAATTTATTTGAAAAACAGAGTTACAGAGAGAGGTAGAGACAGAGATAGAGGTCTTCCACCTGATGGTTCACTCCCCAGATGGTTGCAATGTCTAGAGCTGTGCTGATCTGAAGCCAGGAACTTCTTCAGGGTCTCCCACATGGGTGCAGGTTCCCAAGGACTTAGGCTGTTTTAATGCCTTTGTATTGGTTGTATATCCTCCTACATTACCAAACTCTTCCTTGAGTTCACATAATCTCTTGGAGGAGTCTTTTGGTTCCATCTGCAAATAGAGATGTCATTTGCAAATAGAGATAGTTTGACTTTCTCTTTACCAATTTCTGTCCCTTGATTTCTTTTTCTAGTTAAATCTTCCAGGATTATACTGAATATCAATGTTGAACATGGGCATCCTTGTCTAGTTCCAGATCTCAGTGAGAATGCTTCTAACTTTTCCTCATTCAAAGGGATGCTGACTATATATATTTTTGTCATTAATTTCCTTGATGTGTCAAGAGATTTTCCTCTGTACTCAATTTGCTCAGTTTTCATCATGAAAGGGTGTTGTATTTTATCAAATGCTTTCTCTGCATATAGAGATTTGGTTTTTGTTCTTGAATTTGTTAATGTGATGTATCACATTGATTGATTTGCAAATATCGAACCATCCATGCATACCAAGGATAAATTCCAGTTGGTCTGTGTGAATGATCTTTAGATGTGTTGTTGGATTCCATTGACTAGAATTTTATTAAGGATTTTTGCATCTATTTGATTTAGGGAAATTGGTGTGTAGTTCTCTTTCTCTATTGTGTCTTTTTCCGTGTTTAGAAATTAAGGTGATGCTGGCTTCATAGAAAGATTTTGTGAAAATTCCCTCTCTTTCAATTGTTTTGAATAACTTGAGAAGAATTGATATTAATTCTAATTTAAATGTCTGTTAAAATTCAACAGTGAAGCCATCAGGACCTCGGCTTTTCTTTATTGAGAGGGTCTTTATTACTCATTCAATTTTCATCTCGGAAATTTGTCTGTTTAGGTTTTCTATGTATTCATTGCTCAATAGCTAGGTTGTTTGTTTCCAGGAACCTGTCCATTTCATTTATGTTTCCAGCTTGTTGACATGCAGCTCTTTGTATTAATTTATTGTTATTCACTTTATGGTGTCTGTTGTTACATTTCCTTTTTCATCTCTAGTTTTATTAATTTGCATCATTTCTTTTTGGTTAGTTGCCCAATTTTGTGTCAATTTTATTTTTTTTTTTTAAAAACAGCTTTTTTTTTTTTTTTACGCCAAGTGGACAGTGAGAGAGAGAGACAGGGAGAAACATTTCCTTTGCCATTGGTTCGCCCTCAAATGGCTGCCATAGCTGGTGTGCTGCAGCCGGCACACTACGCTGATCTGAAGGCAGGAGCCAGGTACTTATCCTGGTCTCCCATGGGGTGCAGGACCCAAGCACTTGCGCCATCCTCCACTGCACTCCCTGGCCACAGCAGAAAGCTGGCCTGGAAGAGGGGTAACTGGGACAGAATCTGGCGCCCTGTCCGGGACTAGAACCCGGTGTGCTGGTGCCTCTAGGTGGAGGATTAGCCTATTGAGCCAAGGCGCCAGCAACAGCTCTTTATTTTGCTGATCTTTTATATTTTTTTTGGATAATTTTTTAAATTTCCTCTCTAATTTTGATATTTCTTTCTCCTGTTAGTTTGGGTTTTGTTTGCTCATTTTCTAGATCCTTGAGATGTGTTGATAGCTCATTTATTTGGTGTATTTCCAGTTTCTTGACATAGGCAACAATTGTTACAAACTTTCCTCTTAACATAGCTTTTGCTGTACACCGTAAGTTTTGATATTTTACTGTTGCTTCATTTGTTTCCAGAAATTTTTTTTTCAATTTTAATTTCTTCTATGACCCACTGTTTATTCTGGAGCATATTGTTCTGTCTCCATATGTTTGCATATGTTTTTCAGACATTGTTAAGTTGCTGATTTCCAGCATCATTCCATTGTGGTGTGAGAAGAAGCGTAGTATGATTTTGATTTTTTTTTTTTGGAATTTGCTGATGTTTACTTTATGGCCTAGTATTTGGTCACTCCTAGAAAAAGTTCCATACACTCCTGAGAATAATATGTATTCTGGAACTGTAAGATGAAACTTTCTGTAGATACCTATTAGATCCATTTGGTCTATAGTGTTCATTACCTCTGCTGTTTCCTTGCTGAATTTCTGTCTGGTGGATCTGTCCATCCCTGAATCTGGGGTATTGAAGTCCCCCATTACTATTATGTTTGAATCTATGTCTCCCTTTTGTTCCTTTAACGTTTGTTTTAAATAGTCAGGTGCCCTGTAATTAGGTGTATATGCATTTATAATAGTGATATACCCTCCTAGCGTGTAGGATTTCTGATGAGAAGTCTGCTCTGAGTCTGACTGGGATCCCTGAAATAAATCTAGTGTTTCTCTTGTGAAGATTTTAGAATCTTTTCTTTATGTTTTACTGTGGAACATTTGATTATAATCTATCATGGTGAATAATCTATAATCTATCATGTTTGAGCTCTCTGAATGATTTCCTTTTTTTTGAATTCTAAGTCAGATATTCTTTCTTTTGATTCATAGATTCTTTTGTTAAGGCTTTCCAGTGCATTTTCTAATTTGCTCTACTGACTTCTTCATTTCCAAGATTTCAGTTTGATTTCTCCTTAAGTTCTCAATTTCATGGCAGAAAATTTCTTTCATGTCATGTATAGATTTTATTAGTTCATGCATTTTCTTCTGATTACTTTTAAGCAATCCTGTGATCATTATTTTGAATTCTATTTCTGGATATTTTTTAATTTCATCATTTTCACAATCTATTATTGTAGTGTTGTGTTCTTTGGGGGGCATCATTTTGTCTTCCATATTCTTGTTTGGTGCATTTGTTATTTAGTATTTGTAGAGACACTCATTTTTTTTTGCTGCAGCAGCTTTTATCTGTGTACTATGTCTGTGTTCATTATCAGATTTTCCGCTTTCAGGAAATACCTAAAGGCATGTGGTGATTGTAGCCAGGGAGCTCTGTTCATTGCTTCAGAGTGAAAGGTGTGTCTGAAGTGACACACCAATTTTGGCATCTTAAATCTCTTTTTATATTAGAGGGGAGGTTTCTTCTTGTCTGTTGGTGTAGATTCATCTGAGCTCCTCTCCTCAAATGAGACCAGTGCCTGGTGCTAGCCCCAGAGGGTATATTATTTGTTGTCACTGCCACAAGGACCACACAAAGGATCTGTGCAGTTTTCAGTATAAGTTTGGATTCTCCTACAATGACCCTTGACTGGTAACCAGGGAATGCTGATTGTGTGGAGCCTCCCACAGTGACTGCTCAAAGTCCCGGTCACTCCTGAGTGCTCCCACACAACCTCAGTATTTACACAGTCCTAGCACAGAAGCCTCACACAGTCTCAAGCAGCATACCCCTCTGCCAGATCTCCCCACCAGATCAGGATTTTCTGCTTGGCTGCTTGCAAGATGCTGACACAAGCTAGCACAGCTGTCGTATGTGTCAAAATGGCACTTGTTCTATATCACTTTCTTACATGTTGCAGTTGCAGGGTGCTATGGACAGAGAAAATGTACCCCCTCTTTTTTTCTCCTCTAGTTTGGCAGGTACATTATCCCCCAATTGGCTCCAAGTCAGATTCTCTCTAGGCTCTTCCTGCAGCTTTTTCACCCATGGATTTGGCTTATGCAGTCTAGTCTCACCACACTCTCCTCTCTGATGTGGAGGCTCTTGGCTGCTGGAGTTCTGAGTTGTGAATCCCTCCATGTAGATCCACTTTGTCCCTCCAATGTGCAGAGCTTCCTCTGCTTTTTTACCAAAACTCTTGCCTGAATCTGCACTCTTTCCATTTTTTTAAAAACTATCATCCCCAAGAATAGAGCAGCAAGTTCCCTCCCTACTCTGCAATCTTGCCGCTGATCCCTATTATTGTTTTCTAATGGAGGAGAGCTTACACGGATCTGTGGATTTGTTCAACATCAAATGTTAATAACCTTGATGAGAAGGGAAGAATTGAATTCCATGCAAAGTTAAATCAGAAGAAATTAACATATATGTTCAGGTACAGGACTCCATCCTTTATTAATGTGTGGGTGGTAGGAATCCAAGTGCTTATGCGCCAACTACTGCCTCGTAGACATCTTAGCAGGATGCTGCCTTGAATATGCAGAATATCAATCATGCAACTGGGCATGTTGGTATTAGATATGGTATTTCCCAAGCAGCAGACTAACTTGCATCACAACATTTAACATTCCCAAGTCTGATGGTTTGCTATGAAATTTTGCCTGGGTCCTGTATCTCCAACAGGAAGTTCTGAGGCTTCTTCATAATATAACTTTTCAAATCCTGTTGGTGTTATATTCACTGAATGCCAAGAAGCATTTTAGGGAAGAACTACATGAATATTTGGAAACTTGGAGGTGTCTTTTGCAATAATTACTATAAAGATATAGTATAATAAATGTGTATTATATTCATTTTTCTACACAGCTGTGGACAAAAATACCCTGGTTACAAGAAGAATATATTCTATAGAATTTTCAGTGTATAACATCAAAATATGTTCTAGTGAAACTAATAATATGAAGTACCATGAAGTATATTTGTAGCAACAGAACAATAGTTAACATCACCCAAGTATTTTTCTATAGGGTAGATTTTAGTGGCAGCATTTGTTTCTTTCTGTGGTATTTTGCAACTTGACTCAGAAGCATTCTTAAAATAACAAATTGCTTCTTGTAAGTAACATTTTAAACAAATTAAGTAGGAAGTATATGTTTCTTTTAACATAAGGATTACTTGTGCTTTATCACTGCCAATCAGTATAATTGTTGGTGCTCTTTCTTTTTTTTACCTTTTATTTAATGAATATAAATTTCCAAAGTTCAGCTTATGGATTACAATGGCTTCCCCCCATAACTTCCCTCCCACCCACAACCCTCCCTTTTCCTGCTCCCATTCTGCTTCCATTCACATCAAGATTCATTTTCAATTCTCTTTATATATAGAAGATCAGTTTAGCATATATTAAGTAAAGATTTCAACAATTTGCACCAACACAGAAACACAAAGTGAAAAATACTGTTTGAGTATTAGTTATAGCATTAAATTACAATGTACAGCACATTAAGAATAGAGATCCTACATGAGGAGTAAGTGCACAGTGACTCGTGTTGTTGACTTAACAAATTGACACTCTTTTTTTTGACAGGCAGAGTGGACAGTGAGAGAGAGAGACAGAAAGAAAGGTTTTCCTTTGCCATTGGTTCACCCTCCAATGGCTATCCTGGTCTCCCATGGGGTGCAGGGCCCAAGCACTTGGGCCATCCTCCACTGCACTCCCTTGCCACAGCAGAGAGCTGGCCTGGAAGAGGGGCAACTGGGACAGAATCTGGCATCAGTAATCACCCTAGGCTCTTGTGATGAGCAGCCAAGGCTATGGAAGTCCTTTGAATTCACCGGCTCTGATCATATTTAGACAAGGTCATATTCAAAATGGAACTCTCTCCTCCCTTCAATGAAAGGTACCTCCTTCTTTGATGACCTGTTCTTTCCACTGGGATCTCACTCATGGAGATCTTTCCTTTAGTTTTTTTTTTTTTTTTTTTTTTTTTGCTAGAGTGTCTTGGCTTTCCATGCCTGAAATACTCTCATGGGCTTTACAGCCAGATCTGCATGCTTTAAGGGCTGATTCTGAGGCCAGAGTGCCGTTTAGGACATCTGCCATTCTATGGGTCTACTGTGTATCTCGCTTCCCATGTTGGATCGTTCTCTCCCTTTTTTGTTCTACCAGCTAGTATTTGCAGACACTAGTCTTGTTTATGTGATCCCTTTGGCTCTTAGTCCTATCATTATGATCAATTGTGAACAGAAATTGATCACTGGGACTAGTGTGATGGCATTGGTACATGCCACCTTGATGCGTTTGAATTGAAATACCCTGGTGTGTTTCTAACTCTAGTGTTTGGGGCAATTGAGCTTGAGCATGTCCCAAATTGCACATCTCTTCCCTCTCTTATTCCCACTCTTATATTTAACAGTGATCACTTTTCAGTCAAGTTTCAACACTTAAGAATAACTGTGTATTTATTACAGTATTCAACCAAAAGTATTAAGTAGAACAAACAAAAAAAATACTATGAGGGATAACGTATTAAGTTTTTCATCAACAATCAGGGCAAGGGCTGAGCAAGTCACCGTTTCTGTTAGTGTTCATTTCACTTTAACAGGTTTCCTTTTTGCTGCTCAGTTAGTTGTCACTGATCAGGGAGAACATATGATTTGTGTCCCTTTGGGATTGGCTTATTTCACTCAGCACACTGTTTTCCAAATTCCTAACAGGGATCACTTTTCAGTTAAAATTTAAACACCTAAGAATAATTGTGTGTTAATTACAGAGTTCAACCAATAGTACTAAAACAAAAAAAAAATACTAACCTGGATAAAATATTACATTGTACATGAATAGTCAGGACAAGAGCTAATCAAGTCACTGTTGGTGCTCTTTCAAGGAGGTCTTACTTGGCCCTTGTCATGTGTCAAGCACTGTTACTACTGAGGGAAGCTGATTGGTCTTTTTTTCTACAGCTAATGAATTTGGTATTTTGTATTCACTCTATCATGATATTGCTCTGAGTCTAGGAGCAAATCACACAAGTTCTCTCACATTTCCATTTTTCTTCTCATCCAGGTACAGTCCTAATTCCCACTACATGTTTCCAAGCCCAAAGAAAATGAACATACCACCAGTAAGTTTTTTATTTTTGTTTGCGTTATATTGTGATATAGCAGCTTTATGAGTGTATTTTATTAACATCATGAAATAAATATATGACAACATAAAATTGTCATGATTATAAAGCATTAGAAATGCCAAACATGATATCAAATTTGTTTCCAGTTTCTGTGATGCTATAACAGAAACATGTTTATCATGTTATTCAAATTGGAACATAGAATCTCCTTAATTATTGTAAAATATAAAGCCTGAATTTGTATTTATTGGTCTTATCGATGATATAGTAGAGGTGGTTTAGTACCAACATAGTAATATACACTGAACTAGTAAAAAGTTGGGGCCAGCACTGTTGCACAGTGGGTTAATACCCTGTCCTGAAGTGCTGACATCTCAAATGGGTGCCAGTTTGAGACTTGGCTGTTCCACTTCTTTTTGTTTTTGTTTGTTTTTTAAACTTTTATTTAGTAAAAAAGTACAGCTTATGAATTACAATGGCTTTACCCCCCCATAACTTCCCTCCCACCTGCAACCCTCCCCTTTCCCACTCCGTCTCCCCTTCCATTCACATCAAGATTCATTTTACATTCTCTTTATATACAGGAGATCAATATAGTATATTAAGTAAAGATTTCAACAGTTTGCACCCACATAGAAACACAAAGTGAAAAATACAGTTTGAGTACTAGTTATAGCATTAAATCACACTGTACAGCCCATTAGGGCAGAGATCCTACATGAGGAGTAAGTGCACAGTGACTACTGTTGTTGACGTAACAAATTGACACTCTTGGTTATGGCATCAGTAATCACCCTAGGCTCTTGTCATGAGTTGCCAAGGCTATGGAAGCCTTTTGAGTTCATCAACTCCAATCTTATTTAGACAAGGTCATAGTCAAAGTGGAAGTTCACTCCTCCATTAAGAGAAAGGCACCTCTTCTTTGATGGCCTGTTCTTTCTACTGGGATCTCACTCGCAGAGATCTTTCATTTAGGTCCTTTTATTTTTGCTATAGTGTCTTGGCTTTCCATGCCTAAAATACTCTCATGGGCTCTTCAGCCAGATCCAAATGCCTTATGGGCTGATTCTGAGGCCAGAGTGTTGTTTAGGACATCTGCCATTCAATGAGTCTGCTGTGTATCCCGATTCTCATATTGGATTCTTCTTTCCCTTTTTTATTCTCTCAGTTAGTATTAGCAGACATTAGTCTGCTTTTTTAACTTTTATTTAATGAATATAAATTTCCAAAGTTCAGCTTATGGAGTATAATGACTTCCCCCCATAAATTCCATCCCACCCGCAACCCTCCCCTTTTCCACTCCCTCTCCCCTTCCATTCACATCAAGATTCATTTTACATTCTCTTTATATATAGAAGGTCAGTTTAGCATATATTAAGTAAAGGTTTCACAGTTTGCACCCACATAGAAACACAAAGTGAAAAATACTGTTTAATACTAGTTATAGCATTAAATCACACTGTACAGCGCATTAAGGACAGAGATCCTACATGAGGAGTAAGTGCACGGTGACTCCTGTTGTTGACTTAACAAATTGACACTCTTTTTTATGGCCTCAGTAATCACCCTAGGCTCTTGTTATGAGTTACCAAGGCTATGGAAGCCTTTTGAGTTCACTGATTGATCATATTTAGGCAAGGTCATAGTCAGAAAGGAAGTTCTCTCCTCCCTTCAGAGAAAGGTACCTCCTTCTTTGATGACCTGTTCTTTCCACTGGGATCTCACTCACAGAGATCTTTCTTTTCTTTTTTTTAACGTTTATTTAATGAATATAAATTTCCAAAATACAGAATATTGATTACAATGACTTCCCCCCCATAACGTCCCTCCAACCCGCAACCCTCCCCTTATCCACTCCCTCTCCCCTTCCATTCATGTCAAGATTCATTTTCGATTCCCTTTATATACAGAAGATCAGTTTAGCATACTTTAAGTAAAGATTTCAACAGTTTGCTCCCACACAGAAACATAAAGTGAAAAATACTGTTTGAGTACTAGTTATAGCATTAAATCACAATGTACAGCACATTAAGGACAGAGATCCTACATGAGGAGTAAGTGCACAGTGACTCCTGTTGTTGACTTAACAAATTGACACTCTTGTTTATGGCATCAGTAATCACCCTAGGTTCTTGTCATGAGCTGCCAAGGCTATGGAAGCCCCCTGGGTTCACTGACTCTTATCATTTTTAGACAAGGCCATGGTCAAAGTGGGAGTTCTCGCCTCCCTTCAGAGAAAGGTACCTCCTTCTTTGATGACCCATTCTTTCCACTGGGATCTCACTCACAGAGATCTTTCATTTAGGTTTTTTTTCCCCCAGACTGTCTTGGCTTTCCATGCCTGAAATACTCTCATGGGCATTTCAGCTGGATCCACATGCCTTAAGGGCTGATTATGAGGCCAGAGTGCTGTTAGGACATTTGCCATTCTATGGATCTGCTGTGTATCTCACTTCCCATGTTGGACCATTCTCTCCCTTTTTTATTCTATTAGCTAGTATTTGCAGACACTATTCTTGTTTATGTGATCCCTTTGGTTCTTAGTCCTATCATTACGATCAATCGTGAACAGAAATTGATTACTGGGACTAGTGAGATGGCATTGGTACATGCCACCTCGATGGGATTGAATTCGAATCCCCTGGTATGTTTCTAACTCTACTCTTTGAGGTAAGTCAGCTTGAGCATGCCCTGAATTGCACATCTCTTCCCTCTCTTGTTCCCACTCTTATATTTAACAGCAATCACTTTTCAGTTGTTTCAGCACTTAAGAAGAGTTGTGTATTGATTACAGTATTCAAGCAAAAGTATTAAGTAGAACAAACAAACAAAAATACTAAGAGGGATAACTTATTAAGCTGCTTATCAAAAGTCAGGATGAGGGCTGATGAAGTCACCGTTTCTCATAGTGTTCATTTCACTTTAACAGGTTTCCTTTTTGGTGCTCAGTTAGTTGTCACCTATCAAGGAGAACAAGTGGTATTTGTCCCTTTGGGATTGGCTTATTTCACTCAACATAATGTTTTCCAAATTCCTGACAGGGATCACTTTTCAGTTAAAATTTAAACACCTAAGAATAATTGTGTGTTAATTACAGGGTTCAAGCAATGGTACTAGAACAAAAAAAATACTAAAATGGATAAAGTATTACATTGTACATCAACCATCAGGACAAGAGCTGATCAAGTCACTGTTTCTCACAGTGTCCATTTTACTTCAACAAGTTTCTCCTTTGGTGCTCAGTTAGTTGTCGCCAATCAGGGAGAATATATGATATTTATCCCTTTGGGACTGGCTTAATTCACTCAGCATGATGTTTTCCAAATTCCTCCATCTTGTTGCAAATGACTGGGTTTTGTTGTTTTTGACTACTGTATAGTATTCAATAGAGTACATGTCCCATAATTTCTTTATCCAGTCTACTGTTGCTGGGCATTTGGGTTGGTTCCAGGTCTTAGCTATTGTGAATTGAGCTGCAATAAACATTAATGTGCAGACAGCTTTTTTGTTTGCCAATTTAATTTCCTTTGGGTAAATTCCAAGGAGTGGGATGGCTGGGTTGTATGTTAGGGTTATCTTCAGGTTTCTGAGCTATCTCCAGACTGACTTCCATAGTGGCTTAACCAGTTTGCATTCCCACCATCAGTGGGTTAGTGTCCCTTTTTCCCCACATCCTTGCCAGCATCTATTGTTGGTGGATTTCTGAATGTGAGCCATTCTAACTGGGGTGAGGTGGAACCTCATTGTAGTTTTGATTTGCATTTCCCTGATTGCTAGTGATCTTGAACATTTTTTCATGTGTCTGTTGACCATTTGGATTTCCTCTTTTGAAAAATGTCTATTGAGGTCCTTGTCCCATCTCTTAAGTGGGTTGTTTGTTTTGATCTTGTGGAGTTTCTTCATTTCTTTGTAGATTCTGGTTATCAACTCTTTATCAGTTGCATAGTTTGCAAATATATTTTCCCATTCTGTCGGTTGTCTCTTCACTTTCCTGACTGTTCCTTTGCAGTACAGAAACTTCTCAATTTTATGCAATCCCAAATGTTAATTTTGGCTTTGACTGCCTGTGCTTCTGGGGTGTTTTCCAAGAAGTCATTGCCGGTACCTATATCTTGCAGGGTTTTTCCAATGCTCTCTAATAATTTGATGGTGTCAGGTCGTAGATTTAGGTCTTTAATCCATGTTGAGTGGATTTTTGTGTAAGGTATAAGGTAGGGGTCTTGCTTCATGCTTCTGCACGTGGAAATCCAATTTTCCCAGCACCATTGATTGAATAGACTGTCCTTACTCCAGGGATTGGTTTTGGACCCTTGATCAAATATGAGTTGGCTGTAGATGTTTGGATTGATTTCTGGTGTTTCAATTCTGTTCCATTGGTCTATCCATCTGTTTCTGTACCAGTACCATGCTGTTTTGATTACAACTGCCCTGTAGTATGTCCTGAAATCTGGTATTGTGATGCCTCCAGCTTCGTTTTTGTTGTACAAGATTGCTTTAGCTATTCGAGGTCTCTTGTGCCTCCATATAAATTTCAGCATCATTTTTTCTAGATCTGAGAAGAAGGTCTTCGGTATCTTGATTGGTATTGCATTGAATCTATAAACTGCTTTTGGGAGAATGGACATTTTGATGATATTGATTCTTCCAGTCCATGAGCATGGAAGATTTTTCCATTTCTTGGTATCCTCTTCTATTTCTTTCTTTAAGGTTTTGTAATTTTCATCGTAGAGTTCCTTAATGTCCTTGGTTAAGTTTATTCCAAGGTACTTGATTACTTTTGTAGCTATTGTGAATGGGATTGATCTTAGCAGGTCTTCCTCAGCCGTGGCATTGCCTGTGTATACAAAGGCTGTTGATTTTTGTGCATTGATTTTATATCCTGCTATTTTGCCAAACTCTTCTATGAGTTCCTATAGTCTCTTAGTAGAGTTCTTTGGGTCCCCTAAATAAAGAATCATATCATCTGCAAAGAGGGATAGTTTGACTTCTTGCTTCCCAATTTGTATCCCTTTAATTTTGTTTTTCTTGACTAATAGCTCTTGCTAAATCTTCCAGAACTATATTGAATAGCAGTGGTGAGAGTGGGCATCCCTGTCTGGTACCAGAACTCAGTGGAAATGCTTTGAACTTTTCCCCATTCAATAGGATGTTGGCTGTGGGTTTTTCATAGCTTGCTTTGATTGTATTGAGGAATGTTCCTTCCAAACCCAGTTTGCTTAGAGTTTTCATCATGAACGGGTGTTGTATTTTATCAAATGCTTTCTCAGCATCTATTAAGATAATCATATGGTTTTTCTTCTGCAGTCTTTAATGTGGTGTATCACATTGATTGTTTTGCACACATTAAATCATCCCTGCATACCAGGGATAAATCCCACTTGGAAACATGACATTGGATCAACTTGCCGAACAGGAAGATTGTGCTTTTCTCCAAAACCATTTTGACGGTTAATTTTTGGTTGAATTTCACCCGAATTCCATAATACTTTGTCCCGATATGCCTGGATGAAAACAGAAATATCCGGTGTGTTGTGACTATCTCAATCCCAGATCTTGCTACAGCCTCTGTGTTTGTTTCTGTTTTCTGGGTTCTATCTATGGACTTTATCCTTTTGAATGCATTTTAGCATGACACTTTTTTGTTTCTGTCAGCAAACGCTAAATGGTCCCACATGGAGTCAATTCCTCCACACATTCAAGTTTTCTAGGCAGAAAGCTTCAGAAACATGAGAAAACATCGTATTTCTTTTTGTAAATATGACATTGGATCCACTTGCCAAACAGAAAATTTGTGCTTTGCTCCAAAACCACTTTGACGGTGATTTCTTGGTGAAATTTCATCCGAATTCCACAACACTTTGTCCAGATATCCTTTGATGAAAGCAGAAATATCCGGCATGTTGTGGCTATCTCAATCCCAGATTCTGCTACTGCCTCTGTGTTTGTTTATGTTTTCTGGACTTTATCTATAGACTTGACAGTTTTCAATGCATTTTAGCAATAACTTTTGTTTTCTGCCGGCAAACGCTAATTGGTTCTACCTGGAGTCAATTCCTCCACACATTCGAGTTTTCTAGGCAGAAAGCTTCGGAAACCTGAGAAAACATCCTATTTCTGTTTGTAAACATGACATTGGATCCACCTTCCGAAGAGAAAGATTGTGCTTTTCTCCAAAACCACTTTGACTGTGATTTTTTGGTTAAATTTCACCCAAATTCCACAGCACTTTGTCCGGAAATGCCTGGATGAAAGCAGAAATATCCAGCGTGTTGTAGCTATCTCAATCGCAGATCTTGCTACTGCCTCTGTGTTTGTTTCTGTGTTCTGGGCTTTATCTACGGACTTGACGGTTTTGAATGCATTTTACGAGCATATGGGAGTTCTATAACGCTAGGGTAGCAGGTGCAGTTTAAGGATTTCTGTAGCTTCGGAGTAGGTAAATGCAGCATATGGGAATTCTGTAAATGTAGTGTAGCCGAAACAGCTTACAGGAATTCTGTACCTTGGGAATACGTAATGTAGTAAATGGGAGTTCTGTAACTGTAGTATAGTAGACACGCTTTATGGGAGTTCTGCAGCTTGGCAGTAGGTCAATGCAACATATGGCAGTTCTGTAACCCTAGTGTAGGAGACACAGCTTTAGGGAGTTATGCAGCTTGGGATAAGGCAGACGCAGCATATGGTAGGTTTGTAAAACTAGTGTAGCAGACACAATTACAGGAGTTCTGTAGCTTGAGAGTAGGCAAATGCAGTATGTAGAAATTCTGCAACCGTATTGCAGCAGACACAGCTTACAGGAGTTCTGTAGCTTGGGAGGGTTCAAATGCAGCATATGGGAATTCTGTTTCACTAGTGTAGCAGACACATCTTATCGGAGTTCTATAGCTTGGGAGTGGGAAATGCAGCACATGGAAGTTCTGTTACCCCACTGTAGCAGACACAGCTTACCAGAGTTCTATAGCTTGGGAGTAAGCAAATGCAGTACGCCGAATTTCTATTGCCGTATTGCAGCAGACACAGCTTACAGGAGTTCTGTAGCTTGGGAGTATTTAAATGCAGCATAGGGGAATTCTGTTACCCTAGTGTAGCAGACACAGCTTATGGGAGTTCTATAGATTGGCAGTGGGAAATTCAGTATGTAGAATTCCCGTTATCGTATTGCAGCAGACACAGCTTACAGTGGTTCTGTAGCTTAGGCGTCGGTAAATGCAGTAAATGGGGATTCTGTAACACTAGAGTAGCAGAAAGAACTTACGAGCATTCTGTAGCTTGGGAATAGGTAAATGAGGCAAATGGCAGTTCTCTAACACTAGTGTAGCAGACACACCTTACGTGAGTTCTGTATCTTGGGAGTAGGTAAATTCATCATATGGGAGTTCTGTAACCCTAGTGTAGCAGACACAGCTTACAGGAGTTCTGTAGCTTGGGAGTAGTTAAATGCAGTATATGGCAGTTCTGTAACCGTAGTGTATCAGACACAGCTTATGGGAGTTCTGTAGTGTGGGAGTAGGTAAATGCAGGATATGAGACTTCTGTAACTGTAGTGTATTAGACACAGCTTATGGGAGTTCTATAGCTTAGAGAAGGTAAATGAAGCATAAGGGAGTTCTGTAAAGCAAGTGTAGCATAAAGAGCTTACGGGAGTTCTCTAGCTTGAGAGTTGGTAAATGTAGTAAATGGGAGTCTGGAACTCTAATGTAGCAGACAAATCTTTGGAGTTCTGTAACTTAAGTGTAGGTAAATGTAGCATGTAGGATTTCTGTAAGCGTATTGTAGCAGACACAACTTACAGGAGATCTGTGTCCCGGGAGTAGGTAATGCAGCATATGGGAGTTCTGTAACACTAGTGTAGCAGACACAGCTTACAGTAGTTCTGTAGCTTGGGAGTAGGTAAATGCAGTAAATGGGAATTCTGTAACACTAGAGTAGCAGACTCAGCTTACAGGAGTTCTGTAGCTTGGGAGTAAGTAAATGCAGATAAGAGAGTAATGTAACACTAGTGTAGCAGACACAGCTTATAGTTCTGTAGCTTAGGCGTCGGTAAATGCAGAAAATGGGAATTCTGTAACACTAGAGTAGCTGAAAGAACTCATGGGCATTCTGTAGCATGGGAGGAGGTAAATGCAGCATATGGCAGTGCTGTAACACTAGTGTAGCAGACAAGGTTACGGGAGTTCTGTAGCTTGGGAGCAGGTAAATGCAGCATAAGGCAGTTCTGTAGGAGTTTTGTAGGAGGCGTTTTGTAGCATGTGAGTAGGTTAATGTAGTAAATGGGAGAATGGTTACTGTAGTGTAGCAGACAGAGCTTATGGGAGTTCTGTACCTTGGAAGCAGGTAAAGCAGCATATAAGAGTTCCATAATGCTAGTTGTAGCAGACACAGCTTACGGGATTTCTGTAGCTTGGGAGTTCGTAAATGCAGTAGATGTGAATTCTGTAAGACTAGAGTAGCAGAAACAGCTTACGGGAGTTCAGTAGCTTGGGACTAAGTAAATGCAGCATTTGGGAGTAATGTAACTCTAGTGTAGTGACAGAGCTTACATGAGTTCTGTACCTTGGGCACAGGTCAAGGAGTATATAAGAGTTCTGTAACCGTAGTGTAGCAGACACAGCTTACAGGAGTTCCGTAGCTTGGGCGTAGTTAAATGCAGTAAATGGGAATTCTGTAACACTTGAGTAGCAGAACCAACTTACAGGCATTCTGTAGCTTGGGAGTAAGTAAACGCAGCATTTGGGAGTAATGTAACACTAGTAGCAGAAAGTACTTACGAGCATTCTGTAGCTTGGGAGTAAGTAAATGCAGATTAGGGAGTAATGTGACACTAGTGTAGCACACACAGCTTACGTGAGTTCCGTAGCTTGGGAGTAGGTAAATGCAGTAAATGGGAATTCTGTAACACTAGAGTAGCAGAAAGAACTTACGGGCATTCTGTAGCTTGGGAGTAGTTAAATGAGGCAAATGTCGGTTCTGTAACGCTAGTGTAGCAGACACAGCTTACAGGAGTTCTGTAGCTTGGGAGTAGGTAAATGCAGTAAATGGGAATTCTGTAACACTAGAGCAGCAGAAACAACTTACGGGCATTCTGTAGTTTGGGAGTAGGTAAATGAGGCGAATGGCGGTTCTGTAACCCTAGTGTAGCAGACATAGCTTACGTGAGTTCTGTAGCTTGGGAGTAGGTAAATGCAGTAAATGGGAATTCTGTAACACTAGAGTAGCAGAAAGAACTTATGAGCATCCTGTAGCTTGGGATTAGGTCAATGAGGCAAATGGCAGTTCTGTAACACTAGTGTAGCACACACAGCTTACGTCAGTTCTGTAGCTTGGGAGCAGGTAAATGCAGCATAAGGCAGTTCTGTAGGAGTTTTGTAGGAGGCGTTTTGTAGCATGTGAGTAGGTTAATGTAGTAAATGGGAGAATGGTTACTGTAGTGTAGCAGACAGAGCTTATGGGAGTTCTGTACCTTGGCAGCCGGTGAAGCAGCATATAAGAGTTCTGTAATGCTAGTTGTAGCAGACACAGCTTACGGGATTTCTGTAGCTTGGGAGTTCGTAAATGCAGTCGATGTGAATTCTGTAAGACTAGAGTAGCAGAAACAGCTTACGGGAGTTCAGTAGCTTGGGACTAAGTAAATGCAGCATTTGGGAGTAATGTAACTCTAGTGTAGTGACAGAGCTTACGTGAGTTCTGTACCTTGGGCACAGGTCAAGGAGTATATAAGAGTTCTGTAACCGTAGTGTAGCAGACACAGCTTACAGGAGTTCCGTAGCTTGGGCGTAGTTAAATGCAGTAAATGGGAATTCGGTAACACTTGAGTAGCAGAACCAACTTACAGGCATTCTGTAGCTTGGGAGTAAGTAAACGCAGCATTTGGGAGTAATGTAACACTAGTAGCAGAAAGTACTTACGAGCATTCTGTAGCTTGGGGGTAGGTAAATGCAGCAGATGGCAGTTCTGTAACACTAGTGTAGCAGACACAGCTTACGGGAGTTCTGTAGCTTGGGAGTAGGTAAATTCATCATATGGGAGTTCTGTAGCCCTAGTGCAGCAGACACAGCTTACGGGAGTTCTGTAGCTTGGGAGTAGCTAAATGCAGTAAATGGGAATTCTGTAACACTAGAGTAGCAGGAAGAACTTACGGGCATTCTGTAGTTTGGGAGTAGGTCAATGAGGCAAATGGCGGTTCTGTAACACTAGTGTAGCAGACACAGCTTACGTCAGTTCTGTAGCTTGGGAGTAGGTAAATGCAGTAAATGGGAATTCTGTAACACTAGAGTAGCAGAAAGAACTTACGAGCATCCTGTAGCTTGGGAGTAGGTCAATGAGGCAAATGGCGGTTCTGTAACACTAGTGTAGCACACACAGCTTACGGGAGTTCTGTAGCTTGGGAGCAGGTAAATGCAGCATAAGGCAGTTCTGTAGGAGTTTTGTAGGAGGCGTTTTGTAGCATGTGAGTAGGTTAATGTAGTAAATGGGAGAATGGTTACTGTAGTGTAGCAGACAGAGCTTATGGGAGTTCTGTACCTTGGCAGCCGGTGAAGCAGCATATAAGAGTTCTGTAATGCTAGTTGTAGCAGACACAGCTCACGGGATTTCTGTAGCTTGGGAGTTCGTAAATGCAGTAGATGTGAAATCTGTAAGACTAGAGTAGCAGAAACAGCTTACGGGAGTTCTGTAGTTTGGGAGTAAGTAAATGCAGATTAGGGAGTAATGTGACACTAGTGTAGCAGACACAGCTTATGTGAGTTCTGTAGCTTGGGAGTAGGTAAATGCAGTAAATGGGAATTCTGTAACACTAGAGTAGCTGAAAGAACTTACGAGCATCCTGTAGCTTGGGAGTAGGTCAATGAGGCAAATGGCGGTTCTGTAACACTAGTGTAGCAGACACAGCTTACAGGAGTTCTGTAGCTTGGGAGCAGGTAAATGCAGCATAAGGCAGTGCTGTAGGAGTTTTGTAGGAGGCGTTTTGTAGCATGTGAGTAGGTTAATGTAGTATATGGGAGAATGGTTACTGTAGTGTAGCAGACAGAGCTTATGGGAGTTCTGTACCTTGGCAGCCGGTGAAGCAGCATATAAGAGTTCTGTAATGCTAGTTGTAGCAGACACAGCTTACGGGATTTCTGTAGCTTGGGAGTTCGTAAATGCAGTAGATGTGAATTCTGTAAGACTAGAGTAGCAGAAACAGCTTACGGGAGTTCAGTAGCTTGGGACTAAGTAAATGCAGCATTTGGGAGTAATGGAACTCTAGTGTAGTGACAGAGCTTACGTGAGTTCTGTACCTTGGGCACAGGTCAAGGAGTATATAAGAGTTCTGTAACCGTAGTGTAGCAGACACAGCTTACAGGAGTTCCGTAGCTTGGGCGTAGTTAAATGCAGTAAATGGGAATTCGGTAACACTTGAGTAGCAGAAGCAATTTAGAGGCATTCTGTAGCTTGGGAGTAAGTAAATGCAGCATTTGGGAGTAATGTAACACTAGTAGCAGAAAGTACTTACGAGCATTCTGTAGCTTGGGGGTAGGTAAATGCAGCAGATGGCAGTTCTGTAACAGTAGTGTAGCAGACACAGCTTACAGGAGTTCTGTAGCTTGGGAGTAGGTAAATTCATCATGTGGGAGTTCTGTAACCCTAGTGCAGCAGACACAGCTTACTGGAGTTCCGTAGTTTGGGAGTAAGTAAATGCAGATTAGGGAGTAATGTGACACTAGTGTAGCAGACACAGCTTACGTGAGTTCTGTAGCTTGGGGGTAGGTAAATGCAGCAGATGGCAGTTCTGTAACAGTAGAGTAGCAGACACAGCTTACAGGAGTTCTGTAGCTTGTGAGTAGGTAAATTCATCATGTGGCAGTTCAGTAACCCTAGTGCAGCAGACACAGCTTACGGGAGTTCTGTAGCTTGGGAGCAGGTAAATGCAGCATAAGGCAGTTCTGTAGGAGTTTTGTAGGAGGCGTTTTGTAGCATGTGAGTAGGTTAATGTAGTAAATGGGAGAATGGTTACTGTAGTGTAGCAGACAGAGCTTATGGGAGTTCTGTACCTTGGCAGCCGGTGAAGCAGCATATAAGAGTTCTGTAATGCTAGTTGTAGCAGACACAGCTCACGGGATTTCTGTAGCTTGGGAGTTCGTAAATGCAGTAGATGTGAAATCTGTAAGACTAGAGTAGCAGAAACAGCTTACGGGAGTTCTGTAGTTTGGGAGTAAGTAAATGCAGATTAGGGAGTAATGTGACACTAGTGTAGCAGACACAGCTTATGTGAGTTCTGTAGCTTGGGAGTAGGTAAATGCAGTAAATGGGAATTCTGTAACACTAGAGTAGCTGAAAGAACTTACGAGCATCCTGTAGCTTGGGAGTAGGTCAATGAGGCAAATGGCGGTTCTGTAACACTAGTGTAGCAGACACAGCTTACAGGAGTTCTGTAGCTTGGGAGCAGGTAAATGCAGCATAAGGCAGTGCTGTAGGAGTTTTGTAGGAGGCGTTTTGTAGCATGTGAGTAGGTTAATGTAGTATATGGGAGAATGGTTACTGTAGTGTAGCAGACAGAGCTTATGGGAGTTCTGTACCTTGGCAGCCGGTGAAGCAGCATATAAGAGTTCTGTAATGCTAGTTGTAGCAGACACAGCTTACGGGATTTCTGTAGCTTGGGAGTTCGTAAATGCAGTAGATGTGAATTCTGTAAGACTAGAGTAGCAGAAACAGCTTACGGGAGTTCAGTAGCTTGGGACTAAGTAAATGCAGCATTTGGGAGTAATGGAACTCTAGTGTAGTGACAGAGCTTACGTGAGTTCTGTACCTTGGGCACAGGTCAAGGAGTATATAAGAGTTCTGTAACCGTAGTGTAGCAGACACAGCTTACAGGAGTTCCGTAGCTTGGGCGTAGTTAAATGCAGTAAATGGGAATTCGGTAACACTTGAGTAGCAGAAGCAATTTAGAGGCATTCTGTAGCTTGGGAGTAAGTAAATGCAGCATTTGGGAGTAATGTAACACTAGTAGCAGAAAGTACTTACGAGCATTCTGTAGCTTGGGGGTAGGTAAATGCAGCAGATGGCAGTTCTGTAACAGTAGTGTAGCAGACACAGCTTACAGGAGTTCTGTAGCTTGGGAGTAGGTAAATTCATCATGTGGGAGTTCTGTAACCCTAGTGCAGCAGACACAGCTTACTGGAGTTCCGTAGTTTGGGAGTAAGTAAATGCAGATTAGGGAGTAATGTGACACTAGTGTAGCAGACACAGCTTACGTGAGTTCTGTAGCTTGGGGGTAGGTAAATGCAGCAGATGGCAGTTCTGTAACAGTAGAGTAGCAGACACAGCTTACAGGAGTTCTGTAGCTTGTGAGTAGGTAAATTCATCATGTGGCAGTTCAGTAACCCTAGTGCAGCAGACACAGCTTACGGGAGTTCTGTAGCTTGGGAGCAGGTAAATGCAGCATAAGGCAGTTCTGTAGGAGTTTTGTAGGAGGCGTTTTGTAGCATGTGAGTAGGTTAATGTAGTAAATGGGAGAATGGTTACTGTAGTGTAGCAGACAGAGCTTATGGGAGTTCTGTACCTTGGCAGCCGGTGAAGCAGCATATAAGAGTTCTGTAATGCTAGTTGTAGCAGACACAGCTCACGGGATTTCTGTAGCTTGGGAGTTCGTAAATGCAGTAGATGTGAATTCTGTAAGACTAGAGTAGCAGAAACAGCTTACGGGAGTTCAGTAGCTTGGGACTAAGTAAATGCAGCATTTGGGAGTAATGTAACTCTAGTGTAGTGACAGAGCTTACGTGAGTTCTGTACCTTGGGCACAGGTCAAGGAGTATATAAGAGTTCTGTAACCGTAGTGTAGCAGACACAGCTTACAGGAGTTCCGTAGCTTGGGCGTAGTTAAATGCAGTAAATGGGAATTCGGTAACACTTGAGTAGCAGAACCAACTTAGAGGCATTCTGTAGCTTGGGAGTAAGTAAATGCAGCATTTGGGAGTAATGTAACACTAGTAACAGAATGTACTTACGAGCATTCTGTAGCTTGGGGGTAGGTAAATGCAGCAGATGGCAGTTCTGTAACAGTAGTGTAGCAGACACAGCTTACAGGAGTTCTGTAGCTTGTGAGTAGGTAAATTCATCATGTGGCAGTTCAGTAACCCTAGTGCAGCAGACACAGCTTACGGGAGTTCTGTAGCTTGGGAGTAGCTAAATGCAGTAAATGGGAATTCTGTAACACTAGAGTAGCAGGAAGAACTTACGGGCATTCTGTAGTTTGGGAGTAGGTCAATGAGGCAAATGGCGGTTCTCCAACACTAGTGTAGCACACACAGCTTAGGTCAGTTCTGTAGCTTGGGAGCAGGTAAATGCAGCATAAGGCAGTTCTGTAGGAGTTTTGTAGGAGGCGTTTTGTAGCATGTGCGTAGGTTAATATAATAAATGGGAGAATGGTTACTGTAGTGTAGCAGACACAGCTTACGGGAGTTCTGTAGCTTGGTAGTAAGTAAATGCAGTAAATGGGAATTCTGTAACACTAGAGTAGCAGAAAGAACTTACGGGCATTCTGTAGCTTGGGAGTAGGTAAATGAGGCAAATGGCGGTTCTGTAACACTAGTGTAGCAGACAGAGCTTACGTCAGTTCTGTAGCTTGGGAGTAGGTAAATGCAGTAAATGGGAATTCTGTAACACTAGAGTAGCAGAAAGAACTTACGAGCATCCTGTAGTTTGGGAGTAGGTCAATGAGGCAAATGGCGGTTCTGTAACACTAGTGTAGCACACACAGCTTACGGGAGTTCTGTAGCTTGGGAGCAGGTAAATGCAGCATAAGGCAGTTCTGTAGGAGTTTTGTAGGAGGCGTTTTGTAGCATGTGAGTAGGTTAATGTAGTAAATGGGAGAATGGTTACTGTAGTGTAGCAGACAGAGCTTATGGGAGTTCTGTACCTTGGCAGCCGGTGAAGCAGCATAAAAGAGTTCTGTAATGCTAGTTGTAGCAGACACATTTACGGGATTTCTGTAGCTTGGGAGTTCGTAAATGCAGTAGATGTGAATTCTGTAAGACTAGAGTAGCAGAAACAGCTTACGGGAGTTCAGTAGCTTGGGACTAAGTAAATGCAGCATTTGGGAGTAATGTAACTCTAGTGTAGTGACAGAGCTTACGTGAGTTCTGTACCTTGGGCACAGGTCAAGGAGTATATAAGAGTTCTGTAACCGTAGTGTAGCAGACACAGCTTACAGGAGTTCCGTAGATTGGGTGTACTTAAATGCAGTAAATGGGAATTCTGTAACACTTGAGTAGCAGAACCAACTTACAGGCATTCTGTAGCTTGGGAGTAAGTAAATGCAGAATTTAGGAGTAATGAAACACTAGTAGCAGAAAGTACTTACGAGCATTCTGTAGCTTGGGAGTAGGTAAAAGCAGCAGATGGCCGTTCTGTAACACTAGTGTAGCAGACACAGCTTACAGGAGTTCTGTAGCTTGGGAGTAGGTAAATTCATCATATGGGAGTTCTGTAACCCTAGTGCAGCAGACACAGCTTACCGGAGTTCCGTAGCGTGGGAGTAGGTAAATGCAGTAAATGGGAATTCTGTAACACTAGAGTAGCAGGAAGAACTTACGGGCATTCTGTAGTTTGGGAGTAGGTCAATGAGGTAAATGGCGGTTCTGTAACCCTAGTGTAGCAGACACAGCTTACGTCAGTTCTGTAGCTTGGGAGTAGGTAAATGCAGCAAATGGGAATTCTGTAACACTAGAGTAGCAGAAAGAACTTACGAGCATCCTGTAGCTTGGGAGTAGGTAAATGAGGCAGAACTAGTGTTCTGTAACACCAGTGTAGCACACACAGCTTACGGGAGTTCTGTAGCTTGGGAGCAGGTAAATGCAGCATAAGGCAGTTCTGTAGGAGTTTTGTAGGAGGCGCTTTGTAGCATGTGAGTAGGTTAATGTAGTAAATGGGAGAATGGTTACTGTAGTGTAGCAGACAGAGCTTATGGGAGTTCTGTACCTTGGCAGCCGGTGAAGCAGCATATAAGAGTTCTGTAATGCTAGTTGTAGCAGACACAGCCTACGGGATTTCTGTAGCTTGGGAGTTCGTAAATGCAGTAGATGTGAATTCTGTAAGACTAGAGTAGCAGAAACAGCTTACGGGAGTTCAGTAGCTTGGGACTAAGTAAATGCAGCATTTGGGAGTAATGTAACTCTAGTGTAGTGACAGAGCTTACGTGAGTTCTGTACCTTGGGCACAGGTCAAGGAGTATATAAGAGTTCTGTAACCGTAGTGTAGCAGACACAGCTTACAGGAGTTCCGTAGCTTGGGCGTAGTTAAATGCAGTAAATGGGAATTCGGTAACACTTGAGTAGCAGAACCAACTTACAGGCATTCTGTAGCTTGGGAGTAAGTAAACGCAGCATTTGGGAGTAATGTAACACTAGTAGCAGAAAGTACTTACGAGCATTCTGTAGCTTGGGAGTAGGTAAATGCAGCAGATGGCCGTTCTGTAACAGTAGTGTAGCAGACACAGCTTACAGGAGTTCTGTAGCTTGGGAGTAGGTAAATTCATCATGTGGGAGTTCTGTAACCCTAGTGCAGCAGACACAGCTTACTGGAGTTCCGTAGTTTGGGAGTAAGTAAATGCAGATTAGGGAGTAATGTGACACTAGTGTAGCAGACACAGCTTACAGGAGTTCCATAGCTTGGGCGTAGTTAAATGCAGTAAATGGGAATTCGGTAACACTAGAGTAGCAGGAAGAACTTACGGGCATTCTGTAGTTTGGGAGTAGGTCAATGAGGCAAATGGCGGTTCTGTAACCCTAGTGTAGCAGACACACCTTACATGAGTTCTGTAGCTTGAGAGTAGGTAAATGCAGTAAATGGGAATTCTGTAACACTAGAGTAGCAGAAAGAACTTACGAGCATCCTGTAGCTTGGGAGTAGGTCAATGAGGCAAATGGCAGTTCTGTAACACTAGTGTAGCACACACAGCTTACGGGAGTTCTCTAGCTTGGGAGCAGGTAAATGCAGCATAAGGCAGTTCTGTAGGAGTTTTGTAGGAGGCGTCTTGTAGCATGTGAGTAGGTTAATGTAGTAAATGGGAGAATGGTTACTGTAGTGTAGCAGACAGAGCTTATGGGAGTTCTGTACCTTGGCAGCCGGTGAAGCAGCATATAAGAGTTCTGTAATGCTAGTTGTAGCAGACACATTTACAGGATTTCTGTAGCTTGGGAGTTCGTAAATGCAGTAGATGTGAATTCTGTAAGACTAGAGTAGCAGAAACAGCTTACGGGAGTTCAGTAGCTTGGGACTAAGTAAATGCAGCATTTGGGAGTAATGGAACTCTAGTGTAGTGACAGAGCTTACGTGAGTTCTGTACCTTGGGCACAGGTCAAGGAGTATATAAGAGTTCTGTAACCGTAGTGTAGCAGACACAGCTTACAGGAGTTCCGTAGCTTGGGCGTAGTTAAATGTAGTAAATGGGAATTCGGTAACACTAGAGTAGCAGGAAGAACTTACGGGCATTCTGTAGTTTGGGAGTAGGTCAATGAGGCAAATGGCGGTTCTGTAACCCTAGTGTAGCAGATACACCTTACATGAGTTCTGTAGCTTGGGAGTAGGTAAATGCAGTAAATGGGAATTCTGTAACACTAGAGTAGCAGAAAGAACTTACGAGCATCCTGTAGCTTGGGAGTAGGTCAATGAGGCAAATGGCAGTTCTGTAACACTAGTGTAGCACACACAGCTTACGGGAGTTCTGTAGCTTGGGAGCAGGTAAATGCAGCATAAGGCAGTTCTGTAGGAGTTTTGTAGGAGGCGTCTTGTAGCATGTGAGTAGGTTAATGTAGTAAATGGGAGAATGGTTACTGTAGTGTAGCAGACAGAGCTTATGGGAGTTCTGTACCTTGGCAGCCGGTGAAGCAGCATATAAGAGTTCTGTAATGCTAGTTGTAGCAGACACAGCCTACGGGATTTCTGTAGCTTGGGAGTTCGTAAATGCAGTAGATGTGAATTCTGTAAGACTAGAGTAGCAGAAACAGCTTACGGGAGTTCAGTAGCTTGGGACTAAGTAAATGCAGCATTTGGGAGTAATGTAACTCTAGTGTAGTGACAGAGCTTACGTGAGTTCTGTACCTTGGGCACAGGTCAAGGAGTATATAAGAGTTCTGTAACCGTAGTGTAGCAGACACAGCTTACAGGAGTTCCGTAGCTTGGGCGTAGTTAAATGCAGTAAATGGGAATTCGGTAACACTTGAGTAGCAGAACCAACTTACAGGCATTCTGTAGCTTGGGAGTAAGTAAACGCAGCATTTGGGAGTAATGTAACACTAGTAGCAGAAAGTACTTACGAGCATTCTGTAGCTTGGGAGTAGGTAAATGCAGCAGATGGCCGTTCTGTAACACTAGTGTAGCAGCACAGCTTACAGGAGTTCTGTAGCTTGGGAGTAGGTAAATTCATCATATGGGAGTTCTGTAACCCTAGTGCAGCAGACACAGCTTACAGGAGTTCTATAGTTTGGGAGTAAGTAAATGCAGATTAGGGAGTAATGTGACACTAGTGTAGCAGACACAGCTTACATGAGTTCTGTAGCCTGAGACTAAGTAAATGCAGTAAATGGGAATTCTGTAACACTACAGTAGCAGAAAGAATTTACGGGCATTCTTTAGCTTGGGAGTAGGTAAATGAGGCAAATGGCGGTTCTGTAACCCAAGTGCAGTAGACACAGCTTACGGGATTTCTGTAGCTTGGGAGTTCGTAAATGCAGTCGATGTGAATTCTGTAAGACTAGAGTAGCAGAAACAGCTTACGGGAGTTCAGTAGCTTGGGACTAAGTAAATGCAGCATTTGGGAGTAATGGAACGCTAGTGTAGTGACAGAGCTTACGTGAGTTCTGTACCTTGGGCACAGGTCAAGGAGTATATAAGAGTTCTGTAACCGTAGTGTAGCAGACACAGCTTACAGGAGTTCCGTAGCTTGGGCGTAGTTAAATGCAGTCAATGGGAATTCGGTAACACTAGAGTAGCAGGAAGAACTTACGGGCATTCTGTAGTTTGGGAGTAGGTCAATGAGGCAAATGGCGGTTCTGTAACCCTAGTGTAGCAGACACACCTTACATGAGTTCTGTAGCTTGAGAGTAGGTAAATGCAGTAAATGGGAATTCTGTAACACTAGAGTAGCAGAAAGAACTTACGAGCATCCTGTAGCTTGGGAGTAGGTAAATGAGGCAGAACTAGTGTTCTGTAACCCTAGTGTAGCACACACAGCTTACGGGAGTTCTGTAGCTTGGGAGCAGGTAAATGCAGCATAAGGCAGTTCTGTAGGAGTTTTGTAGGAGGCGTTTTGTAGCATGTGAGTAGGTTAATGTAGTAAATGGGAGAATGGTTACTGTAGTGTAGCAGACAGAGCTTATGGGAGTTCTGTACCTTGGCAGCCGGTGAAGCAGCATATAAGAGTTCTGTAATGCTAGTTGAAGCAGACACAGCTTACGGGATTTCTGTAGCTTGGGAGTTCGTAAATGCAGTAGATGTGAATTCTGTAAGACTAGAGTAGCAGAAACAGCTTACGGGAGTTCAGTAGCTTGGGACTAAGTAAATGCAGCATTTGGGAGTAATGTAACTCTAGTGTAGTGACAGAGCTTACGTGAGTTCTGTACCTTGGGCACAGGTCAAGGAGTATATAAGAGTTCTGTAACCGTAGTGTAGCAGACACAGCTTACAGGAGTTCCGTAGCTTGGGCGTAGTTAAATGCAGTAAATGGGAATTCGGTAACACTAGAGTAGCAGGAAGAACTTACGGGCATTCTGTAGTTTGGGAGTAGGTCAATGAGGCAAATGGCGGTTCTGTAACCCTAGTGTAGCAGACACACCTTACATCAGTTCTGTAGCTTGAGAGTAGGTAAATGCAGTAAATGGGAATTCTGTAACACTGGAGTAGCAGAAAGAACTTACGAGCATCCTGTAGCTTGGGAGTAGGTAAATGAGGCAGAACTAGTGTTCTGTAACCCTAGTGTAGCACACACAGCTTACGGGAGTTCTGTAGCTTGGGAGCAGGTAAATGCAGCATAAGGCAGTTCTGTAGGAGTTTTGTAGGAGGCGTTTTGTAGCATGTGAGTAGGTTAATGTAGTAAATGGGAGAATGGTTACCGTAGTGTAGCAGACAGAGCCTATGGGAGTTCTGTACCTTGGCAGCCGGTGAAGCAGCATATAAGAGTTCTGTAATGCTAGTTGTAGCAGACACAGCTTACGGGATTTCTGTAGCTTGGGAGTTCGTAAATGCAGTAGATTTGAATTCTGTAAGACTAGAGTAGCAGAAACAGCTTACGGGAGTTCAGTAGCTTGGGACTAAGTAAATGCAGCATTTGGGAGTAATGTAACTCTAGTGTAGTGACAGAGCTTACGTGAGTTCTGTACCTTGGGCACAGGTCAAGGAGTATATAAAAGTTCTGTAACCGTAGTGTAGCAGACACAGCTTACAGGAGTTCCGTAGCTTGGGCGTAGTTAAATGCAGTAAATGGGAATTCTGTAACACTAGAGTAGCAGGAAGAACTTACGGGCATTCTGTAGTTTGGGAGTAGGTCAATGAGGCAAATGGCGGTTCTGTAACCCTAGTGTAGCAGACACACCTTACATCAGTTCTGTAGCTTGAGAGTAGGTAAATGCAGTAAATAGGAATTCTGTAACACTAGAGTAGCAGAAAGAACTTACGAGCATCCTGTAGCTTGGGAGTAGGTCAATGAGGCAAATGGCAGTTCTGTAACCCTAGTGTAGCACACACAGCTTACGTCAGTTCTGTAGCTTGGGATCAGGTAAATGCAGCATAAGGCAGTGCAGTAGGAGTTTTGTAGGAGGCGTTTTGTAGCATGTGAGTAGGTTAATGTAGTAAATGGGAGAATGATTACTGTAGTGTAGCAGACAGAGCTTATGGGAGTTCTGTACCTTGGCAGCCGGTGAAGCAGCATATAAGAATTCTGTAATGCTAGTTGTAGCAGACACAGCGTACGGGATTTCTGTAGCTTGGGAGTTCGTAAATGCAGTAGATGTGAATTCTGTAAGACTAGAGTAGCAGAAACAGCTTACGGGAGTTCAGTAGCTTGGGACTAAGTAAATGCAGCACTTGGGAGTAATGGAACTCTAGTGTAGTGACAGAGCTTACATGAGTTCTGTACCTTGGCAGCCGGTGAAGCAGCATATAAGAGTTCTGTAACCGTAGTGTAGCAGACACAGCTTACGGGATTTCTGTAGCTTGGGAGTTCGTAAATGCAGTAGATGTGAATTCTGTAAGACTAGAGTAGCAGAAACAGCTTACGGGAGTTCAGTAGCTTGGGACTAAGTAAATTCAGCATTTGGGAGTAATGGAACTCTAGTGTAGTGACAGAGCTTACGTGAGTTCTGTACCTTGGGCACAGGTCAAGGAGTATATAAGAGTTCTGTAACCGTAGTGTAGCAGACACAGCTTACAGGAGTTCCGTAGCTTGGGCGTAGTTAAATGCAGTCAATGGGAATTCTGTAACACTAGAGTAGCAGGAAGAACTTACGGGCATTCTGTAGTTTGGGAGTAGGTCAATGAGGCAAATGGCGGTTCTGTAACCCTAGTGTAGCAGACACACCTTACATGAGTTCTGTAGCTTGGGAGTAGGTAAATGCAGTCAATGGGAATTCTGTAACACTAGAGTAGCAGAAAGAACTTACGAGCATCCTGTAGCTTGGGAGTAGGTCAATGAGGCAAATGGCAGTTCTGTAACACTAGTGTAGCACACACAGCTTACGGGAGTTCTGTAGCTTGGGAGCAGGTAAATGCAGCATAAGGCAGTTCTGTAGGAGTTTTGTAGGAGGCGTTTTGTAGCATGTGAGTAGGTTAATGTAGTAAATGGGAGAATGGTTACTGTAGTGTAGCAGACAGAGCTTATGGGAGTTCTGTACCTTGGCAGCCGGTGAAGCAGCATATAAGAGTTCTGTAATGCTAGTTGTAGCAGACACAGCTTACGGGATTTCTGTAGCTAGGGAGTTCGTAAATGCAGTAGATGTGAATTCTGTAAGACTAGAGTAGCAGAAACAGCTTACGGGAGTTCAGTAGCTTGGGACTAAGTAAATGCAGCATTTGGGAGTAATGGAACTCTAGTGTAGTGACAGAGCTTACGTGAGTTCTGTACCTTGGGCACAGGTCAAGGAGTATATAAGAGTTCTGTAACCGTAGTGTAGCAGACACAGCTTACAGGAGTTCCGTAGCTTGGGCGTAGTTAAATGCAGTAAATGGGAATTCGGTAACACTAGAGTAGCAGGAAGAACTTACGGGCATTCTGTAGTTTGGGAGTAGGTCAATGAGGCAAATGGCGGTTCTGTAACCCTAGTGTAGCAGACACACCTTACATGAGTTCTGTAGCTTGGGAGTAGGTAAATGCAGTAAATGGGAATTCTGTAACACTAGAGTAGCAGAAAGAACTTACGAGCATCCTGTAGCTTGGGAGTAGGTAAATGAGGCAGAACTAGTGTTCTGTAACCCTAGTGTAGCACACACAGCTTACGGGAGTTCTGTAGCTTGGGAGCAGGTAAATGCAGCATAAGGCAGTTCTGTAGGAGTTTTGTAGGAGGCGTTTTGTAGCATGTGAGTAGGTTAATGTAGTAAATGGGAGAATGGTTACTGTAGTGTAGCAGACAGAGCTTATGGGAGTTCTGTACCTTGGCAGCCGGTGAAGCAGCATATAAGAGTTCTGTAATGCTAGTTGTAGCAGACACAGCTTACGGGATTTCTGTAGCTAGGGAGTTCGTAAATGCAGTAGATGTGAATTCTGTAAGACTAGAGTAGCAGAAACAGCTTACGGGAGTTCAGTAGCTTGGGACTAAGTAAATGCAGCATTTGGGAGTAATGTAACTCTAGTGTAGTGACAGAGCTTACGTGAGTTCTGTACCTTGGGCACAGGTCAAGGAGTATATAAGAGTTCTGTAACCGTAGTGTAGCAGACACAGCTTACAGGAGTTCCGTAGCTTGGGCGTAGTTAAATGCAGTCAATGGGAATTCGGTAACACTAGAGTAGCAGGAAGAACTTACGGGCATTCTGTAGTTTGGGAGTAGGTCAATGAGGCAAATGGCGGTTCTGTAACCCTAGTGTAGCAGACACACCTTACATGAGTTCTGTAGCTTGGGAGTAGGTAAATGCAGTAAATGGGAATTCTGTAACACTAGAGTAGCAGAAAGAACTTACGAGCATCCTGTAGCTTGGGAGTAGGTCAATGAGGCAAATGGCAGTTCTGTAACACTAGTGTAGCACACACAGCTTACGGGAGTTCTGTAGCTTGGGAGCAGGTAAATGCAGCATAAGGCAGTTCTGTAGGAATTTTGTAGGAGGTGTTTTGTAGCATGTGAGTAGGTTAATGTAGTAAATGGGAGAATGGTTACTGTAGTGTAGCAGACAGAGCTTATGGGAGTTCTGTACCTTGGCAGCCGGTGAAGCAGCATATAAGAGTTCTGTAATGCTAGTTGTAGCAGGCACAGCTTACGGGATTTCTGTAGCTTGGGAGTTCGTAAATGCAGTAGATGTGAATTCTGTAAGACTAGAGTAGCAGAAACAGCTTACGGGAGTTCAGTAGCTTGGGACTAAGTAAATGCAGCATTTGGGAGTAATGGAATCTAGTGTAGTGACAGAGCTTACGTGAGTTCTGTACCTTGGGCACAGGTCAAGGAGTATATAAGAGTTCTGTAACCGTAGTGTAGCAGACACAGCTTACAGGAGTTCCGTAGCTTGGGCGTAGTTAAATGCAGTAAATGGGAATTCGGTAACACTAGAGTAGCAGGAAGAACTTACGGGCATTCTGTAGTTTGGGAGTAGGTCAATGAGGCAAATGGCGGTTCTGTAACCCTAGTGTAGCAGACACACCTTACATGAGTTCTGTAGCTTGGGAGTAGGTAAATGCAGTAAATGGGAATTCTGTAACACTAGAGTAGCAGAAAGAACTTACGAGCATCCTGTAGCTTGGGAGTAGGTCAATGAGGCAAATGGCAGTTCTGTAACACTAGTGTAGCACACACAGCTTACGGGAGTTCTGTAGCTTGGGAGCAGGTAAATGCAGCATAAGGCAGTTCTGTAGGAGTTTTGTAGGAGGCGTTTTGTAGCATGTGAGTAGGTTAATGTAGTAAATGGGAGAATGGTTACTGTAGTGTAGCAGACAGAGCTTATGGGAGTTCTGTACCTTGGCAGCCGGTGAAGCAGCATATAAGAGTTCTGTAATGCTAGTTGTAGCAGACACAGCTTACGGGATTTCTGTAGCTTGGGAGTTCGTAAATGCAGTAGATGTGAATTCTGTAAGACTAGAGCAGCAGAAACAGCTTACGGGAGTTCAGTAGCTTGGGACTAAGTAAATGCAGCATTTGGGAGTAATGGAACTCTAGTGTAGTGACAGAGCTTACGTGAGTTCTGTACCTTGGGCACAGGTCAAGGAGTATATAAGAGTTCTATAACCGTAGTGTAGCAGACACAGCTTACAGGAGTTCCGTAGCTTGGGCGTAGTTAAATGCAGTAAATGGGAATTCGGTAACACTAGAGTAGCAGGAAGAACTTACGGGCATTCTGTAGTTTGGGAGTAGGTCAATGAGGCAAATGGCGGTTCTGTAACCCTAGTGTAGCAGACACACCTTACATGAGTTCTGTAGCTTGAGAGTAGGTAAATGCAGTAAATGGGAATTCTGTAACACTAGAGTAGCAGAAAGAACTTACGAGCATCCTGTAGCTTGGGAGTAGGTCAATGAGGCAAATGGCAGTTCTGTAACACTAGTGTAGCACACACAGCTTACGTCAGTTCTATAGCTTGGGAGCAGGTAAATGCCTCATAAGGCAGTTCTGTAGGAGTTTTGTAGGAGGCGTTTTGTAGCATGTGAGTAGGTTAATGTAGTAAATGGGAGAATGGTTACTGTAGTGTAGCAGACAGAGCTTATGGGAGTTCTGTACCTTGGCAGCCGGTGAAGCAGCATATAAGAGTTCTGTAATGCTAGTTGTAGCAGACACAGCTTACGGGATTTCTGTAGCTTGGGAGTTCGTAAATGCAGTAGATGTGAATTCTGTAAGACTAGAGTAGCAGAAACAGCTTACGGGAGTTCAGTAGCTTGGGACTAAGTAAATGCAGCATTTGGGAGTAATGGAACTCTAGTGTAGTGACAGAGCTTACGTGAGTTCTGTACCTTGGGCACAGGTCAAGGAGTATATAAGAGTTCTGTAACCGTAGTGTAGCAGACACAGCTTACAGGAGTTCCGTAGCTTGGGCGTAGTTAAATGCAGTAAATGGGAATTCGGTAACACTAGAGTAGCAGGAAGAACTTACGGGCATTCTGTAGTTTGGGAGTAGGTCAATGAGGCAAATGGCGGTTCTGTAACCCTAGTGTAGCAGACACACCTTACATCAGTTCTGTAGCTTGAGAGTAGGTAAATGCAGTAAATGGGAATTCTGTAACACTAGAGTAGCAGAAAGAACTTACGAGCATCCTGTAGCTTGGGAGTAGGTCAATGAGGCAAATGGCAGTTCTGTAACACTAGTGTAGCACACACAGCTTACGGGAGTTCTGTAGCTTGGGAGCAGGTAAATGCAGCATAAGGCAGTTCTGTAGGAGTTTTGTAGGAGCCGTTTTGTAGCATGTGAGTAGGTTAATGTAGTAAATGGGAGAATGGTTACTGTAGTGTAGCAGACAGAGCTTATGGGAGTTCTGTACCTTGGCAGCCAGTGAAGCAGCATATAAGAGTTCTGTAATGCTAGTTGTAGCAGACACAGCTTACGGGATTTCTGTAGCTAGGGAGTTCGTAAATGCAGTAGATGTGAATTCTGTATGACTAGAGTAGCAGAAACAGCTTACGGGAGTTCAGTAGCTTGGGACTAAGTAAATTCAGCATTTGGGAGTAATGTAACTCTAGTGTAGTGACAGAGCTTACGTGAGTTCTGTACCTTGGGCACAGGTCAAGGAGTATATAAGAGTTCTGTAACCGTAGTGTAGCAGACACAGCTTACAGGAGTTCCGTAGCTTGGGCGTAGTTAAATGCAGTAAATGGGAATTCGGTAACACTAGAGTAGCAGGAAGAACTTACGGGCATTCTGTAGTTTGGGAGTAGGTCAATGAGGCAAATGGCGGTTCTGTAACCCTAGTGTAGCAGACACACCTTACATGAGTTCTGTAGCTTGAGAGTAGGTAAATGCAGTAAATGGGAATTCTGTAACACTAGAGTAGCAGAAAGAACTTACGAGCATCCTGTAGCTTGGGAGTAGGTCAATGAGGCAAATGGCAGTTCTGTAACCCTAGTGTAGCACACACAGCTTACGGGAGTTCTGTAGCTTGGGAGCAGGTATATGCAGCATAAGGCAGTTCTGTAGAAGTTTTGTAGGAGGCGTTTTGTAGCATGTGAGTAGGTTAATGTAGTAAATGGGAGAATGGTTACTGTAGTGTAGCAGACAGAGCTTATGGGAGTTCTGTACCTTGGCAGCCGGTGAAGCAGCATATAAGAGTTCTGTAATGCTAGTTGTAGCAGACACAGCTTACGGGATTTCTGTAGCTTGGGAGTTCGTAAATGCAGTAGATGTGAATTCTGTAAGACTAGAGTAGCAGAAACAGCTTACGGGAGTTCAGTAGCTTGGGACTAAGTAAATGCAGCATTTGGGAGTAATGTAACTCTAGTGTAGTGACAGAGCTTACGTGAGTTCTGTACCTTGGGCACAGGTCAAGGAGTATATAAGAGTTCTGTAACCGTAGTGTAGCAGACACAGCTTACAGGAGTTCCGTAGCTTGGGCGTAGTTAAATGCAGTCAATGGGAATTCGGTAACACTAGAGTAGCAGGAAGAACTTACGGGCATTCTGTAGTTTGGGAGTAGGTCAATGAGGCAAATGGCGGTTCTGTAACCCTAGTGTAGCAGACACACCTTACATGAGTTCTGTAGCTTGGGAGTAGGTAAATGCAGTAAATGGGAATTCTGTAACACTAGAGTAGCAGAAAGAACTTACGAGCATCCTGTAGCTTGGGAGTAGGTAAATGAGGCAGAACTAGTGTTCTGTAACCCTAGTGTAGCACACACAGCTTACGGGAGTTCTGTAGCTTGGGAGCAGGTAAATGCAGCATAAGGCAGTTCTGTAGGAGTTTTGTAGGAGGCGTTTTGTAGCATGTGAGTAGGTTAATGTAGTAAATGGGAGAATGGTTACTGTAGTGTAGCAGACAGAGCTTATGGGAGTTCTGTACCTTGGCAGCCGGTGAAGCAGCATATAAGAGTTCTGTAATGCTAGTTGAAGCAGACACAGCATACGTGATTTCTGTAGCTTGCGAGTTCGTAAATGCAGTAGATGTGAATTCTGTAAGACTAGAGCAGCAGAAACAGCTTACGGGAGTTCAGTAGCTTGGGACTAAGTAAATGCAGCATTTGGGAGTAATGGAACTCTAGTGTAGTGACAGAGCTTACGTGAGTTCTGTACCTTGGGCACAGGTCAAGGAGTATATAAGAGTTCTGTAACCGTAGTGTAGCAGACACAGCTTACAGGAGTTCGGTAGCTTGGGCGTAGTTAAATGCAGTAAATGGGAATTCGGTAACACTTGAGTAGCAGAACCAACTTACAGGCATTCTGTAGCTTGGGAGTAAGTAAACGCAGCATTTGGGAGTAATGTAACACTAGTAGCAGAAAGTACTTAAGAGCATTCTGTAGCTTGGGAATAGGTAAATGCAGCAGATGGCCGTTCTGTAACACTAGTGTAGCAGACACAGCTTACAGGAGTTCTGTAGCTTGGGAGTAGGTAAATTCATCATATGGGAGTTCTGTAACCCTAGTGCAGCAGAAACAACTTACGGGAGTTCCGTAGCATGGGAGTAGGTAAACGCAGTAAATGGGAATTCTGTAACACTAGAGTAGCAGGAAGAACTTACGGGCATTCTGTAGTTTGGGAGTAGGTCAATGAGGCAAATGGCAGTTCTGTAACCCTAGTGTAGCAGACACAGCTTACGTCAGTTCTGTAGCTTGGGAGTAGGTAAATGCAGTAAATGGGAATTCTGTAACACTAGAGTAGCAGAAAGAACTTACGAGCATCCTGTAGCTTGGGAGTAGGTCAATGAGGTAAATGGCAGTTCTGTAACACTAGTGTAGCACACACAGCTTACGGGAGTTCTGTAGCTTGGGAGCAGGTAAATGCAGCATAAGGCAGTTCTGTAGGAGTTTTGTAGGAGGCGTTTTGTAGCATGTGAGTAGGTTAATGTAGTAAATGGGAGAATGGTTACTGTAGTGTAGCAGACAGAGCTTATGGGAGTTCTGTACCTTGGCAGCCGGTGAAGCAGCATATAAGAGTTCTGTAATGCTAGTTGAAGCAGACACAGCTTACGGGATTTCTGTAGCTTGGGAGTTCGTAAATGCAGTAGATGTGAATTCTCTAAGACTAGAGTAGCAGAAACAGCTTACGGGAGTTCAGTAGCTTGGGACTAAGTAAATGCAGCATTTGGGAGTAATGGAACTCTAGTGTAGTGACAGAGCTTACGTGAGTTCTGTACCTTGGGCACAGGTCAAGGAGTATATAAGAGTTCTGTAACCGTAGTGTAGCAGACACAGCTTACAGGAGTTCGGTAGCTTGGGCGTAGTTAAATGCAGTAAATGGGAATTCGGTAACACTTGAGTAGCAGAACCAACTTACAGGCATTCTGTAGCTTGGGAGTAAGTAAACGCAGCATTTGGGAGTAATGTAACACTAGTAGCAGAAAGTACTTAAGAGCATTCTGTAGCTTGGGAATAGGTAAATGGAGCAGATGGCCGTTCTGTAACACTAGTGTAGCAGACACAGCTTACAGGAGTTCTGTAGCTTGGGAGTAGGTAAATTCATCATATGGGAGTTCTGTAACCCTAGTGCAGCAGAAACAACTTACGGGAGTTCCGTAGCATGGGAGTAGGTAAACGCAGTAAATGGGAATTCTGTAACACTAGAGTAGCAGGAAGAACTTACGGGCATTCTGTAGTTTGGGAGTAGGTCAATGAGGCAAATGGCAGTTCTGTAACCCTAGTGTAGCAGACACAGCTTACGTCAGTTCTGTAGCTTGGGAGTAGGTAAATGCAGTAAATGGGAATTCTGTAACACTAGAGTAGCAGAAAGAACTTACGAGCATCCTGTAGCTTGGGAGTAGGTCAATGAGGTAAATGGCAGTTCTGTAACACTAGTGTAGCACACACAGCTTACGGGAGTTCTGTAGCTTGGGAGCAGGTAAATGCAGCATAAGGCAGTTCTGTAGGAGTTTTGTAGGAGGCGTTTTGTAGCATGTGAGTAGGTTAATGTAGTAAATGGGAGAATGGTTACTGTAGTGTAGCAGACAGAGCTTATGGGAGTTCTGTACCTTGGCAGCCGGTGAAGCAGCATATAAGAGTTCTGTAATGCTAGTTGAAGCAGACACAGCTTACGGGATTTCTGTAGCTTGGGAGTTCGTAAATGCAGTAGATGTGAATTCTGTAAGACTAGAGTAGCAGAAACAGCTTACGGGAGTTTAGTAGCTTGGGACTAAGTAAATGCAGCATTTGGGAGTAATGTAACTCTAGTGTAGTGACAGAGCTTACGTGAGTTCTGTACCTTGGGCACAGGTCAAGGAGTATATAAGAGTTCTGTAACCGTAGTGTAGCAGACACAGCTTACAGGAGTTCCGTAGCTTGGGCGTAGTTAAATGCAGTAAATGGGAATTCGGTAACACTAGAGTAGCAGGAAGAACTTACGGGCATTCTGTAGTTTGGGAGTAGGTCAATGAGGCAAATGGCGGTTCTGTAACCCTAGTGTAGCAGACACACCTTACGTCAGTTCTGTAGCTTGGGAGTAGGTAAATGCAGTAAATGGGAATTCTGTAACACTAGAGTAGCAGAAAGAACTTACGAGCATCCTGTAGCTTGGGAGTAGGTCAATGAGGCAGAACTAGTGTTCTGTAACCCTAGTGTAGCAGACACAGCTTACGGGAGTTCTGTAGCTTGGGAGCAGGTAAATGCAGCATAAGGCAGTTCTGTAGGAGTTTTGTAGGAGGCGTTTTGTAGCATGTGAGTAGGTTAATGTAGTAAATGGGAGAATGGTTACTGTAGTGTAGCAGACAGAGCTTATGGGAGTTCTGTACCTTGGCAGCCGGTGAAGCAGCATATAAGAGTTCTGTAATGCTAGTTGTAGCAGACACAGCCTACGGGATTTCTGTAGCTTGGGAGTTCGTAAATGCAGTAGATGTGAATTCTGTAAGACTAGAGCAGCAGAAACAGCTTACGGGAGTTCAGTAGCTTGGGACTAAGTAAATGCAGCATTTGGGAGTAATGTAACTCTAGTGTAGTGACAGAGCTTACGTGAGTTCTGTACCTTGGGCACAGGTCAAGGAGTATATGAGAGTTCTCTAACCGTAGTGTAGCAGACACAGCTTACAGGAGTTCCGTAGCTTGGGCGTAGTTAAATGCAGTAAATGGGAATTCGGTAACACTAGAGTAGCAGGAAGAACTTACGGGCATTCTGTAGTTTGGGAGTAGGTCAATGAGGCAAATGGCGGTTCTGTAACCCTAGTGTAGCAGACACACCTTACATCAGTTCTGTAGCTTGAGAGTAGGTAAATGCAGTAAATGGGAATTCTGTAACACTAGAGTAGCAGAAAGAACTTACGAGCATCCTGTAGCTTGGGAGTAGGTCAATGAGGCAAATGGCAGTTCTGTAACCCTAGTGTAGCACACACAGCTTACGGGAGTTCTGTAGCTTGGGAGCAGGTAAATGCAGCATAAGGCAGTTCTGTAGGAGTTTTGTAGGAGGCGTTTTGTAGCATGTGAGTAGGTTAATGTAGTAAATGGGAGAATGGTTACTGTAGTGTAGCAGACAGAGCTTATGGGAGTTCTGTACCTTGGCAGCCGGTGAAGCAGCATATAAGAGTTCTGTAATGCTAGTTGTAGCAGACACAGCTTACGGGATTTCTGTAGCTTGGGAGTTCGTAAATGCAGTAGATGTGAATTCTGTAAGACTAGAGTAGCAGAAACAGCTTACGGGAGTTCAGTAGCTTGGGACTAAGTAAATGCAGCATTTGGGAGTAATGTAACTCTAGTGTAGTGACAGAGCATACGTGTTTTCTGTACCTTGGGCACAGGTCAAGGAATATATAAGAGTTCCGTAACCGTAGTGTAGCAGACACAGCTTACAGAAGTTCCGTAGCTTGGGCGTAGTTAAATGCAGTCAATGGGAATTCGGTAACACTAGAGTAGCAGGAAGAACTTACGGGCATTCTGTAGTTTGGGAGTAGGTCAATGAGGCAAATGGCGGTTCTGTAACCCTAGTGTAGCAGACACACCTTACGTTAGTTCTGTAGCTTGGGAGTAGGTAAATGCAGTAAATGGGAATTCTGTAACACTAGAGTAGCAGAAAGAACTTACGAGCATCCTGTAGCTTGGGAGTAGGTCAATGAGGCAAATGGCAGTTCTGTAACACTAGCGTAGCACACACAGCTTACGGGAGTTCTGTAGCTTGGGAGCAGGTAAATGCAGCATAAGGCAGTTCTGTAGGAGTTTTGTAGGAGGCGTTTTGTAGCATGTGAGTAGGTTAATGTAGTAAATGGGAGAATGGTTACTGTAGTGTAGCAGACAGAGCTTATGGGAGTTCTGTACCTTGGCAGCCGGTGAAGCAGCATATAAGAGTTCTGTAATGCTAGTTGTAGCAGACACAGCGTACGGGATTTCTGTAGCTTGGGAGTTCGTAAATGCAGTCGATGTGAATTCTGTAAGACTAGAGCAGCAGAAACAGCTTACGGGAGTTCAGTAGCTTGGGACTAAGTAAATGCAGCATTTGGGAGTAATGGAACTCTAGTGTAGTGACAGAGCTTACGTGAGTTCTGTACCTTGGGCACAGGTCAAGGAGTATATAAGAGTTCTGTAACCGTAGTGTAGCAGACACAGCTTACAGGAGTTCCGTAGCTTGGGCGTAGTTAAATGCAGTAAATGGGAATTCGGTAACACTAGAGTAGCAGGAAGAACTTACGGGCATTCTGTAGTTTGGGAGTAGGTCAATGAGGCAAATGGCGGTTCTGTAACCCTAGTGTAGCAGACACACCTTACATCAGTTCTGTAGCTTGAGAGTAGGTAAATGCAGTAAATGGGAATTCTGTAACACTAGAGTAGCAGAAAGAACTTACGAGCATCCTGTAGCTTGGGAGTAGGTCAATGAGGCAGAACTAGTGTTCTGTAACCCTAGTGTAGCAGACACAGCTTACGGGAGTTCTGTAGCTTGGGAGCAGGTAAATGCAGCATAAGGCAGTTCTGTAGGAGTTTTGTAGGAGGCGTTTTGTAGCATGTGAGTAGGTTAATGTAGTAAATGGGAGAATGGTTACTGTAGTGTAGCAGACAGAGCTTATGGGAGTTCTGTACCTTGGCAGCCGGTGAAGCAGCATATAAGAGTTCTGTAATGCTAGTTGTAGCAGACACAGCCTACGGGATTTCTGTAGCTTGGGAGTTCGTAAATGCAGTCGATGTGAATTCTGTAAGACTAGAGCAGCAGAAACAGCTTACGGGAGTTCAGTAGCTTGGGACTAAGTAAATGCAGCATTTGGGAGTAATGTAACTCTAGTGTAGTGACAGAGCTTACGTGAGTTCTGTACCTTGGGCACAGGTCAAGGAGTATATGAGAGTTCTGTAACCGTAGTGTAGCAGACACAGCTTACAGGAGTTCCGTAGCTTGGGCGTAGTTAAATGCAGTATATGGGAATTCGGTAACACTTGAGTAGCAGAACCAACTTACAGGCATTCTGTAGCTTGGGAGTAAGTAAACGCAGCATTTGGGAGTAATGTAACACTAGTAGCAGAAAGTACTTACGAGCATTCTGTAGCTTGGGAGTAGGTAAATGCAGCAGATGGCCGTTCTGTAACACTAGTGTAGCAGACACAGCTTACAGGAGTTCTGTAGCTTGGGAGAAGGTAAATTCATCATATGGGAGTTCTGTAACCCTAGTGCAGCAGACACAGCTTACGGGAGTTCCGTAGCTTGGGAGTAGGTAAATGCAGGAAATGGGAATTCTGTAACACTAGAGTAGCAGGAAGAACTTATGGGCATTCTGTAGTTTGGGAGTAGGTCAATGAGGCAAATGGCGGTTCTGTAACCCTGGTGTAGCAGACACAGCTTACATGAGTTCTGTATCTTGGGAGTAGGTAAATGCAGTAAATGGGAATTCTGTAACACTAGAGTAGCAGAAAGAACTTACGAGCATCCTGTAGCTTGGGCGTAGGTAAATGAGGCAGAACTAGTGTTCTGTAACCCTAGTGTAGCACACACAGCTTACGGGAGTTCTGTAGCTTGGGAGCAGGTAAATGCAGCATAAGGCAGTTCTGTAGGAGTTTTGTAGGAGGCGTTTTGTAGCATGTGAGTAGGTTAATGTAGTAAATGGGAGAATGGTTACTGTAGTGTAGCAGACAGAGCTTATGGGAGTTCTGTACCTTGGCAGCCGGTGAAGCAGCATATAAGAGTTCTGTAATGCTAGTTGTAGCAGACACAGCTTACGTGATTTCTGTAGATTGGGAGTTCGTAAATGCAGTAGATGTGAATTCTGTAAGACTAGAGCAGCAGAAACAGCTTACGGGAGTTCAGTAGCTTGGGACTAAGTAAATGCAGCATTTGGGAGTAATGGAACTCTAGTGTAGTGACAGAGCTTACGTGAGTTCTGTACCTTGGGCACAGGTCAAGGAGTATATAAGAGTTCTGTAACCGTAGTGTAGCAGACACAGCTTACAGGAGTTCCGTAGCTTGGGCGTAGTTAAATGCAGTAAATGGGAATTCGGTAACACTAGAGTAGCAGGAAGAACTTACGGGCATTCTGTAGTTTGGGAGTAGGTCAATGAGGCAAATGGCGGTTCTGTAACCCTAGTGTAGCAGACACACCTTACATCAGTTCTGTAGCTTGAGAGTAGGTAAATGCAGTAAATGGGAATTCTGTAACACTAGAGTAGCAGAAAGAACTTACGAGCATCCTGTAGCTTGGGAGTAGGTCAATGAGGCAAATGGCAGTTCTGTAACACTAGTGTAGCACACACAGCTTACGGGAGTTCTGTAGCTTGGGAGCAGGTAAATGCAGCATAAGGCAGTTCTGTAGGAGTTTTGTAGGAGGCGTTTTGTAGCATGTGAGTAGGTTAATGTAGTAAATGGGAGAATGGTTACTGTAGTGTAGCAGACAGAGCTTATGGGAGTTCTGTACCTTGGCAGCCGGTGAAGCAGCATATAAGAGTTCTGTAATGCTAGTTGTAGCAGACACAGCCTACGGGATTTCTGTAGCTTGGGAGTTCGTAAATGCAGTAGATGTGAATTCTGTAAGACTAGAGTAGCAGAAACAGCTTACGGGAGTTCAGTAGCTTGGGACTAAGTAAATGCAGCATTTGGGAGTAATGTAACTCTAGTGTAGTGACAGAGCTTACGTGTTTTCTGTACCTTGGGCACAGGTCAAGGAGTATATAAGAGTTCCGTAACCGTAGTGTAGCAGACACAGCTTACAGGAGTTCCGTAGCTTGGGCGTAGTTAAATGCAGTCAATGGGAATTCGGTAACACTAGAGTAGCAGGAAGAACTTACGGGCATTCTGTAGTTTGGGAGTAGGTCAATGAGGCAAATGGCGGTTCTGTAACCCTAGTGTAGCAGACACACCTTACATCAGTTCTGTAGCTTGAGAGTAGGTAAATGCAGTAAATGGGAATTCTGTAACACTAGAGTAGCAGAAAGAACTTACGAGCATCCTGTAGCTTGGGAGTAGGTCAATGAGGCAAATGGCAGTTCTGTAACACTAGTGTAGCACACACAGCTTACGTCAGTTCTGTAGCTTGGGAGCAGGTAAATGCAGCATAAGGCAGTTCTGTAGGAGTTTTGTAGGAGGCGTTTGTAGCATGTGAGTAGGTTAATGTAGTAAATGGGAGAATGGTTACTGTAGTGTAGCAGACAGAGCTTATGGGAGTTCTGTACCTTGGCAGCCGGTGAAGCAGCATATAAGAGTTCTGTAATGCTAGTTGTAGCAGACACAGCTTACGGGATTTCTGTAGCTTGGGAGTTCGTAAATGCAGTCGATGTGAATTCTGTAAGACTAGAGCAGCAGAAACAGCTTACGGGAGTTCAGTAGCTTGGGACTAAGTAAATGCAGCATTTGGGAGTAATGTAACTCTAGTGTAGTGACAGAGCTTACGTGAGTTCTGTACCTTGGGCACAGGTCAAGGAGTATATAAGAGTTCTGTAACCGTAGTGTAGCAGACACAGCTTACAGGAGTTCCGTAGCTTGGGCGTAGTTAAATGCAGTAAATGGGAATTCGGTAACACTAGAGTAGCAGGAAGAACTTACGGGCATTCTGTAGTTTGGGAGTAGGTCAATGAGGCAAATGGCGGTTCTGTAACCCTAGTGTAGCAGACACACCTTACATCAGTTCTGTAGCTTGAGAGTAGGTAAATGCAGTAAATGGGAATTCTGTAACACTAGAGTAGCAGAAAGAACTTACGAGCATCCTGTAGCTTGGGAGTAGGTCAATGAGGCAAATGGCAGTTCTGTAACACTAGTGTAGCACACACAGCTTACGGGAGTTCTGTAGCTTGGGAGCAGGTAAATGCAGCATAAGGCAGTTCTGTAGGAGTTTTGTAGGAGGCGTTTTGTAGCATGTGAGTAGGTTAATGTAGTAAATGGGAGAATGGTTACTGTAGTGTAGCAGACAGAGCTTATGGGAGTTCTGTACCTTGGCAGCCGGTGAAGCAGCATATAAGAGTTCTGTAATGCTAGTTGTAGCAGACACAGCCTACGGGATTTCTGTAGCTTGGGAGTTCGTAAATGCAGTAGATGTGAATTCTGTAAGACTAGAGTAGCAGAAACAGCTTACGGGAGTTCAGTAGCTTGGGACTAAGTAAATGCAGCATTTGGGAGTAATGTAACTCTAGTGTAGTGACAGAGCTTACGTGTTTTCTGTACCTTGGGCACAGGTCAAGGAGTATATAAGAGTTCCGTAACCGTAGTGTAGCAGACACAGCTTACAGGAGTTCCGTAGCTTGGGCGTAGTTAAATGCAGTCAATGGGAATTCGGTAACACTAGAGTAGCAGGAAGAACTTACGGGCATTCTGTAGTTTGGGAGTAGGTCAATGAGGCAAATGGCGGTTCTGTAACCCTAGTGTAGCAGACACACCTTACATCAGTTCTGTAGCTTGAGAGTAGGTAAATGCAGTAAATGGGAATTCTGTAACACTAGAGTAGCAGAAAGAACTTACGAGCATCCTGTAGCTTGGGAGTAGGTCAATGAGGCAAATGGCAGTTCTGTAACACTAGTGTAGCACACACAGCTTACGTCAGTTCTGTAGCTTGGGAGCAGGTAAATGCAGCATAAGGCAGTTCTGTAGGAGTTTTGTAGGAGGCGTTTGTAGCATGTGAGTAGGTTAATGTAGTAAATGGGAGAATGGTTACTGTAGTGTAGCAGACAGAGCTTATGGGAGTTCTGTACCTTGGCAGCCGGTGAAGCAGCATATAAGAGTTCTGTAATGCTAGTTGTAGCAGACACAGCTTACGGGATTTCTGTAGCTTGGGAGTTCGTAAATGCAGTCGATGTGAATTCTGTAAGACTAGAGCAGCAGAAACAGCTTACGGGAGTTCAGTAGCTTGGGACTAAGTAAATGCAGCATTTGGGAGTAATGTAACTCTAGTGTAGTGACAGAGCTTACGTGAGTTCTGTACCTTGGGCACAGGTCAAGGAGTATATAAGAGTTCTGTAACCGTAGTGTAGCAGACACAGCTTACAGGAGTTCCGTAGCTTGGGCGTAGTTAAATGCAGTAAATGGGAATTCGGTAACACTAGAGTAGCAGGAAGAACTTACGGGCATTCTGTAGTTTGGGAGTAGGTCAATGAGGCAAATGGCGGTTCTGTAACCCTAGTGTAGCAGACACAACTTACATCAGTTCTGTAGCTTGAGAGTAGGTAAATGCAGTAAATGGGAATTCTGTAACACTAGAGTAGCAGAAAGAACTTACGAGCATCCTGTAGCTTGGGAGTAGGTCAATGAGGCAAATGGCAGTTCTGTAACACTAGTGTAGCACACACAGCTTACGGGAGTTCTGTAGCTTGGGAGCAGGTAAATGCAGCATAAGGCAGTTCTGTAGGAGTTTTGTAGGAGGCGTTTTGTAGCATGTGAGTAGGTTAATGTAGTAAATGGGAGAATGGTTACTGTAGTGTAGCAGACAGAGCTTATGGGAGTTCTGTACCTTGGCAGCCGGTGAAGCAGCATATAAGAGTTCTGTAATGCTAGTTGTAGCAGACACAGCCTACGGGATTTCTGTAGCTTGGGAGTTCGTAAATGCAGTAGATGTGAATTCTGTAAGACTAGAGTAGCAGAAACAGCTTACGGGAGTTCAGTAGCTTGGGACTAAGTAAATGCAGCATTTGGGAGTAATGTAACTCTAGTGTAGTGACAGAGCTTACGTGAGTTCTGTACCTTGGGCACAGGTCAAGGAGTATATAAGAGTTCCGTAACCGTAGTGTAGCAGACACAGCTTACAGGAGTTCCGTAGCTTGGGCGTAGTTAAATGCAGTAAATGGGAATTCGGTAACACTAGAGTAGCAGGAAGAACTTACGGGCATTCTGTAGTTTGGGAGTAGGTCAATGAGGCAAATGGCGGTTCTGTAACCCTAGTGTAGCAGACACACCTTACATCAGTTCTGTAGCTTGAGAGTAGGTAAATGCAGTAAATGGGAATTCTGTAACACTAGAGTAGCAGAAAGAAGTTACGAGCATCCTGTAGCTTGGGAGTAGGTCAATGAGGCAAATGGCAGTTCTGTAACACTAGTGTAGCACACACAGCTTACGGGAGTTCTGTAGCTTGGGAGCAGGTAAATGCAGCATAAGGCAGTTCTGTAGGAGTTTTGTAGGAGGCGTTTTGTAGCATGTGAGTAGGTTAATGTAGTAAATGGGAGAATGGTTACTGTAGTGTAGCAGACAGAGCTTATGGGAGTTCTGTACCTTGGCAGCCGGTGAAGCAGCATATAAGAGTTCTGTAATGCTAGTTGTAGCAGACACAGCTTACGGGATTTCTGTAGCTTGGGAGTTCGTAAATGCAGTCGATGTGAATTCTGTAAGACTAGAGCAGCAGAAACAGCTTACGGGAGTTCAGTATCTTGGGACTAAGTAAATGCAGCATTTGGGAGTAATGTAACTCTAGTGTAGTGACAGAGCTTACGTGAGTTCTGTACCTTGGGCACAGGTCAAGGAGTATATAAGAGTTCTGTAACCGTAGTGTAGCAGACACAGCTTACAGGAGTTCCGTAGCTTGGGCGTAGTTAAATGCAGTAAATGGGAATTCGGTAACACTAGAGTAGCAGGAAGAACTTACGGGCATTCTGTAGTTTGGGAGTAGGTCAATGAGGCAAATGGCGGTTCTGTAACCCTAGTGTAGCAGACACACCTTACATCAGTTCTGTAGCTTGAGAGTAGGTAAATGCAGTAAATGGGAATTCTGTAACACTAGAGTAGCAGAAAGAACTTACGAGCATCCTGTAGCTTGGGAGTAGGTCAATGAGGCAGAACTAGTGTTCTGTAACCCTAGTGTAGCACACACAGCTTACGGGAGTTCTGTAGCTTGGGAGCAGGTAAATGCAGCATAAGGCAGTTCTGTAGGAGTTTTGTAGGAGGCGTTTTGTAGCATGTGAGTAGGTTAATGTAGTAAATGGGAGAATGGTTACTGTAGTGTAGCAGACAGAGCTTATGGGAGTTCTGTACCTTGGCAGCCGGTGAAGCAGCATATAAGAGTTCTGTAATGCTAGTTGTAGCAGACACAGCCTACGGGATTTCTGTAGCTTGGGAGTTCGTAAATGCAGTAGATGTGAATTCTGCAAGACTACAGTTCAGAAACAGCTTACGGGAGTTCAGTAGCTTGGGACTAAGTAAATGCAGCATTTGGGAGTAATGTAACTCTAGTGTAGTGACAGAGCTTACGTGAGTTCTGTACCTTGGGCACAGGTCAAGGAGTATATGAGAGTTCTGTAACCGTAGTGTAGCAGACACAGCTTACAGGAGTTCCGTAGCTTGGGCGTAGTTAAATGCAGTAAATGGGAATTCGGTAACACTTGAGTAGCAGAACCAACTTACAGGCATTCTGTAGCTTGGGAGTAAGTAAACGCAGCATTTGGGAGTAATGTAACACTAGTAGCAGAAAGTACTTATGAGCATTCTGTAGCTTGGGAGTAGGTAAATGCAGCAGATGGCCGTTCTGTAACCCTAGTGCAGCAGACACAGCTTACGGGAGTTCCGTAGCTTGGGAGTAGGTAAATGCAGGAAATGGGAATTCTGTAACACTAGAGTAGCAGGAAGAACTTATGGGCATTCTGTTGTTTGGGAGTAGGTCAATGAGGCAAATGGCGGTTCTGTAACCCTGGTGTAGCAGACACAGCTTACATCAGTTCTGTATCTTGGGAGTAGGTAAATGCAGTAAATGGGAATTCTGTAACACTAGAGTAGCAGAAAGAACTTACGAGCATCCTGTAGCTTGGGCGTAGGTAAATGAAGCAGAACTAGTGTTCTGTAACCCTAGTGTAGCACACACAGCTTACGGGAGTTCTGTAGCTTGGGAGCAGGTAAATGCAGCATAAGGCAGTTCTGTAGGAGTTTTGTAGGAGGCGTTTTGTAGCATGTGAGTAGGTTAATGTAGTAAATGGGAGAATGGTTACTGTAGTGTAGCAGACAGAGCTTATGGGAGTTCTGTACCTTGGCAGCCGGTGAAGCAGCATATAAGAGTTCTGTAATGCTAGTTGTAGCAGACACAGCGTACGGGATTTCTGTAGCTTGGGAGTTCGTAAATGCAGTCGATGTGAATTCTGTAAGACTAGAGCAGCAGAAACAGCTTACGGGAGTTCAGTAGCTTGGGACTAAGTAAATGCAGCATTTGGGAGTAATGTAACTCTAGTGTAGTGACAGAGCTTACGTGAGTTCTGTACCTTGGGCACAGGTCAAGGAGTATATAAGAGTTCTGTAACCGTAGTGTAGCAGACACAGCTTACAGGAGTTCCGTAGCTTGGGCGTAGTTAAATGCAGTCAATGGGAATTCGGTAACACTAGAGTAGCAGGAAGAACTTACGGGCATTCTGTAGTTTGGGAGTAGGTCAATGAGGCAAATGGCGGTTCTGTAACCCTAGTGTAGCAGACACACCTTACATCAGTTCTGTAGCTTGAGAGTAGGTAAATGCAGTAAATGGGAATTCTGTAACACTAGAGTAGCAGAAAGAACTTACGAGCATCCTGTAGCTTGGGAGTAGGTCAATGAGGCAAATGGCAGTTCTGTAACACTAGTGTAGCACACACAGCTTACGGGAGTTCTGTAGCTTGGGAGCAGGTAAATGCAGCATAAGGCAGTTCTGTAGGAGTTTTGTAGGAGGCGTTTTGTAGCATGTGAGTAGGTTAATGTAGTAAATGGGAGAATGGTTACTGTAGTGTAGCAGACAGAGCTTATGGGAGTTCTGTACCTTGGCAGCCGGTGAAGCAGCATATAAGATTTCTGTAATGCTAGTTGTAGCAGACACAGCCTACGGGATTTCTGTAGCTTGGGAGTTCGTAAATGCAGTCGATGTGAATTCTGTAAGACTAGAGCAGCAGAAACAGCTTACGGGAGTTCAGTAGCTTGGGACTAAGTAAATGCAGCATTTGGGAGTAATGTAACTCTAGTGTAGTGACAGAGCTTACGTGAGTTCTGTACCTTGGGCACAGGTCAAGGAGTATATAAGAGTTCTGTAACCGTAGTGTAGCAGACACAGCTTACAGGAGTTCCGTAGCTTGGGCGTAGTTAAATGCAGTAAATGGGAATTCGGTAACACTAGAGTAACAGGAAGAACTTACGGGCATTCTGTAGTTTGGGAGTAGGTCAATGAGGCAAATGGCGGTTCTGTAACCCTAGTGTAGCAGACACACCTTACATGAGTTCTGTAGCTTGAGAGTAGGTAAATGCAGTAAATGGGAATTCTGTAACACTAGAGTAGCAGAAAGAACTTACGAGCATCCTGTAGCTTGGGAGTAGGTCAATGAGGCAAATGGCAGTTCTGTAACCCTAGTGTAGCACACACAGCTTACGTCAGTTCTGTAGCTTGGGAGCAGGTAAATGCAGCATAAGGCAGTTCTGTAGGAGTTTTGTAGGAGGCGTTTGTAGCATGTGAGTAGGTTAATGTAGTAAATGGGAGAATGGTTACTGTAGTGTAGCAGACAGAGCTTATGGGAGTTCTGTACCTTGGCAGCCGGTGAAGCAGCATATAAGAGTTCTGTAATGCTAGTTGTAGCAGACACAGCTTACGGGATTTCTGTAGCTTGGGAGTTCGTAAATGCAGTCGATGTGAATTCTGTAAGACTAGAGCAGCAGAAACAGCTTACGGGAGTTCAGTAGCTTGGGACTAAGTAAATGCAGCATTTGGGAGTAATGTAACTCTAGTGTAGTGACAGAGCTTACGTGAGTTCTGTACCTTGGGCACAGGTCAAGGAGTATATAAGAGTTCTGTAACCGTAGTGTAGCAGACACAGCTTACAGGAGTTCCGTAGCTTGGGCGTAGTTAAATGCAGTAAATGGGAATTCGGTAACACTAGAGTAGCAGGAAGAACTTACGGGCATTCTGTAGTTTGGGAGTAGGTCAATGAGGCAAATGGCGGTTCTGTAACCCTAGTGTAGCAGACACAACTTACATCAGTTCTGTAGCTTGAGAGTAGGTAAATGCAGTAAATGGGAATTCTGTAACACTAGAGTAGCAGAAAGAACTTACGAGCATCCTGTAGCTTGGGAGTAGGTCAATGAGGCAAATGGCAGTTCTGTAACACTAGTGTAGCACACACAGCTTACGGGAGTTCTGTAGCTTGGGAGCAGGTAAATGCAGCATAAGGCAGTTCTGTAGGAGTTTTGTAGGAGGCGTTTTGTAGCATGTGAGTAGGTTAATGTAGTAAATGGGAGAATGGTTACTGTAGTGTAGCAGACAGAGCTTATGGGAGTTCTGTACCTTGGCAGCCGGTGAAGCAGCATATAAGAGTTCTGTAATGCTAGTTGTAGCAGACACAGCCTACGGGATTTCTGTAGCTTGGGAGTTCGTAAATGCAGTAGATGTGAATTCTGTAAGACTAGAGTAGCAGAAACAGCTTACGGGAGTTCAGTAGCTTGGGACTAAGTAAATGCAGCATTTGGGAGTAATGTAACTCTAGTGTAGTGACAGAGCTTACGTGAGTTCTGTACCTTGGGCACAGGTCAAGGAGTATATAAGAGTTCCGTAACCGTAGTGTAGCAGACACAGCTTACAGGAGTTCCGTAGCTTGGGCGTAGTTAAATGCAGTAAATGGGAATTCGGTAACACTAGAGTAGCAGGAAGAACTTACGGGCATTCTGTAGTTTGGGAGTAGGTCAATGAGGCAAATGGCGGTTCTGTAACCCTAGTGTAGCAGACACACCTTACATCAGTTCTGTAGCTTGAGAGTAGGTAAATGCAGTAAATGGGAATTCTGTAACACTAGAGTAGCAGAAAGAAGTTACGAGCATCCTGTAGCTTGGGAGTAGGTCAATGAGGCAAATGGCAGTTCTGTAACACTAGTGTAGCACACACAGCTTACGGGAGTTCTGTAGCTTGGGAGCAGGTAAATGCAGCATAAGGCAGTTCTGTAGGAGTTTTGTAGGAGGCGTTTTGTAGCATGTGAGTAGGTTAATGTAGTAAATGGGAGAATGGTTACTGTAGTGTAGCAGACAGAGCTTATGGGAGTTCTGTACCTTGGCAGCCGGTGAAGCAGCATATAAGAGTTCTGTAATGCTAGTTGTAGCAGACACAGCTTACGGGATTTCTGTAGCTTGGGAGTTCGTAAATGCAGTCGATGTGAATTCTGTAAGACTAGAGCAGCAGAAACAGCTTACGGGAGTTCAGTATCTTGGGACTAAGTAAATGCAGCATTTGGGAGTAATGTAACTCTAGTGTAGTGACAGAGCTTACGTGAGTTCTGTACCTTGGGCACAGGTCAAGGAGTATATAAGAGTTCTGTAACCGTAGTGTAGCAGACACAGCTTACAGGAGTTCCGTAGCTTGGGCGTAGTTAAATGCAGTAAATGGGAATTCGGTAACACTAGAGTAGCAGGAAGAACTTACGGGCATTCTGTAGTTTGGGAGTAGGTCAATGAGGCAAATGGCGGTTCTGTAACCCTAGTGTAGCAGACACACCTTACATCAGTTCTGTAGCTTGAGAGTAGGTAAATGCAGTAAATGGGAATTCTGTAACACTAGAGTAGCAGAAAGAACTTACGAGCATCCTGTAGCTTGGGAGTAGGTCAATGAGGCAGAACTAGTGTTCTGTAACCCTAGTGTAGCACACACAGCTTACGGGAGTTCTGTAGCTTGGGAGCAGGTAAATGCAGCATAAGGCAGTTCTGTAGGAGTTTTGTAGGAGGCGTTTTGTAGCATGTGAGTAGGTTAATGTAGTAAATGGGAGAATGGTTACTGTAGTGTAGCAGACAGAGCTTATGGGAGTTCTGTACCTTGGCAGCCGGTGAAGCAGCATATAAGAGTTCTGTAATGCTAGTTGTAGCAGACACAGCCTACGGGATTTCTGTAGCTTGGGAGTTCGTAAATGCAGTAGATGTGAATTCTGCAAGACTACAGTTCAGAAACAGCTTACGGGAGTTCAGTAGCTTGGGACTAAGTAAATGCAGCATTTGGGAGTAATGTAACTCTAGTGTAGTGACAGAGCTTACGTGAGTTCTGTACCTTGGGCACAGGTCAAGGAGTATATGAGAGTTCTGTAACCGTAGTGTAGCAGACACAGCTTACAGGAGTTCCGTAGCTTGGGCGTAGTTAAATGCAGTAAATGGGAATTCGGTAACACTTGAGTAGCAGAACCAACTTACAGGCATTCTGTAGCTTGGGAGTAAGTAAACGCAGCATTTGGGAGTAATGTAACACTAGTAGCAGAAAGTACTTATGAGCATTCTGTAGCTTGGGAGTAGGTAAATGCAGCAGATGGCCGTTCTGTAACCCTAGTGCAGCAGACACAGCTTACGGGAGTTCCGTAGCTTGGGAGTAGGTAAATGCAGGAAATGGGAATTCTGTAACACTAGAGTAGCAGGAAGAACTTATGGGCATTCTGTTGTTTGGGAGTAGGTCAATGAGGCAAATGGCGGTTCTGTAACCCTGGTGTAGCAGACACAGCTTACATCAGTTCTGTATCTTGGGAGTAGGTAAATGCAGTAAATGGGAATTCTGTAACACTAGAGTAGCAGAAAGAACTTACGAGCATCCTGTAGCTTGGGCGTAGGTAAATGAAGCAGAACTAGTGTTCTGTAACCCTAGTGTAGCACACACAGCTTACGGGAGTTCTGTAGCTTGGGAGCAGGTAAATGCAGCATAAGGCAGTTCTGTAGGAGTTTTGTAGGAGGCGTTTTGTAGCATGTGAGTAGGTTAATGTAGTAAATGGGAGAATGGTTACTGTAGTGTAGCAGACAGAGCTTATGGGAGTTCTGTACCTTGGCAGCCGGTGAAGCAGCATATAAGAGTTCTGTAATGCTAGTTGTAGCAGACACAGCGTACGGGATTTCTGTAGCTTGGGAGTTCGTAAATGCAGTCGATGTGAATTCTGTAAGACTAGAGCAGCAGAAACAGCTTACGGGAGTTCAGTAGCTTGGGACTAAGTAAATGCAGCATTTGGGAGTAATGTAACTCTAGTGTAGTGACAGAGCTTACGTGAGTTCTGTACCTTGGGCACAGGTCAAGGAGTATATAAGAGTTCTGTAACCGTAGTGTAGCAGACACAGCTTACAGGAGTTCCGTAGCTTGGGCGTAGTTAAATGCAGTCAATGGGAATTCGGTAACACTAGAGTAGCAGGAAGAACTTACGGGCATTCTGTAGTTTGGGAGTAGGTCAATGAGGCAAATGGCGGTTCTGTAACCCTAGTGTAGCAGACACACCTTACATCAGTTCTGTAGCTTGAGAGTAGGTAAATGCAGTAAATGGGAATTCTGTAACACTAGAGTAGCAGAAAGAACTTACGAGCATCCTGTAGCTTGGGAGTAGGTCAATGAGGCAAATGGCAGTTCTGTAACACTAGTGTAGCACACACAGCTTACGGGAGTTCTGTAGCTTGGGAGCAGGTAAATGCAGCATAAGGCAGTTCTGTAGGAGTTTTGTAGGAGGCGTTTTGTAGCATGTGAGTAGGTTAATGTAGTAAATGGGAGAATGGTTACTGTAGTGTAGCAGACAGAGCTTATGGGAGTTCTGTACCTTGGCAGCCGGTGAAGCAGCATATAAGATTTCTGTAATGCTAGTTGTAGCAGACACAGCCTACGGGATTTCTGTAGCTTGGGAGTTCGTAAATGCAGTCGATGTGAATTCTGTAAGACTAGAGCAGCAGAAACAGCTTACGGGAGTTCAGTAGCTTGGGACTAAGTAAATGCAGCATTTGGGAGTAATGTAACTCTAGTGTAGTGACAGAGCTTACGTGAGTTCTGTACCTTGGGCACAGGTCAAGGAGTATATAAGAGTTCTGTAACCGTAGTGTAGCAGACACAGCTTACAGGAGTTCCGTAGCTTGGGCGTAGTTAAATGCAGTAAATGGGAATTCGGTAACACTAGAGTAACAGGAAGAACTTACGGGCATTCTGTAGTTTGGGAGTAGGTCAATGAGGCAAATGGCGGTTCTGTAACCCTAGTGTAGCAGACACACCTTACATGAGTTCTGTAGCTTGAGAGTAGGTAAATGCAGTAAATGGGAATTCTGTAACACTAGAGTAGCAGAAAGAACTTACGAGCATCCTGTAGCTTGGGAGTAGGTCAATGAGGCAAATGGCAGTTCTGTAACCCTAGTGTAGCACACACAGCTTACGTCAGTTCTGTAGCTTGGGAGCAGGTAAATGCAGCATAAGGCAGTTCTGTAGGAGTTTTGTAGGAGGCGTTTTGTAGCATGTGAGTAGGTTAATGTAGTAAATGGGAGAATGGTTACTGTAGTGTAGCAGACAGAGCTTATGGGAGTTCTGTACCTTGGCAGCCGGTGAAGCAGCATATAAGAGTTCTGTAATGCTTGTTGTAGCAGACACAGCATACGGGATTTCTGTAGCTTGGGAGTTCGTAAATGCAGTCGATGTGAATTCTGTAAGACTAGAGCAGCAGAAACAGCTTACGGGAGTTCAGTATCTTGGGACTAAGTAAATGCAGCATTTGGGAGTAATGTAACTCTAGTGTAGTGACAGAGCTTACGTGAGTTCTGTACCTTGGGCACAGGTCAAGGAGTATATAAGAGTTCTGTAACCGTAGTGTAGCAGACACAGCTTACAGGAGTTCCGTAGCTTGGGCGTAGTTAAATGCAGTAAATGGGAATTCGGTAACACTAGAGTAGCAGGAAGAACTTACGGGCATTCTGTAGTTTGGGAGTAGGTCAATGAGGCAAATGGCGGTTCTGTAACCCTAGTGTAGCAGACACACCTTACATCAGTTCTGTAGCTTGAGAGTAGGTAAATGCAGTAAAAGGGAATTCTGTAACACTAGAGTAGCAGAAAGAACTTACGAGCATCCTGTAGCTTGGGAGTAGGTCAATGAGGCAAATGGCAGTTCTGTAACACTAGTGTAGCACACACAGCTTACGGGAGTTCTGTAGCTTGGGAGCAGGTAAATGCAGCATAAGGCAGTTCTGTAGGAGTTTTGTAGGAGGCGTTTTTTAGCATGTGAGTAGGTTAATGTAGTAAATGGGAGAATGGTTACTGTAGTGTAGCAGACAGAGCTTATGGGAGTTCTGTACCTTGGCAGCCGGTGAAGCAGCATATAAGAGTTCTGTAATGCTAGTTGTAGCAGACACAGCCTACGGGATTTCTGTAGCTTGGGAGTTCGTAAATGCAGTAGATGTGAATTCTGTAAGACTAGAGCAGCAGAAACAGCTTACGGGAGTTCAGTAGCTTGGGACTAAGTAAATGCAGCATTTGGGAGTAATGTAACTCTAGTGTAGTGACAGAGCTTACGTGAGTTCTGTACCTTGGGCACAGGTCAAGGAGTATATGAGAGTTCTGTAACCGTAGTGTAGCAGACACAGCTTACAGGAGTTCCGTAGCTTGGGCGTAGTTAAATGCAGTAAAAGGGAATTCGGTAACACTAGAGTAGCAGGAAGAACTTACGGGCATTCTGTAGTTTGGGAGTAGGTCAATGAGGCAAATGGCGGTTCTGTAACCCTAGTGTAGCAGACACACCTTACATGAGTTCTGTAGCTTGAGAGTAGGTAAATGCAGTAAATGGGAATTCTGTAACACTAGAGTAGCAGAAAGAACTTACGAGCATCCTGTAGCTTGGGAGTAGGTCAATGAGGCAAATGGCAGTTCTGTAACACTAGTGTAGCACACACAGCTTACAGGAGTTCTGTAGCTTGGGAGCAGGTAAATGCAGCATAAGGCAGTTCTGTAGGAGTTTTGTCGGAGGCGTTTTGTAGCATGTGAGTAGGTTAATGTAGTAAATGGGAGAATGGTTACTGTAGTGTAGCAGACAGAGCTTATGGGAGTTCTGTACCTTGGCAGCCGGTGAAGCAGCATATAAGAGTTCTGTAATGCTAGTTGTAGCAGACACAGCGTACGGGATTTCTGTAGCTTGGGAGTTCGTAAATGCAGTAGATGTGAATTCTGTAAGACTAGAGCAGCAGAAACAGCTTACGGGAGTTCAGTAGCTTGGGACTAAGTAAATGCAGCATTTGGGAGTAATGTAACTCTAGTGTAGTGACAGAGCTTACGTGAGTTCTGTACCTTGGGCACAGGTCAAGGAGTATATAAGAGTTCTGTAACCGTAGTGTAGCAGACACAGCTTACAGGAGTTCCGTAGCTTGGGCGTAGTTAAATGCAGTAAATGGGAATTCGGTAACACTAGAGTAGCAGGAAGAACTTACGGGCATTCTGTAGTTTGGGAGTAGGTCAATGAGGCAAATGGCGGTTCTGTAACCCTAGTGTAGCAGACACACCTTACATCAGTTCTGTAGCTTGAGAGTAGGTAAATGCAGTAAATGGGAATTCTGTAACACTAGAGTAGCAGAAAGAACTTACGAGCATCCTGTAGCTTGGGAGTAGGTCAATGAGGCAAATGGCAGTTCTGTAACCCTAGTGTAGCACACACAGCTTACGGGAGTTCTGTAGCTTGGGAGCAGGTAAATGCAGCATAAGGCAGTTCTGTAGGAGTTTTGTAGGAGGCGTTTTGTAGCATGTGAGTAGGTTAATGTAGTAAATGGGAGAATGGTTACTGTAGTGTAGCAGACAGAGCTTATGGGAGTTCTGTACCTTGGCAGCCGGTGAAGCAGCATATAAGAGTTCTGTAATGCTAGTTGTAGCAGACACAGCCTACGGGATTTCTGTAGCTTGGGAGTTCGTAAATGCAGTCGATGTGAATTCTGTAAGACTAGAGCAGCAGAAACAGCTTACGGGAGTTCAGTAGCTTGGGACTAAGTAAATGCAGCATTTGGGAGTAATGTAACTCTAGTGTAGTGACAGAGCTTACGTGAGTTCTGTACCTTGGGCACAGGTCAAGGAGTATATAAGAGTTCTGTAACCGTAGTGTAGCAGACACAGCTTACAGGAGTTCCGTAGCTTGGGCGTAGTTAAATGCAGTAAAAGGGAATTCGGTAACACTAGAGTAGCAGGAAGAACTTACGGGCATTCTGTAGTTTGGGAGTAGGTCAATGAGGCAAATGGCGGTTCTGTAACCCTAGTGTAGCAGACACACCTTACATCAGTTCTGTAGCTTGAGAGTAGGTAAATGCAGTAAATGGGAATTCTGTAACACTAGAGTAGCAGAAAGAACTTACGAGCATCCTGTAGCTTGGGAGTAGGACAATGAGGCAAATGGCAGTTCTGTAACCCTAGTGTAGCACACACAGCTTACGTCAGTTCTGTAGCTTGGGAGCAGGTAAATGCAGCATAAGGCAGTTCTGTAGGAGTTTTGTAGGAGGCGTTTTGTAGCATGTGAGTAGGTTAATGTAGTAAATGGGAGAATGGTTACTGTAGTGTAGCAGACAGAGCTTATGGGAGTTCTGTACCTTGGCAGCCGGTGAAGCAGCATATAAGAGTTCTGTAATGCTAGTTGTAGCAGACACAGCGTACGGGATTTCTGTAGCTTGGGAGTTCGTAAATGCAGTCGATGTGAATTCTGTAAGACTAGAGCAGCAGAAACAGCTTACGGGAGTTCAGTAGCTTGGGACTAAGTAAATGCAGCATTTGGGAGTAATGTAACTCTAGTGTAGTGACAGAGCTTACGTGAGTTCTGTACCTTGGGCACAGGTCAAGGAGTATATAAGAGTTCTGTAACCGTAGTGTAGCAGACACAGCTTACAGGAGTTCCGTAGCTTGGGCGTAGTTAAATGCAGTAAATGGGAATTCGGTAACACTAGAGTAGCAGGAAGAACTTACGGGCATTCTGTAGTTTGGGAGTAGGTCAATGAGGCAAATGGCGGTTCTGTAACCCTAGTGTAGCAGACACACCTTACATCAGTTCTGTAGCTTGAGAGTAGGTAAATGCAGTAAAAGGGAATTCTGTAACACTAGAGTAGCAGAAAGAACTTACGAGCATCCTGTAGCTTGGGAGTAGGTCAATGAGGCAAATGGCAGTTCTGTAACCCTAGTGTAGCACACACAGCTTACGGGAGTTCTGTAGCTTGGGAGCAGGTAAATGCAGCATAAGGCAGTTCTGTAGGAGTTTTGTAGGAGGCGTTTTGTAGCATGTGAGTAGGTTAATGTAGTAAATGGGAGAATGGTTACTGTAGTGTAGCAGACAGAGCTTATGGGAGTTCTGTACCTTGGCAGCCGGTGAAGCAGCATATAAGAGTTCTGTAATGCTAGTTGTAGCAGACACAGCCTACGGGATTTCTGTAGCTTGGGAGTTCGTAAATGCAGTCGATGTGAATTCTGTAAGACTAGAGCAGCAGAAACAGCTTACGGGAGTTCAGTAGCTTGGGACTAAGTAAATGCAGCATTTGGGAGTAATGTAACTCTAGTGTAGTGACAGAGCTTACGTGAGTTCTGTACCTTGGGCACAGGTCAAGGAGTATATAAGAGTTCTGTAACCGTAGTGTAGCAGACACAGCTTACAGGAGTTCCGTAGCTTGGGCGTAGTTAAATGCAGTAAATGGGAATTCGGTAACACTAGAGTAACAGGAAGAACTTACGGGCATTCTGTAGTTTGGGAGTAGGTCAATGAGGCAAATGGCGGTTCTGTAACCCTAGTGTAGCAGACACACCTTACATGAGTTCTGTAGCTTGAGAGTAGGTAAATGCAGTAAATGGGAATTCTGTAACACTAGAGTAGCAGAAAGAACTTACGAGCATCCTGTAGCTTGGGAGTAGGTCAATGAGGCAAATGGCAGTTCTGTAACCCTAGTGTAGCACACACAGCTTACGTCAGTTCTGTAGCTTGGGAGCAGGTAAATGCAGCATAAGGCAGTTCTGTAGGAGTTTTGTAGGAGGCGTTTTGTAGCATGTGAGTAGGTTAATGTAGTAAATGGGAGAATGGTTACTGTAGTGTAGCAGACAGAGCTTATGGGAGTTCTGTACCTTGGCAGCCGGTGAAGCAGCATATAAGAGTTCTGTAATGCTTGTTGTAGCAGACACAGCATACGGGATTTCTGTAGCTTGGGAGTTCGTAAATGCAGTAGATGTGAATTCTGTAAGACTAGAGCAGCAGAAACAGCTTACGGGAGTTCAGTAGCTTGGGACTAAGTAAATTCAGCATTTGGGAGTAATGTAACTCTAGTGTAGTGACAGAGCTTACGTGAGTTCTGTACCTTGGGCACAGGTCAAGGAGTATATAAGAGTTCTGTAACCGTAGTGTAGCAGACACAGCTTACAGGAGTTCCGTAGCTTGGGCGTAGTTAAATGCAGTAAATGGGAATTCGGTAACACTAGAGTAGCAGGAAGAACTTACGGGCATTCTGTAGTTTGGGAGTAGGTCAATGAGGCAAATGGCGGTTCTGTAACCCTAGTGTAGCAGACACACCTTACATCAGTTCTGTAGCTTGAGAGTAGGTAAATGCAGTAAAAGGGAATTCTGTAACACTAGAGTAGCAGAAAGAACTTACGAGCATCCTGTAGCTTGGGAGTAGGTCAATGAGGCAAATGGCAGTTCTGTAACACTAGTGTAGCACACACAGCTTACGGGAGTTCTGTAGCTTGGGAGCAGGTAAATGCAGCATAAGGCAGTTCTGTAGGAGTTTTGTAGGAGGCGTTTTGTAGCATGTGAGTAGGTTAATGTAGTAAATGGGAGAATGGTTACTGTAGTGTAGCAGACAGAGCTTATGGGAGTTCTGTACCTTGGCAGCCGGTGAAGCAGCATATAAGAGTTCTGTAATGCTAGTTGTAGCAGACACAGCCTACGGGATTTCTGTAGCTTGGGAGTTCGTAAATGCAGTAGATGTGAATTCTGTAAGACTAGAGCAGCAGAAACAGCTTACGGGAGTTCAGTAGCTTGGGACTAAGTAAATGCAGCATTTGGGAGTAATGTAACTCTAGTGTAGTGACAGAGCTTACGTGAGTTCTGTACCTTGGGCACAGGTCAAGGAGTATATGAGAGTTCTGTAACCGTAGTGTAGCAGACACAGCTTACAGGAGTTCCGTAGCTTGGGCGTAGTTAAATGCAGTAAAAGGGAATTCGGTAACACTAGAGTAGCAGGAAGAACTTACGGGCATTCTGTAGTTTGGGAGTAGGTCAATGAGGCAAATGGCGGTTCTGTAACCCTAGTGTAGCAGACACACCTTACATGAGTTCTGTAGCTTGAGAGTAGGTAAATGCAGTAAATGGGAATTCTGTAACACTAGAGTAGCAGAAAGAACTTACGAGCATCCTGTAGCTTGGGAGTAGGTCAATGAGGCAAATGGCAGTTCTGTAACACTAGTGTAGCACACACAGCTTACAGGAGTTCTGTAGCTTGGGAGCAGGTAAATGCAGCATAAGGCAGTTCTGTAGGAGTTTTGTCGGAGGCGTTTTGTAGCATGTGAGTAGGTTAATGTAGTAAATGGGAGAATGGTTACTGTAGTGTAGCAGACAGAGCTTATGGGAGTTCTGTACCTTGGCAGCCGGTGAAGCAGCATATAAGAGTTCTGTAATGCTAGTTGTAGCAGACACAGCGTACGGGATTTCTGTAGCTTGGGAGTTCGTAAATGCAGTAGATGTGAATTCTGTAAGACTAGAGCAGCAGAAACAGCTTACGGGAGTTCAGTAGCTTGGGACTAAGTAAATGCAGCATTTGGGAGTAATGTAACTCTAGTGTAGTGACAGAGCTTACGTGAGTTCTGTACCTTGGGCACAGGTCAAGGAGTATATAAGAGTTCTGTAACCGTAGTGTAGCAGACACAGCTTACAGGAGTTCCGTAGCTTGGGCGTAGTTAAATGCAGTAAATGGGAATTCGGTAACACTAGAGTAGCAGGAAGAACTTACGGGCATTCTGTAGTTTGGGAGTAGGTCAATGAGGCAAATGGCGGTTCTGTAACCCTAGTGTAGCAGACACACCTTACATCAGTTCTGTAGCTTGAGAGTAGGTAAATGCAGTAAATGGGAATTCTGTAACACTAGAGTAGCAGAAAGAACTTACGAGCATCCTGTAGCTTGGGAGTAGGTCAATGAGGCAAATGGCAGTTCTGTAACCCTAGTGTAGCACACACAGCTTACGGGAGTTCTGTAGCTTGGGAGCAGGTAAATGCAGCATAAGGCAGTTCTGTAGGAGTTTTGTAGGAGGCGTTTTGTAGCATGTGAGTAGGTTAATGTAGTAAATGGGAGAATGGTTACTGTAGTGTAGCAGACAGAGCTTATGGGAGTTCTGTACCTTGGCAGCCGGTGAAGCAGCATATAAGAGTTCTGTAATGCTAGTTGTAGCAGACACAGCCTACGGGATTTCTGTAGCTTGGGAGTTCGTAAATGCAGTCGATGTGAATTCTGTAAGACTAGAGCAGCAGAAACAGCTTACGGGAGTTCAGTAGCTTGGGACTAAGTAAATGCAGCATTTGGGAGTAATGTAACTCTAGTGTAGTGACAGAGCTTACGTGAGTTCTGTACCTTGGGCACAGGTCAAGGAGTATATAAGAGTTCTGTAACCGTAGTGTAGCAGACACAGCTTACAGGAGTTCCGTAGCTTGGGCGTAGTTAAATGCAGTAAAAGGGAATTCGGTAACACTAGAGTAGCAGGAAGAACTTACGGGCATTCTGTAGTTTGGGAGTAGGTCAATGAGGCAAATGGCGGTTCTGTAACCCTAGTGTAGCAGACACACCTTACATCAGTTCTGTAGCTTGAGAGTAGGTAAATGCAGTAAATGGGAATTCTGTAACACTAGAGTAGCAGAAAGAACTTACGAGCATCCTGTAGCTTGGGAGTAGGACAATGAGGCAAATGGCAGTTCTGTAACCCTAGTGTAGCACACACAGCTTACGTCAGTTCTGTAGCTTGGGAGCAGGTAAATGCAGCATAAGGCAGTTCTGTAGGAGTTTTGTAGGAGGCGTTTTGTAGCATGTGAGTAGGTTAATGTAGTAAATGGGAGAATGGTTACTGTAGTGTAGCAGACAGAGCTTATGGGAGTTCTGTACCTTGGCAGCCGGTGAAGCAGCATATAAGAGTTCTGTAATGCTAGTTGTAGCAGACACAGCGTACGGGATTTCTGTAGCTTGGGAGTTCGTAAATGCAGTCGATGTGAATTCTGTAAGACTAGAGCAGCAGAAACAGCTTACGGGAGTTCAGTAGCTTGGGACTAAGTAAATGCAGCATTTGGGAGTAATGTAACTCTAGTGTAGTGACAGAGCTTACGTGAGTTCTGTACCTTGGGCACAGGTCAAGGAGTATATAAGAGTTCTGTAACCGTAGTGTAGCAGACACAGCTTACAGGAGTTCCGTAGCTTGGGCGTAGTTAAATGCAGTAAATGGGAATTCGGTAACACTAGAGTAGCAGGAAGAACTTACGGGCATTCTGTAGTTTGGGAGTAGGTCAATGAGGCAAATGGCGGTTCTGTAACCCTAGTGTAGCAGACACACCTTACATCAGTTCTGTAGCTTGAGAGTAGGTAAATGCAGTAAAAGGGAATTCTGTAACACTAGAGTAGCAGAAAGAACTTACGAGCATCCTGTAGCTTGGGAGTAGGTCAATGAGGCAAATGGCAGTTCTGTAACCCTAGTGTAGCACACACAGCTTACGGGAGTTCTGTAGCTTGGGAGCAGGTAAATGCAGCATAAGGCAGTTCTGTAGGAGTTTTGTAGGAGGCGTTTTGTAGCATGTGAGTAGGTTAATGTAGTAAATGGGAGAATGGTTACTGTAGTGTAGCAGACAGAGCTTATGGGAGTTCTGTACCTTGGCAGCCGGTGAAGCAGCATATAAGAGTTCTGTAATGCTAGTTGTAGCAGACACAGCCTACGGGATTTCTGTAGCTTGGGAGTTCGTAAATGCAGTCGATGTGAATTCTGTAAGACTAGAGCAGCAGAAACAGCTTACGGGAGTTCAGTAGCTTGGGACTAAGTAAATGCAGCATTTGGGAGTAATGTAACTCTAGTGTAGTGACAGAGCTTACGTGAGTTCTGTACCTTGGGCACAGGTCAAGGAGTATATAAGAGTTCTGTAACCGTAGTGTAGCAGACACAGCTTACAGGAGTTCCGTAGCTTGGGCGTAGTTAAATGCAGTAAATGGGAATTCGGTAACACTAGAGTAGCAGGAAGAACTTACGGGCATTCTGTAGCTTGGGAGTAGGTCAATGAGGCAAATGGCAGTTCTGTAACACTAGTGTAGCACACACAGCTTACGGGAGTTCTGTAGCTTGGGAGCAGGTAAATGCAGCATAAGGCAGTTCTGTAGGAGTTTTGTAGGAGGCGTTTTGTAGCATGTGAGTAGGTTAATGTAGTAAATGGGAGAATGGTTACTGTAGTGTAGCAGACAGAGCTTATGGGAGTTCTGTACCTTGGCAGCCGGTGAAGCAGCATATAAGAGTTCTGTAATGCTAGTTGTAGCAGACACAGCGTACGGGATTTCTGTAGCTTGGGAGTTCGTAAATGCAGTCGATGTGAATTCTGTAAGACTAGAGCAGCAGAAACAGCTTACGGGAGTTCAGTAGCTTGGGACTAAGTAAATGCAGCATTTGGGAGTAATGTAACTCTAGTGTAGTGACAGAGCTTACGTGAGTTCTGTACCTTGGGCACAGGTCAAGGAGTATATAAGAGTTCTGTAACCGTAGTGTAGCAGACACAGCTTACAGGAGTTCCATAGCTTGGGCGTAGTTAAATGCAGTAAATGGGAATTCGGTAACACTAGAGTAACAGGAAGAACTTACGGGCATTCTGTAGTTTGGGAGTAGGTCAATGAGGCAAATGGCGGTTCTGTAACCCTAGTGTAGCAGACACACCTTACATCAGTTCTGTAGCTTGAGAGTAGGTAAATGCAGTAAATGGGAATTCTGTAACACTAGAGTAGCAGAAAGAACTTACGAGCATCCTGTAGCTTGGGAGTAGGTCAATGAGGCAAATGGCAGTTCTGTAACCCTAGTGTAGCACACACAGCTTACGTCAGTTCTGTAGCTTGGGAGCAGGTAAATGCAGCATAAGGCAGTTCTGTAGGAGTTTTGTAGGAGGCGTTTTGTAGCATGTGAGTAGGTTAATGTAGTAAATGGGAGAATGGTTACTGTAGTGTAGCAGACAGAGCTTATGGGAGTTCTGTACCTTGGCAGCCGGTGAAGCAGCATATAAGAGTTCTGTAATGCTAGTTGTAGCAGACACAGCGTACGGGATTTCTGTAGCTTGGGAGTTCGTAAATGCAGTCGATGTGAATTCTGTAAGACTAGAGCAGCAGAAACAGCTTACGGGAGTTCAGTAGCTTGGGACTAAGTAAATGCAGCATTTGGGAGTAATGTAACTCTAGTGTAGTGACAGAGCTTACGTGAGTTCTGTACCTTGGGCACAGGTCAAGGAGTATATAAGAGTTCTGTAACCGTAGTGTAGCAGACACAGCTTACAGGAGTTCAGTAGCTTGGGCGTAGTTAAATGCAGTAAATGGGAATTCGGTAACACTAGAGTAGCAGGAAGAACTTACGGGCATTCTGTAGTTTGGGAGTAGGTCAATGAGGCAAATGGCGGTTCTGTAACCCTAGTGTAGCAGACACACCTTACATGAGTTCTGTAGCTTGAGAGTAGGTAAATGCAGTAAATGGGAATTCTGTAACACTAGAGTAGCAGAAAGAACTTACGAGCATCCTGTAGCTTGGGAGTAGGTCAATGAGGCAAATGGCAGTTCTGTAACCCTAGTGTAGCACACACAGCTTACGTCAGTTCTGTAGCTTGGGAGCAGGTAAATGCAGCATAAGGCAGTTCTGTAGGAGTTTTGTAGGAGGTGTTTTGTAGCATGTGAGTAGGTTAATGTAGTAAATGGGAGAATGGTTACTGTAGTGTAGCAGACAGAGCTTATGGGAGTTCTGTACCTTGGCAGCCGGTGAAGCAGCATATAAGAGTTCTGTAATGCTAGTTGTAGCAGACACAGCGTACGGGATTTCTGTAGCTTGGGAGTTCGTAAATGCAGTAGATGTGAATTCTGTAAGACTAGAGCAGCAGAAACAGCTTACGGGAGTTCAGTAGCTTGGGACTAAGTAAATGCAGCATTTGGGAGTAATGTAACTCTAGTGTAGTGACAGAGCTTACGTGAGTTCTGTACCTTGGGCACAGGTCAAGGAGTATATAAGAGTTCTGTAACCGTAGTGTAGCAGACACAGCTTACAGGAGTTCCATAGCTTGGGCGTAGTTAAATGCAGTAAATGGGAATTCGGTAACACTAGAGTAGCAGGAAGAACTTACGGGCATTCTGTAGTTTGGGAGTAGGTCAATGAGGCAAATGGCGGTTCTGTAACCCTAGTGTAGGAGACACACCTTACATGAGTTCTGTAGCTTGAGAGTAGGTAAATGCAGTAAATGGGAATTCTGTAACACTAGAGTAGCAGAAAGAACTTACGAGCATCCTGTAGCTTGGGAGTAGGTCAATGAGGCAAATGGCAGTTCTGTAACCCTAGTGTAGCACACACAGCTTACGTCAGTTCTGTAGCTTGGGAGCAGGTAAATGCAGCATAAGGCAGTTCTGTAGGAGTTTTGTAGGAGGCGTTTTGTAGGATGTGAGTAGGTTAATGTAGTAAATGGGAGAATGGTTACTGTAGTGTAGCAGACAGAGCTTATGGGAGTTCTGTACCTTGGCAGCCGGTGAAGCAGCATATAAGAGTTCTGTAATGCTAGTTGTAGCAGACACAGCGTACGGGATTTCTGTAGCTTGGGAGTTCGTAAATGCAGTCGATGTGAATTCTGTAAGACTAGAGCAGCAGAAACAGCTTACGGGAGTTCAGTAGCTTGGGACTAAGTAAATGCAGCATTTGGGAGTAATGTAACTCTAGTGTAGTGACAGAGCTTACGTGAGTTCTGTACCTTGGGCACAGGTCAAGGAGTATATAAGAGTTCTGTAACCGTAGTGTAGCAGACACAGCTTACAGGAGTTCCGTAGCTTGGGCGTAGTTAAATGCAGTCAATGGGAATTCGGTAACACTAGAGTAGCAGGAAGAACTTACGGGCATTCTGTAGTTTGGGAGTAGGTCAATGAGGCAAATGGCGGTTCTGTAACCCTAGTGTAGCAGACACACCTTACATGAGTTCTGTAGCTTGAGAGTAGGTAAATGCAGTAAATGGGAATTCTGTAACACTAGAGTAGCAGAAAGAACTTACGAACATCCTGTAGCTTGGGAGTAGGTCAATGAGGCAAATGGCAGTACTGTAACCCTAGTGTAGCACACACAGCTTACGTCAGTTCTGTAGCTTGGGAGCAGGTAAATGCAGCATATGGCAGTTATGTAGGAGTTTTGTAGGAGGCGTTTTGTAGCATGTGAGTAGGTTAATGTAGTAAATGGGAGAATGGTTACTGTAGTGTAGCAGACAGAGCTTATGGGAGTTCTGTACCTTGGCAGCCGGTGAAGCAGCATATAAGAGTTCTGTAATGCTAGTTGTAGCAGACACAGCGTACGGGATTTCTGTAGCTTGGGAGTTCGTAAATGCAGTCGATGTGAATTCTGTAAGACTAGAGCAGCAGAAACAGCTTACGGGAGTTCAGTAGCTTGGGACTAAGTAAATGCAGCATTTGGGAGTAATGTAACTCTAGTGTAGTGACAGAGCTTACGTGAGTTCTGTACCTTGGGCACAGGTCAAGGAGTATATAAGAGTTCTGTAACCGTAGTGTAGCAGACACAGCTTACAGGAGTTCCGTAGCTTGGGCGTAGTTAAATGCAGTCAATGGGAATTCGGTAACACTAGAGTAGCAGGAAGAACTTACGGGCATTCTGTAGTTTGGGAGTAGGTCAATGAGGCAAATGGCGGTTCTGTAACCCTAGTGTAGCAGACACACCTTACATGAGTTCTGTAGCTTGAGAGTAGGTAAATGCAGTAAATGGGAATTCTGTAACACTAGAGTAGCAGAAAGAACTTACAAACATCCTGTAGCTTGGGAGTAGGTCAATGAGGCAAATGGCAGTACTGTAACCCTAGTGTAGCACACACAGCTTACGTCAGTTCTGTAGCTTGGGAGCAGGTAAATGCAGCATATGGCAGTTATGTAGGAGTTTTGTAGGAGGCGTTTTGTAGCATGTGAGTAGGTTAATGTAGTAAATGGGAGAATGGTTACTGTAGTGTAGCAGACAGAGCTTATGGGAGTTCTGTACCTTGGCAGCCGGTGAAGCAGCATATAAGAGTTCTGTAATGCTAGTTGTAGCAGACACAGCGTACGGGATTTCTGTAGCTTGGGAGTTCGTAAATGCAGTCGATGTGAATTCTGTAAGACTAGAGCAGCAGAAACAGCTTACGGGAGTTCAGTAGCTTGGGACTAAGTAAATGCAGCATTTGGGAGTAATGTAACTCTAGTGTAGTGACAGAGCTTACGTGAGTTCTGTACCTTGGGCACAGGTCAAGGAGTATATAAGAGTTCTGTAACCGTAGTGTAGCAGACACAGCTTACAGGAGTTCCGTAGCTTGGGCGTAGTTAAATGCAGTCAATGGGAATTCGGTAACACTAGAGTAGCAGGAAGAACTTACGGGCATTCTGTAGTTTGGGAGTAGGTCAATGAGGCAAATGGCGGTTCTGTAACCCTAGTGTAGCAGACACACCTTACATCAGTTCTGTAGCTTGAGAGTAGGTAAATGCAGTAAATGGGAATTCTGTAACACTAGAGTAGCAGAAAGAACTTACGAGCATCCTGTAGCTTGGGAGTAGGTCAATGAGGCAAATGGCAGTTCTGTAACCCTAGTGTAGCACACACAGCTTACGGGAGTTCTGTAGCTTGGGAGCAGGTAAATGCAGCATAAGGCAGTTCTGTAGGAGTTTTGTAGGAGGCGTTTTGTAGCATGTGAGTAGGTTAATGTAGTAAATGGGAGAATGGTTACTGTAGTGTAGCAGACAGAGCTTATGGGAGTTCTGTACCTTGGCAGCCGGTGAAGCAGCATATAAGAGTTCTGTAATGCTAGTTGTAGGAGACACAGCGTACGGGATTTCTGTAGCTTGGGAGTTCGTAAATGCAGTAGATGTGAATTCTGTAAGACTAGAGTAGCAGAAACAGCTTACGGGAGTTCAGTAGCTTGGGACTAAGTAAATGCAGCATTTGGGAGTAATGTAACTCTAGTGTAGTGACAGAGCTTACGTGAGTTCTGTACCTTGGGCACAGGTCAAGGAGTATATAAGAGTTCTGTAACCGTAGTGTAGCAGACACAGCTTACAGGAGTTCCGTAGCTTGGGCGTAGTTAAATGCAGTAAATGGGAATTCGGTAACACTAGAGTAGCAGGAAGAACTTACGGGCATTCTGTAGTTTGGGAGTAGGTCAATGAGGCAAATGGCGGTTCTGTAACCCTAGTGTAGCAGACACACCTTACATGAGTTCTGTAGCTTGAGAGTAGGTAAATGCAGTAAATGGGAATTCTGTAACACTAGAGTAGCAGAAAGAACTTACGAACATCCTGTAGCTTGGGAGTAGGTCAATGAGGCAAATGGCAGTACTGTAACCCTAGTGTAGCACACACAGCTTACGTCAGTTCTGTAGCTTGGGAGCAGGTAAATGCAGCATAAGGCAGTTCTGTAGGAGTTTTGTAGGAGGCGTTTTGTAGCATGTGAGTAGGTTAATGTAGTAAATGGGAGAATGGTTACTGTAGTGTAGCAGACAGAGCTTATGGGAGTTCTGTACCTTGGCAGCCGGTGAAGCAGCATATAAGAGTTCTGTAATGCTAGTTGTAGCAGACACAGCGTACGGGATTTCTGTAGCTTGGGAGTTCGTAAATGCAGTCGATGTGAATTCTGTAAGACTAGAGCAGCAGAAACAGCTTACGGGAGTTCAGTAGCTTGGGACTAAGTAAATGCAGCATTTGGGAGTAATGTAACTCTAGTGTAGTGACAGAGCTTACGTGAGTTCTGTACCTTGGGCACAGGTCAAGGAGTATATAAGAGTTCTGTAACCGTAGTGTAGCAGACACAGCTTACAGGAGTTCCGTAGCTTGGGCGTAGTTAAATGCAGTCAATGGGAATTCGGTAACACTAGAGTAGCAGGAAGAACTTACGGGCATTCTGTAGTTTGGGAGTAGGTCAATGAGGCAAATGGCGGTTCTGTAACCCTAGTGTAGCAGACACACCTTACATGAGTTCTGTAGCTTGAGAGTAGGTAAATGCAGTAAATGGGAATTCTGTAACACTAGAGTAGCAGAAAGAACTTACGAGCATCCTGTAGCTTGGGAGTAGGTCAATGAGGCAAATGGCAGTTCTGTAACACTAGTGTAGCACACACAGCTTACGTCAGTTCTGTAGCTTGGGAGCAGGTAAATGCAGCATAAGGCAGTTCTGTAGGAGTTTTGTAGGAGGCGTTTTGTAGCATGTGAGTAGGTTAATGTAGTAAATGGGAGAATGGTTACTGTAGTGTAGCAGACAGAGCTTATGGGAGTTCTGTACCTTGGCAGCCGGTGAAGCAGCATATAAGAGTTCTGTAATGCTAGTTGTAGCAGACACAGCGTACGGGATTTCTGTAGCTTGGGAGTTCGTAAATGCAGTCGATGTGAATTCTGTAAGACTAGAGCAGCAGAAACAGCTTACGGGAGTTCAGTAGCTTGGGACTAAGTAAATGCAGCATTTGGGAGTAATGTAACTCTAGTGTAGTGACAGAGCTTACGTGAGTTCTGTACCTTGGGCACAGGTCAAGGAGTATATAAGAGTTCTGTAACCGTAGTGTAGCAGACACAGCTTACAGGAGTTCCGTAGCTTGGGCGTAGTTAAATGCAGTCAATGGGAATTCGGTAACACTAGAGTAGCAGGAAGAACTTACGGGCATTCTGTAGTTTGGGAGTAGGTCAATGAGGCAAATGGCGGTTCTGTAACCCTAGTGTAGCAGACACACCTTACATGAGTTCTGTAGCTTGAGAGTAGGTAAATGCAGTAAATGGGAATTCGGTAACACTAGAGTACCAGAAAGAACTTACGAGCATCCTGTAGCTTGGGAGTAGGTCAATGAGGCAAATGGCAGTTCTGTAACACTAGTGTAGCACACACAGCTTACGTCAGTTCTGTAGCTTGGGAGCAGGTAAATGCAGCATAAGGCAGTTCTGTAGGAGTTTTGTAGGAGGCGTTTTGTAGCATGTGAGTAGGTTAATGTAGTAAATGGGAGAATGGTTACTGTAGTGTAGCATACAGAGCTTATGGGAGTTCTGTACCTTGGCAGCCGGTGAAGCAGCATATAAGAGTTCTGTAATGCTAGTTGTAGCAGACACAGCGTACGGGATTTCTGTAGCTTGGGAGTTCGTAAATGCAGTAGATGTGAATTCTGTAAGACTAGAGCAGCAGAAACAGCTTACGGGAGTTCAGTAGCTTGGGACTAAGTAAATGCAGCATTTGGGAGTAATGTAACTCTAGTGTAGTGACAGAGCTTACGTGAGTTCTGTACCTTGGGCACAGGTCAAGGAGTATATAAGAGTTCTGTAACCGTAGTGTAGCAGACACAGCTTACAGGAGTTCCGTAGCTTGGGCGTAGTTAAATGCAGTCAATGGGAATTCGGTAACACTAGAGTAGCAGGAAGAACTTACGGGCATTCTGTAGTTTGGGAGTAGGTCAATGAGGCAAATGGCGGTTCTGTAACCCTAGTGTAGCAGACACACCTTACATCAGTTCTGTAGCTTGAGAGTAGGTAAATGCAGTAAATGGGAATTCGGTAACACTAGAGTAGCAGAAAGAACTTACGAGCATCCTGTAGCTTGGGAGTAGGTCAATGAGGCCAATGGCAGTTCTGTAACCCTAGTGTAGCACACACAGCTTACGGGAGTTCTGTAGCTTGGGAGCAGGTAAATGCAGCATAAGGCAGTTCTGTAGGAGTTTTGTAGGAGGCGTTTTGTAGCATGTGAGTAGGTTAATGTAGTAAATGGGAGAATGGTTACTGTAGTGTAGCAGACAGAGCTTATGGGAGTTCTGTACCTTGGCAGCCGGTGAAGCAGCATATAAGAGTTCTGTAATGCTAGTTGTAGCAGACACAGCGTACGGGATTTCTGTAGCTTGGGAGTTCGTAAATGCAGTAGATGTGAATTCTGTAAGACTAGAGCAGCAGAAACAGCTTACGGGAGTTCAGTAGCTTGGGACAAAGTAAATGCAGCATTTGGGAGTAATGTAACTCTAGTGTAGTCACAGAGCTTACGTGAGTTCTGTACCTTGGGCACAGGTCAAGGAGTATATAAGAGTTCTGTAACCGTAGTGTAGCAGACACAGCTTACAGGAGTTGCGTAGCTTGGGCGTAGTTAAATGCAGTAAATGGGAATTCGGTAACACTAGAGTAGCAGGAAGAACTTACGGGCATTCTGTAGTTTGGGAGTAGGTCAATGAGGCAAATGGCGGTTCTGTAACCCTAGTGTAGCAGACAAACCTTACATCAGTTCTGTAGCTTGCGAGTAGGTAAATGCAGTAAATGGGAATTCTGTAACACTAGAGTAGCAGAAAGAACTTACGAGCATCCTGTAGCTTGGGAGTAGGTCAATGAGGCAAATGGCAGTTCTGTAACACTAGTGTAGCACACACAGCTTACGTCAGTTCTGTAGCTTGGGAGCAGGTAAATGCAGCATAAGGCAGTTCTGCAGGAGTTTTGTAGGAGGCGTTTTGTAGCATGTGAGTAGGTTAATGTAGTAAATGGGAGAATGGTTACTGTAGTGTAGCAGACAGAGCTTATGGGAGTTCTGTACCTTGGCAGCCGGTGAAGCAGCATATAAGAGTTCTGTAATGCTAGTTGTAGCAGACACAGCGTACGGGATTTCTGTAGCTTGGGAGTTCGTAAATGCAGTCGATGTGAATTCTGTAAGACTAGAGCAGCAGAAACAGCTTACGGGAGTTCAGTAGCTTGGGACTAAGTAAATGCAGCATTTGGGAGTAATGTAACTCTAGTGTAGTGACAGAGCTTACGTGAGTTCTGTACCTTGGGCACAGGTCAAGGAGTATATAAGAGTTCTGTAACCGTAGTGTAGCAGACACAGCTTACAGGAGTTCCGTAGCTTGGGCGTAGTTAAATGCAGTAAATGGGAATTCGGTAACACTAGAGTAGCAGGAAGAACTTACGGGCATTCTGTAGTTTGGGAGTAGGTCAATGAGGCAAATGGCGGTTCTGTAACCCTAGTGTAGCAGACACACCTTACATCAGTTCTGTAGCTTGAGAGTAGGTAAATGCAGTAAATGGGAATTCGGTAACACTAGAGTAGCAGAAAGAACTTACGAGCATCCTGTAGCTTGGGAGTAGGTCAATGAGGCAAATGGCAGTTCTGTAACCCTAGTGTAGCACACACAGCTTACGTCAGTTCTGTAGCTTGGGAGCAGGTAAATGCAGCATAAGGCAGTTCTGTAGGAGTTTTGTAGGAGGCGTTTTGTAGCATGTGAGTAGGTTAATGTAGTAAATGGGAGAATGGTTACTGTAGTGTAGCAGACAGAGCTTATGGGAGTTCTGTACCTTGGCAGCCGGTGAAGCAGCATATAAGAGTTCTGTAATGCTAGTTGTAGCAGACACAGCGTACGGGATTTCTGTAGCTTGGGAGTTCGTAAATGCAGTAGATGTGAATTCTGTAAGACTAGAGCAGCAGAAACAGCTTACGGGAGTTCAGTAGCTTGGGACTAAGTAAATGCAGCATTTGGGAGTAATGTAACTCTAGTGTAGTGACAGAGCTTACGTGAGTTCTGTACCTTGGGCACAGGTCAAGGAGTATATAAGAGTTCTGTAACCGTAGTGTAGCAGACACAGCTTACAGGAGTTCCGTAGCTTGGGCGTAGTTAAATGCAGTAAATGGGAATTCGGTAACACTAGAGTAGCAGGAAGAACTTACGGGCATTCTGTAGTTTGGGAGTAGGTCAATGAGGCAAATGGCGGTTCTGTAACCCTAGTGTAGCAGACAAACCTTACATCAGTTCTGTAGCTTGCGAGTAGGTAAATGCAGTAAATGGGAATTCTGTAACACTAGAGTAGCAGAAAGAACTTACGAGCATCCTGTAGCTTGGGAGTAGGTCAATGAGGCAAATGGCAGTTCTGTAACCCTAGTGTAGCACACACAGCTTACGTCAGTTCTGTAGCTTGGGAGCAGGTAAATGCAGCATAAGGCAGTTCTGTAGGAGTTTTGTAGGAGGCGTTTTGTAGCATGTGAGTAGGTTAATGTAGTAAATGGGAGAATGGTTACTGTAGTGTAGCAGACAGAGCTTATGGGAGTTCTGTACCTTGGCAGCCGGTGAAGCAGCATATAAGAGTTCTGTAATGCTAGTTGTAGCAGACACAGCCTACGGGATTTCTGTAGCTTGGGAGTTCGTAAATGCAGTCGATGTGAATTCTGTAAGACTAGAGCAGCAGAAACAGCTTACGGGAGTTCAGTAGCTTGGGACTAAGTAAATGCAGCATTTGGGAGTAATGGAACTCTAGTGTAGTGACAGAGCTTACGTGAGTTCTGTACCTTGGGCACAGGTCAAGGAGTATATAAGAGTTCTGTAACCGTAGTGTAGCAGACACAGCTTACAGGAGTTCCGTAGCTTGGGCGTAGTTAAATGCAGTAAATGGGAATTCTGTAACACTATAGTAGCAGAAAGAACTTACGAGCATCCTGTAGCTTGGGAGTAGGTCAATGAGGCAAATGGCAGTTCTGTAACACTAGTGTAGCACACACAGCTTACGGGAGTTCTGTAGCTTGGGAGCAGGTAAATGCAGCATAAGGCAGTTCTGTAGGAGTTTTGTAGGAGGCGTTTTGTAGCATGTGAGTAGGTTAATGTAGTAAATGGGAGAATGGTTACTGTAGTGTAGCAGACAGAGCTTATGGGAGTTCTGTACCTTGGCAGCCGGTGAAGCAGCATATAAGAGTTCTGTAATGCTAGTTGTAGCAGACACAGCCTACGGGATTTCTGTAGCTTGCGAGTTCGTAAATGCAGTAGATGTGAATTCTGTAAGACTAGAGTAGCAGAAACAGCTTACGGGAGTTCAGTAGCTTGGGACTAAGTAAATGCAGCATTTGGGAGTAATGTAACTCTAGTGTAGTGACAGAGCTTACGTGAGTTCTGTACCTTGGGCACAGGTCAAGGAGTATATAAGAGTTCTGTAACCGTAGTGTAGCAGACACAGCTTACAGGAGTTCCGTAGCTTGGGCGTAGTTAAATGCAGTCAATGGGAATTCGGTAACACTAGAGTAGCAGGAAGAACTTACGGGCATTCTGTAGTTTGGGAGTAGGTCAATGAGGCAAATGGCGGTTCTGTAACCCTAGTGTAGCAGACACACCTTACATCAGTTCTGTAGCTTGAGAGTAGGTAAATGCAGTAAATGGGAATTCTGTAACACTAGAGTAGCAGAAAGAACTTACGAGCATCCTGTAGCTTGGGAGTAGGTCAATGAGGCAAATGGCAGTTCTGTAACACTAGTGTAGCACACACAGCTTACGGGAGTTCTGTAGCTTGGGAGCAGGTAAATGCAGCATAAGGCAGTTCTGTAGGAGTTTTGTAGGAGGCGTTTTGTAGCATGTGAGTAGGTTAATGTAGTAAATGGGAGAATGGTTACTGTAGTGTAGCAGACAGAGCTTATGGGAGTTCTGTACCTTGGCAGCCGGTGAAGCAGCATATAAGAGTTCCGTAATGCTAGTTGTAGCAGACACAGCCTACGGGATTTCTGTAGCTTGGGAGTTCGTAAATGCAGTCGATGTGAATTCTGTAAGACTAGAGCAGCAGAAACAGCTTACGGGAGTTCAGTAGCTTGGGACTAAGTAAATGCAGCATTTGGGAGTAATGTAACTCTAGTGTAGTGACAGAGCTTACGTGAGTTCTGTACCTTGGGCACAGGTCAAGGAGTATATAAGAGTTCTGTAACCGTAGTGTAGCAGACACAGCTTACAGGAGTTCCGTAGCTTGGGCGTAGTTAAATGCAGTCAATGGGAATTCGGTAACACTAGAGTAGCAGGAAGAACTTACGGGCATTCTGTAGTTTGGGAGGAGGTCAATGAGGCAAATGGCGGTTCTGTAACCCTAGTGTAGCAGACACACCTTACATGAGTTCTGTAGCTTGAGAGTAGGTAAATGCAGTAAATGGGAATTCTGTAACACTAGAGTAGCAGAAAGAACTTACGAGCATCCTGTAGCTTGGGAGTAGGTCAATGAGGCAAATGGCAGTTCTGCAACACTAGTGTAGCACACACAGCTTACGGGAGTTCTGTAGCTTGGGAGCAGGTAAATGCAGCATAAGGCAGTTCTGTAGGAGTTTTGTAGGAGGCGTTTTGTAGCATGTGAGTAGGTTAATGTAGTAAATGGGAGAATGGTTACTGTAGTGTAGCAGACAGAGCTTATGGGAGTTCTGTACCTTGGCAGCCGGTGAAGCAGCATATAAGAGTTCTGTAATGCTAGTTGTAGCAGACACAGCGTACGGGATTTCTGTAGCTTGGGAGTTCGTAAATGCAGTCGATGTGAATTCTGTAAGACTAGAGCAGCAGAAACAGCTTACGGGAGTTCAGTAGCTTGGGACTAAGTAAATGCAGCATTTGGGAGTAATGTAACTCTAGTGTAGTGACAGAGCTTACGTGAGTTCTGTACCTTGGGCACAGGTCAAGGAGTATATAAGAGTTCTGTAACCGTAGTGTAGCAGACACAGCTTACAGGAGTTCCGTAGCTTGGGCGTAGTTAAATGCAGTCAATGGGAATTCGGTAACACTAGAGTAGCAGGAAGAACTTACGGGCATTCTGTAGTTTGGGAGTAGGTCAATGAGGCAAATGGCGGTTCTGTAACCCTAGTGTAGCAGACACACCTTACATCAGTTCTGTAGCTTGAGAGTAGGTAAATGCAGTAAATGGGAATTCTGTAACACTAGAGTAGCAGAAAGAACTTACGAGCATCCTGTAGCTTGGGAGTAGTTCAATGAGGCAAATGGCAGTTCTGTAACACTAGTGTAGCACACACAGCTTACGGGAGTTCTGTAGCTTGGGAGCAGGTAAATGCAGCATAAGGCAGTTCTGTAGGAGTTTTGTAGGAGGCGTTTTGTAGCATGTGAGTAGGTTAATGTAGTAAATGGGAGAATGGTTACTGTAGTGTAGCAGACAGAGCTTATGGGAGTTCTGTACCTTGGCAGCCGGTGAAGCAGCATATAAGAGTTCTGTAATGCTAGTTGTAGCAGACACAGCGTACGGGATTTCTGTAGCTTGGGAGTTCGTAAATGCAGTAGATGTGAATTCTGTAAGACTAGAGCAGCAGAAACAGCTTACGGGAGTTCAGTAGCTTGGGACTAAGTAAATGCAGCATTTGGGAGTAATGTAACTCTAGTGTAGTGACAGAGCTTACGTGAGTTCTGTACCTTGGGCACAGGTCAAGGAGTATATAAGAGTTCTGTAACCGTAGTGTAGCAGACACAGCTTACAGGAGTTCCGTAGCTTGGGCATAGTTAAATGCAGTCAATGGGAATTCGGTAACACTAGAGTAGCAGGAAGAACTTACGGGCATTCTGTAGTTTGGGAGGAGGTCAATGAGGCAAATGGCGGTTCTGTAACCCTAGTGTAGCAGACACACCTTACATCAGTTCTGTAGCTTGAGAGTAGGTAAATGCAGTAAATGGGAATTCTGTAACACTAGAGTAGCAGAAAGAACTTACGAGCATCCTGTAGCTTGGGAGTAGGTCAATGAGGCAAATGGCAGTTCTGCAACACTAGTGTAGCACACACAGCTTACAGGAGTTCTGTAGCTTGGCAGCAGGTAAATGCAGCATAAGGCAGTTCTGTAGGAGTTTTGTAGGAGGCGTTTTGTAGCATGTGAGTAGGTTAATTTAGTAAATGGGAGAATGGTTACTGTAGTGTAGCAGACAGAGCTTATGGGAGTTCTGTACCTTGGCAGCCGGTGAAGCAGCATATAAGAGTTCTGTAATGCTAGTTGTAGCAGACACAGCCTACGGGATTTCTGTAGCTTGGGAGTTCATAAATGCAGTCGATGTGAATTCTGTAAGACTAGAGCAGCAGAAACAGCTTACGGGAGTTCAGTAGCTTGGGACTAAGTAAATGCAGCATTTGGGAGTAATGTAACTCTAGTGTAGTGACAGAGCTTACGTGAGTTCTGTACCTTGGGCACAGGTCAAGGAGTATATAAGAGTTCTGTAACCGTAGTGTAGCAGACACAGCTTACAGGAGTTCTGTAGCTTGGGCGTAGTTAAATGCAGTAAATGGGAATTCGGTAACACTAGAGTAGCAGGAAGAACTTACGGGCATCCTGTAGCTTGGGAGTAGGTCAATGAGGCAAATGGCAGTTCTGTAACACTAGTGTAGCACACACAGCTTACGGGAGTTCTGTAGCTTGGGAGCAGGTAAATGCAGCATAAGGCAGTTCTGTAGGAGTTTTGTAGGAGGCGTTTTGTAGCATGTGAGTAGGTTAATGTAGTAAATGGGAGAATGGTTACTGTAGTGTAGCAGACAGAGCTTATGGGAGTTCTGTACCTTGGCAGCCGGTGAAGCAGCATATAAGAGTTCTGTAATGCTAGTTGTAGCAGACACATCCTACGGGATTTCTGTAGCTTGCGAGTTCGTAAATGCAGTAGATGTGAATTCTGTAAGACTAGAGTAGCAGAAACAGCTTACGGGAGTTCAGTAGCTTGGGACTAAGTAAATGCAGCATTTGGGAGTAATGTAACTCTAGTGTAGTGACAGAGCTTACGTGAGTTCTGTACCTTGGGCACAGGTCAAGGAGTATATAAGAGTTCTGTAACCGTAGTGTAGCAGACACAGCTTACAGGAGTTCCGTAGCTTGGGCGTAGTTAAATGCAGTCAATGGGAATTCGGTAACACTAGAGTAGCAGGAAGAACTTACGGGCATTCTGTAGTTTGGGAGTAGGTCAATGAGGCAAATGGCGGTTCTGTAACCCTAGTGTAGCAGACACACCTTACATGAGTTCTGTAGCTTGAGAGTAGGTAAATGCAGTAAATGGGAATTCTGTAACACTAGAGTAGCAGAAAGAACTTACGAGCATCCTGTAGCTTGGGAGTAGTTCAATGAGGCAAATGGCAGTTCTGTAACACTAGTGTAGCACACACAGCTTACGGGAGTTCTGTAGCTTGGGAGCAGGTAAATGCAGCATAAGGCAGTTCTGTAGGAGTTTTGTAGGAGGCGTTTTGTAGCATGTGAGTAGGTTAATGTAGTAAATGGGAGAATGGTTACTGTAGTGTAGCAGACAGAGCTTATGGGAGTTCTGTACCTTGGCAGCCGGTGAAGCAGCATATAAGAGTTCTGTAATGCTAGTTGTAGCAGACACAGCCTACGGGATTTCTGTAGCTTGGGAGTTCGTAAATGCAGTCGATGTGAATTCTGTAAGACTAGAGCAGCAGAAACAGCTTACGGGAGTTCAGTAGCTTGGGACTAAGTAAATGCAGCATTTGGGAGTAATGTAACTCTAGTGTAGTGACAGAGCTTACGTGAGTTCTGTACCTTGGGCACAGGTCAAGGAGTATATAAGAGTTCTGTAACCGTAGTGTAGCAGACACAGCTTACAGGAGTTCCGTAGCTTGGGCGTAGTTAAATGCAGTCAATGGGAATTCGGTAACACTAGAGTAGCAGGAAGAACTTACGGGCATTCTGTAGTTTGGGAGTAGGTCAATGAGGCAAATGGCGGTTCTGTAACCCTAGTGTAGCAGACACACCTTACATCAGTTCTGTAGCTTGAGAGTAGGTAAATGCAGTAAATGGGAATTCTGTAACACTAGAGTAGCAGAAAGAACTTACGAGCATCCTGTAGCTTGGGAGTAGGTCAATGAGGCAAATGGCGGTTCTGCAACACTAGTGTAGCACACACAGCTTACGTCAGTTCTGTAGCTTGGGAGCAGGTAAATGCAGCATAAGGCAGTTCTGTAGGAGTTTTGTAGGAGGCGTTTTGTAGCATGTGAGTAGGTTAATGTAGTAAATGGGAGAATGGTTACTGTAGTGTAGCAGACAGAGCTTATGGGAGTTCTGTACCTTGGCAGCCGGTGAAGCAGCATATAAGAGTTCTGTAATGCTAGTTGTAGCAGACACAGCCTACGGGATTTCTGTAGCTTGGGAGTTCATAAATGCAGTAGATGTGAATTCTGTAAGACTAGAGTAGCAGAAACAGCTTACGGGAGTTCAGTAGCTTGGGACTAAGTAAATGCAGCATTGGGGAGTAATGTAACTCTAGTGTAGTGACAGAGCTTACGTGAGTTCTGTACCTTGGGCACAGGTCAAGGAGTATATAAGAGTTCTGTAACCGTAGTGTAGCAGACACAGCTTACAGGAGTTGCGTAGCTTGGGCGTAGTTAAATGCAGTAAATGGGAATTCGGTAACACTAGAGTAGCAGGAAGAACTTACGGGCATTCTGTAGTTTGGGAGTAGGTCAATGAGGCAAATGGCGGTTCTGTAACCCTAGTGTAGCAGACACACCTTACATCAGTTCTGTAGCTTGAGAGTAGGTAAATGCAGTAAATGGGAATTCTGTAACACTAGAGTAGCAGAAAGAACTTACGAGCATCCTGTAGCTTGGGAGTAGGTCAATGAGGCAAATGGCAGTTCTGTAACACTAGTGTAGCACACACAGCTTACGGGAGTTCTGTAGCTTGGGAGCAGGTAAATGCAGCATAAGGCAGTTCTGTAGGAGTTTTGTAGGAGGCGTTTTGTAGCATGTGAGTAGGTTAATGTAGTAAATGGGAGAATGGTTACTGTAGTGTAGCAGACAGAGCTTATGGGAGTTCTGTACCTTGGCAGCCGGTGAAGCAGCATATAAGAGTTCTGTAATGCTAGTTGTAGCAGACACAGCATACGGGATTTCTGTAGCTTGGGAGTTCGTAAATGCAGTAGATGTGAATTCTGTAAGACTAGAGCAGCAGAAACAGCTTACGGGAGTTCAGTAGCTTGGGACTAAGTAAATGCAGCATTTGGGAGTAATGTAACTCTAGTGTAGTGACAGAGCTTACGTGAGTTCTGTACCTTGGGCACAGGTCAAGGAGTATATAAGAGTTCTGTAACCGTAGTGTAGCAGACACAGCTTACAGGAGTTCCGTAGCTTGGGCGTAGTTAAATGCAGTCAATGGGAATTCGGTAACACTAGAGTAGCAGGAAGAACTTACGGGCATTCTGTAGTTTGGGAGTAGGTCAATGAGGCAAATGGCGGTTCTGTAACCCTAGTGTAGCAGACACACCTTACATCAGTTCTGTAGCTTGAGAGTAGGTAAATGCAGTAAATGGGAATTCTGTAACACTAGAGTAGCAGAAAGAACTTACGAGCATCCTGTAGCTTGGGAGTAGGTCAATGAGGCAAATGGCAGTTCTGTAACACTAGTGTAGCACACACAGCTTACGGGAGTTCTGTAGCTTGGGAGCAGGTAAATGCAGCATAAGGCAGTTCTGTAGGAGTTTTGTAGGAGGCGTTTTGTAGCATGTGAGTAGGTTAATGTAGTAAATGGGAGAATGGTTACTGTAGTGTAGCAGACAGAGCTTATGGGAGTTCTGTACCTTGGCAGCCGGTGAAGCAGCATATAAGAGTTCTGTAATGCTAGTTGTAGCAGACACAGCTTACGGGATTTCTGTAGCTTGGGAGTTCGTAAATGCAGTCGATGTGAATTCTGTAAGACTAGAGCAGCAGAAACAGCTTACGGGAGTTCAGTAGCTTGGGACTAAGTAAATGCAGCATTTGGGAGTAATGTAACTCTAGTGTAGTGACAGAGCTTACGTGAGTTCTGTACCTTGGGCACAGGTCAAGGAGTATATAAGAGTTCTGTAACCGTAGTGTAGCAGACACAGCTTACAGGAGTTCCATAGCTTGGGCATAGTTAAATGCAGTAAATGGGAATTCGGTAACACTAGAGTAGCAGGAAGAACTTACGGGCATCCTGTAGCTTGGGAGTAGGTCAATGAGGCAAATGGCGGTTCTGTAACACTAGTGTAGCACACACAGCTTACGGGAGTTCTGTAGCTTGGGAGCAGGTAAATGCAGCATAAGGCAGTTCTGTAGGAGTTTTGTAGGAGGCGTTTTGTAGCATGTGAGTAGGTTAATGTAGTAAATGGGAGAATGGTTACTGTAGTGTAGCAGACAGAGCTTATGGGAGTTCTGTACCTTGGCAGCCGGTGAAGCAGCATATAAGAGTTCTGTAATGCTAGTTGTAGCAGACACAGCCTACGGGATTTCTGTAGCTTGCGAGTTCGTAAATGCAGTAGATGTGAATTCTGTAAGACTAGAGTAGCAGAAACAGCTTACGGGAGTTCAGTAGCTTGGGACTAAGTAAATGCAGCATTTGGGAGTAATGTAACTCTAGTGTAGTGACAGAGCTTACGTGAGTTCTGTACCTTGGGCACAGGTCAAGGAGTATATAAGAGTTCTGTAACCGTAGTGTAGCAGACACAGCTTACAGGAGTTCCGTAGCTTGGGCGTAGTTAAATGCAGTAAATGGGAATTCGGTAACACTAGAGTAGCAGGAAGAACTTACGGGCATTCTGTAGTTTGGGAGTAGGTCAATGAGGCAAATGGCGGTTCTGTAACCCTAGTGTAGCAGACACACCTTACATCAGTTCTGTAGCTTGAGAGTAGGTAAATGCAGTAAATGGGAATTCTGTAACACTAGAGTAGCAGAAAGAACTTACGAGCATCCTGTAGCTTGGGAGTAGTTCAATGAGGCAAATGGCAGTTCTGTAACACTAGTGTAGCACACACAGCTTACGGGAGTTCTGTAGCTTGGGAGCAGGTAAATGCAGCATAAGGCAGTTCTGTAGGAGTTTTGTAGGAGGCGTTTTGTAGCATGTGAGTAGGTTAATGTAGTAAATGGGAGAATGGTTACTGTAGTGTAGCAGACAGAGCTTATGGGAGTTCTGTACCTTGGCAGCCGGTGAAGCAGCATATAAGAGTTCTGTAATGCTAGTTGTAGCAGACACAGCGTACGGGATTTCTGTAGCTTGGGAGTTCGTAAATGCAGTCGATGTGAATTCTGTAAGACTAGAGCAGCAGAAACAGCTTACGGGAGTTCAGTAGCTTGGGACTAAGTAAATGCAGCATTTGGGAGTAATGTAACTCTAGTGTAGTGACAGAGCTTACGTGAGTTCTGTACCTTGGGCACAGGTCAAGGAGTATATAAGAGTTCTGTAACCGTAGTGTAGCAGACACAGCTTACAGGAGTTCCGTAGCTTGGGCGTAGTTAAATGCAGTCAATGGGAATTCGGTAACACTAGAGTAGCAGGAAGAACTTACGGGCATTCTGTAGTTTGGGAGGAGGTCAATGAGGCAAATGGCGGTTCTGTAACCCTAGTGTAGCAGACACACCTTACATCAGTTCTGTAGCTTGAGAGTAGGTAAATGCAGTAAATGGGAATTCTGTAACACTAGAGTAGCAGAAAGAACTTACGAGCATCCTGTAGCTTGGGAGTAGGTCAATGAGGCAAATGGCAGTTCTGCAACACTAGTGTAGCACACACAGCTTACAGGAGTTCTGTAGCTTGGCAGCAGGTAAATGCAGCATAAGGCAGTTCTGTAGGAGTTTTGTAGGAGGCGTTTTGTAGCATGTGAGTAGGTTAATGTAGTAAATGGGAGAATGGTTACTGTAGTGTAGCAGACAGAGCTTATGGGAGTTCTGTACCTTGGCAGCCGGTGAAGCAGCATATAAGAGTTCTGTAATGCTAGTTGTAGCAGACACAGCCTACGGGATTTCTGTAGCTTGGGAGTTCATAAATGCAGTCGATGTGAATTCTGTAAGACTAGAGCAGCAGAAACAGCTTACGGGAGTTCAGTAGCTTGGGACTAAGTAAATGCAGCATTTGGGAGTAATGTAACTCTAGTGTAGTGACAGAGCTTACGTGAGTTCTGTACCTTGGGCACAGGTCAAGGAGTATATAAGAGTTCTGTAACCGTAGTGTAGCAGACACAGCTTACAGGAGTTCTGTAGCTTGGGCGTAGTTAAATGCAGTAAATGGGAATTCGGTAACACTAGAGTAGCAGGAAGAACTTACGGGCATCCTGTAGCTTGGGAGTAGGTCAATGAGGCAAATGGCAGTTCTGTAACACTAGTGTAGCACACACAGCTTACGTCAGTTCTGTAGCTTGGGAGCAGGTAAATGCAGCATAAGGCAGTTCTGTAGGAGTTTTGTAGGAGGCGTTTTGTAGCATGTGAGTAGGTTAATGTAGTAAATGGGAGAATGGTTACTGTAGTGTAGCAGACAGAGCTTATGGGAGTTCTGTACCTTGGCAGCCGGTGAAGCAGCATATAAGAGTTCTGTAATGCTAGTTGTAGCAGACACAGCCTACGGGATTTCTGTAGCTTGCGAGTTCGTAAATGCAGTAGATGTGAATTCTGTAAGACTAGAGTAGCAGAAACAGCTTACGGGAGTTCAGTAGCTTGGGACTAAGTAAATGCAGCATTTGGGAGTAATGTAACTCTAGTGTAGTGACAGAGCTTACGTGAGTTCTGTACCTTGGGCACAGGTCAAGGAGTATATAAGAGTTCTGTAACCGTAGTGTAGCAGACACAGCTTACAGGAGTTCCGTAGCTTGGGCGTAGTTAAATGCAGTAAATGGGAATTCGGTAACACTAGAGTAGCAGGAAGAACTTACGGGCATTCTGTAGTTTGGGAGTAGGTCAATGAGGCAAATGGCGGTTCTGTAACCCTAGTGTAGCAGACACACCTTACATGAGTTCTGTAGCTTGAGAGTAGGTAAATGCAGTAAATGGGAATTCTGTAACACTAGAGTAGCAGAAAGAACTTACGAGCATCCTGTAGCTTGGGAGTAGTTCAATGAGGCAAATGGCAGTTCTGTAACACTAGTGTAGCACACACAGCTTACGGGAGTTCTGTAGCTTGGGAGCAGGTAAATGCAGCATAAGGCAGTTCTGTAGGAGTTTTGTAGGAGGCGTTTTGTAGCATGTGAGTAGGTTAATGTAGTAAATGGGAGAATGGTTACTGTAGTGTAGCAGACAGAGCTTATGGGAGTTCTGTACCTTGGCAGCCGGTGAAGCAGCATATAAGAGTTCTGTAATGCTAGTTGTAGCAGACACAGCCTACGGGATTTCTGTAGCTTGGGAGTTCGTAAATGCAGTCGATGTGAATTCTGTAAGACTAGAGCAGCAGAAACAGCTTACGGGAGTTCAGTAGCTTGGGACTAAGTAAATGCAGCATTTGGGAGTAATGTAACTCTAGTGTAGTGACAGAGCTTACGTGAGTTCTGTACCTTGGGCACAGGTCAAGGAGTATATAAGAGTTCTGTAACCGTAGTGTAGCAGACACAGCTTACAGGAGTTCCGTAGCTTGGGCGTAGTTAAATGCAGTCAATGGGAATTCGGTAACACTAGAGTAGCAGGAAGAACTTACGGGCATTCTGTAGTTTGGGAGTAGGTCAATGAGGCAAATGGCGGTTCTGTAACCCTAGTGTAGCAGACACACCTTACATCAGTTCTGTAGCTTGAGAGTAGGTAAATGCAGTAAATGGGAATTCTGTAACACTAGAGTAGCAGAAAGAACTTACGAGCATCCTGTAGCTTGGGAGTAGGTCAATGAGGCAAATGGCGGTTCTGCAACACTAGTGTAGCACACACAGCTTACGTCAGTTCTGTAGCTTGGGAGCAGGTAAATGCAGCATAAGGCAGTTCTGTAGGAGTTTTGTAGGAGGCGTTTTGTAGCATGTGAGTAGGTTAATGTAGTAAATGGGAGAATGGTTACTGTAGTGTAGCAGACAGAGCTTATGGGAGTTCTGTACCTTGGCAGCCGGTGAAGCAGCATATAAGAGTTCTGTAATGCTAGTTGTAGCAGACACAGCCTACGGGATTTCTGTAGCTTGGGAGTTCCTAAATGCAGTAGATGTGAATTCTGTAAGACTAGAGTAGCAGAAACAGCTTACGGGAGTTCAGTAGCTTGGGACTAAGTAAATGCAGCATTTGGGAGTAATGTAACTCTAGTGTAGTGACAGAGCTTACGTGAGTTCTGTACCTTGGGCACAGGTCAAGGAGTATATAAGAGTTCTGTAACCGTAGTGTAGCAGACACAGCTTACAGGAGTTCCGTAGCTTGGGCGTAGTTAAATGCAGTAAATGGGAATTCGGTAACACTAGAGTAGCAGGAAGAACTTACGGGCATTCTGTAGTTTGGGAGTAGGTCAATGAGGCAAATGGCGGTTCTGTAACCCTAGTGTAGCAGACACACCTTACATCAGTTCTGTAGCTTGAGAGTAGGTAAATGCAGTAAATGGGAATTCTGTAACACTAGAGTAGCAGAAAGAACTTACGAGCATCCTGTAGCTTGGGAGTAGGTCAATGAGGCAAATGGCAGTTCTGTAACACTAGTGTAGCACACACAGCTTACGGGAGTTCTGTAGCTTGGGAGCAGGTAAATGCAGCATAAGGCAGTTCTGTAGGAGTTTTGTAGGAGGCGTTTTGTAGCATGTGAGTAGGTTAATGTAGTAAATGGGAGAATGGTTACTGTAGTGTAGCAGACAGAGCTTATGGGAGTTCTGTACCTTGGCAGCCGGTGAAGCAGCATATAAGAGTTCTGTAATGCTAGTTGTAGCAGACACAGCTTACGGGATTTCTGTAGCTTGGGAGTTCGTAAATGCAGTCGATGTGAATTCTGTAAGACTAGAGCAGCAGAAACAGCTTACGGGAGTTCAGTAGCTTGGGACTAAGTAAATGCAGCATTTGGGAGTAATGTAACTCTAGTGTAGTGACAGAGCTTACGTGAGTTCTGTACCTTGGGCACAGGTCAAGGAGTATATAAGAGTTCTGTAACCGTAGTGTAGCAGACACAGCTTACAGGAGTTCCGTAGCTTGGGCGTAGTTAAATGCAGTCAATGGGAATTCTGTAACACTAGAGTAGCAGGAAGAACTTACGGGCATTCTGTAGTTTGGGAGTAGGTCAATGAGGCAAATGGCGGTTCTGTAACCCTAGTGTAGCAGACACACCTTACATCAGTTCTGTAGCTTGAGAGTAGGTAAATGCAGTAAATGGGAATTCTGTAACACTAGAGTAGCAGAAAGAACTTACGAGCATCCTGTAGCTTGGGAGTAGGTCAATGAGGCAAATGGCAGTTCTGCAACACTAGTGTAGCACACACAGCTTACGGGAGTTCTGTAGCTTGGGAGCAGGTAAATGCAGCATAAGGCAGTTCTGTAGGAGTTTTGTAGGAGGCGTTTTGTAGCATGTGAGTAGGTTAATGTAGTAAATGGGAGAATGGTTACTGTAGTGTAGCAGACAGAGCTTATGGGGGTTCTGTACCTTGGCAGCCGGTGAAGCAGCATATAAGAGTTCTGTAATGCTAGTTGTAGCAGACACAGCCTACGGGATTTCTGTAGCTTGGGAATTCATAAATGCAGTAGATGTGAATTCTGTAAGACTAGAGTAGCAGAAACAGCTTACGGGAGTTCAGTAGCTTGGGACTAAGTAAATGCAGCATTTGGGAGTAATGTAACTCTAGTGTAGTGACAGAGCTTACGTGAGTTCTGTACCTTGGGCACAGGTCAAGGAGTATATAAGAGTTCTGTAACCGTAGTGTAGCAGACACAGCTTACAGGAGTTCCGTAGCTTGGGCGTAGTTAAATGCAGTCAATGGGAATTCGGTAACACTAGAGTAGCAGGAAGAACTTACGGGCATCCTGTAGCTTGGGAGTAGGTCAATGAGGCAAATGGCAGTTCTGTAACACTAGTGTAGCACACACAGCTTACGGGAGTTCTGTAGCTTGGGAGCAGGTAAATGCAGCATAAGGCAGTTCTGTAGGAGTTTTGTAGGAGGCGTTTTGTAGCATGTGAGTAGGTTAATGTAGTAAATGGGAGAATGGTTACTGTAGTGTAGCAGACAGAGCTTATGGGAGTTCTGTACCTTGGCAGCCGGTGAAGCAGCATATAAGAGTTCTGTAATGCTAGTTGTAGCAGACACAGCGTACGGGATTTCTGTAGCTTGGGAGTTCGTAAATGCAGTCGATGTGAATTCTGTAAGACTAGAGCAGCAGAAACAGCTTACGGGAGTTCAGTAGCTTGGGACTAAGTAAATGCAGCATTTGGGAGTAATGTAACTCTAGTGTAGTGACAGAGCTTACGTGAGTTCTGTACCTTGGGCACAGGTCAAGGAGTATATAAGAGTTCTGTAACCGTAGTGTAGCAGACACAGCTTACAGGAGTTCCGTAGCTTGGGCGTAGTTAAATGCAGTCAATGGGAATTCGGTAACACTAGAGTAGCAGGAAGAACTTACGGGCATTCTGTAGTTTGGGAGTAGGTCAATGAGGCAAATGGCGGTTCTGTAACCCTAGTGTAGCAGACACACCTTACATCAGTTCTGTAGCTTGAGAGTAGGTAAATGCAGTAAATGGGAATTCTGTAACACTAGAGTAGCAGAAAGAACTTACGAGCATCCTGTAGCTTGGGAGTAGGTCAATGAGGCAAATGGCAGTTCTGTAACACTAGTGTAGCACACACAGCTTACGGGAGTTCTGTAGCTTGGGAGCAGGTAAATGCAGCATAAGGCAGTTCTGTAGGAGTTTTGTAGGAGGCGTTTTGTAGCATGTGAGTAGGTTAATGTAGTAAATGGGAGAATGGTTACTGTAGTGTAGCAGACAGAGCTTATGGGAGTTCTGTACCTTGGCAGCCGGTGAAGCAGCATATAAGAGTTCTGTAATGCTAGTTGTAGCAGACACAGCTTACGGGATTTCTGTAGCTTGGGAGTTCGTAAATGCAGTCGATGGGAATTCTGTAAGACTAGAGCAGCAGAAACAGCTTACGGGAGTTCAGTAGCTTGGGACTAAGTAAATGCAGCATTTGGGAGTAATGTAACTCTAGTGTAGTGACAGAGCTTACGTGAGTTCTGTACCTTGGGCACAGGTCAAGGAGTATATAAGAGTTCTGTAACCGTAGTGTAGCAGACACAGCTTACAGGAGTTCCATAGCTTGGGCATAGTTAAATGCAGTAAATGGGAATTCGGTAACACTAGAGTAGCAGGAAGAACTTACGGGCATCCTGTAGCTTGGGAGTAGGTCAATGAGGCAAATGGCGGTTCTGTAACACTAGTGTAGCACACACAGCTTACGGGAGTTCTGTAGCTTGGGAGCAGGTAAATGCAGCATAAGGCAGTTCTGTAGGAGTTTTGTAGGAGGCGTTTTGTAGCATGTGAGTAGGTTAATGTAGTAAATGGGAGAATGGTTACTGTAGTGTAGCAGACAGAGCTTATGGGAGTTCTGTACCTTGGCAGCCGGTGAAGCAGCATATAAGAGTTCTGTAATGCTAGTTGTAGCAGACACAGCCTACGGGATTTCTGTAGCTTGCGAGTTCGTAAATGCAGTAGATGTGAATTCTGTAAGACTAGAGTAGCAGAAACAGCTTACGGGAGTTCAGTAGCTTGGGACTAAGTAAATGCAGCATTTGGGAGTAATGTAACTCTAGTGTAGTGACAGAGCTTACGTGAGTTCTGTACCTTGGGCACAGGTCAAGGAGTATATAAGAGTTCTGTAACCGTAGTGTAGCAGACACAGCTTACAGGAGTTCCGTAGCTTGGGCGTAGTTAAATGCAGTAAATGGGAATTCGGTAACACTAGAGTAGCAGGAAGAACTTACGGGCATTCTGTAGTTTGGGAGTAGGTCAATGAGGCAAATGGCGGTTCTGTAACCCTAGTGTAGCAGACACACCTTACATCAGTTCTGTAGCTTGAGAGTAGGTAAATGCAGTAAATGGGAATTCTGTAACACTAGAGTAGCAGAAAGAACTTACGAGCATCCTGTAGCTTGGGAGTAGGTCAATGAGGCAAATGGCAGTTCTGCAACACTAGTGTAGCACACACAGCTTACGGGAGTTCTGTAGCTTGGGAGCAGGTAAATGCAGCATAAGGCAGTTCTGTAGGAGTTTTGTAGGAGGCGTTTTGTAGCATGTGAGTAGGTTAATGTAGTAAATGGGAGAATGGTTACTGTAGTGTAGCAGACAGAGCTGATGGGAGTTCTGTACCTTGGCAGCCGGTGAAGCAGCATATAAGAGTTCTGTAATGCTAGTTGTAGCAGACACAGCTTACGGGATTTCTGTAGCTTGGGAGTTCGTAAATGCAGTAGATGTGAATTCTGTAAGACTAGAGCAGCAGAAACAGCTTACGGGAGTTCAGTAGCTTGGGACTAAGTAAATGCAGCATTTGGGAGTAATGTAACTCTAGTGTAGTGACAGAGCTTACGTGAGTTCTGTACCTTGGGCACAGGTCAAGGAGTATATAAGAGTTCTGTAACCGTAGTGTAGCAGACACAGCTTACAGGAGTTCCGTAGCTTGGGCGTAGTTAAATGCAGTAAATGGGAATTCGGTAACACTAGAGTAGCAGGAAGAACTTACGGGCATTCTGTAGTTTGGGAGTAGGTCAATGAGGCAAATGGCGGTTCTGTAACCCTAGTGTAGCAGACACACCTTACATGAGTTCTGTAGCTTGAGAGTAGGTAAATGCAGTAAATGGGAATTCTGTAACACTAGAGTAGCAGAAAGAACTTACGAGCATCCTGTAGCTTGGGAGTAGGTCAATGAGGCAAATGGCAGTTCTGTAACTCTAGTGTAGCACACACAGCTTACGGGAGTTCTGTAGCTTGGGAGCAGGTAAATGCAGCATAAGGCAGTTCTGTAGGAGTTTTGTAGGAGGCGTTTTGTAGCATGTGAGTAGGTTAATGTAGTAAATGGGAGAATGGTTACTGTAGTGTAGCAGACAGAGCTTATGGGAGTTCTGTACCTTGGCAGCCGGTGAAGCAGCATATAAGAGTTCTGTAATGCTAGTTGTAGCAGACACAGCGTACGGGATTTCTGTAGCTTGGGAGTTCGTAAATGCAGTCGATGTGAATTCTGTAAGACTAGAGCAGCAGAAACAGCTTACGGGAGTTCAGTAGCTTGGGACTAAGTAAATGCAGCATTTGGGAGTAATGTAACTCTAGTGTAGTGACAGAGCTTACGTGAGTTCTGTACCTTGGGCACAGGTCAAGGAGTATATAAGAGTTCTGTAACCGTAGTGTAGCAGACACAGCTTACAGGAGTTCCGTAGCTTGGGCGTAGTTAAATGCAGTAAATGGGAATTCGGTAACACTAGAGTAGCAGGAAGAACTTACGGGCATTCTGTAGTTTGGGAGTAGGTCAATGAGGCAAATGGCGGTTCTGTAACCCTAGTGTAGCAGACACACCTTACATCAGTTCTGTAGCTTGAGAGTAGGTAAATGCAGTAAATGGGAATTCTGTAACACTAGAGTAGCAGAAAGAACTTACGAGCATCCTGTAGCTTGGGAGTAGGTCAATGAGGCAAATGGCAGTTCTGCAACACTAGTGTAGCACACACAGCTTACGGGAGTTCTGTAGCTTGGGAGCAGGTAAATGCAGCATAAGGCAGTTCTGTAGGAGTTTTGTAGGAGGCGTTTTGTAGCATGTGAGTAGGTTAATGTAGTAAATGGGAGAATGGTTACTGTAGTGTAGCAGACAGAGCTTATGGGAGTTCTGTACCTTGGCAGCCGGTGAAGCAGCATATAAGAGTTCTGTAATGCTAGTTGTAGCAGACACAGCGTACGGGATTTCTGTAGCTTGGGAGTTCGTAAATGCAGTCGATGTGAATTCTGTAAGACTAGAGCAGCAGAAACAGCTTACGGGAGTTCAGTAGCTTGGGACTAAGTAAATGCAGCATTTGGGAGTAATGTAACTCTAGTGTAGTGACAGAGCTTACGTGAGTTCTGTACCTTGGGCACAGGTCAAGGAGTATATAAGAGTTCTGTAACCGTAGTGTAGCAGACACAGCTTACAGGAGTTCCGTAGCTTGGGCGTAGTTAAATGCAGTAAATGGGAATTCGGTAACACTAGAGTAGCAGGAAGAACTTACGGACATCCTGTAGCTTGGGAGTAGGTCAATGAGGCAAATGGCAGTTCTGTAACACTAGTGTAGCACACACAGCTTACGGGAGTTCTGTAGCTTGGGAGCAGGTAAATGCAGCATAAGGCAGTTCTGTAGGAGTTTTGTAGGAGGCGTTTTGTAGCATGTGAGTAGGTTAATGTAGTAAATGGGAGAATGGTTACTGTAGTGTAGCAGACAGAGCTTATGGGAGTTCTGTACCTTGGCAGCCGGTGAAGCAGCATATAAGAGTTCTGTAATGCTAGTTGTAGCAGACACAGCCTACGGGATTTCTGTAGCTTGCGAGTTCGTAAATGCAGTAGATGTGAATTCTGTAAGACTAGAGTAGCAGAAACAGCTTACGGGAGTTCAGTAGCTTGGGACTAAGTAAATGCAGCATTTGGGAGTAATGTAACTCTAGTGTAGTGACAGAGCTTACGTGAGTTCTGTACCTTGGGCACAGGTCAAGGAGTATATAAGAGTTCTGTAACCGTAGTGTAGCAGACACAGCTTACAGGAGTTCCGTAGCTTGGGCGCAGTTAAATGCAGTCAATGGGAATTCGGTAACACTAGAGTAGCAGGAAGAACTTACGGGCATCCTGTAGCTTGGGAGTAGGTCAATGAGGCAAATGGCGGTTCTGTAACCCTAGTGTAGCAGACACACCTTACATCAGTTCTGTAGCTTGAGAGTAGGTAAATGCAGTAAATGGGAATTCTGTAACACTAGAGTAGCAGAAAGAACTTACGAGCATCCTGTAGCTTGGGAGTAGGTCAATGAGGCAAATGGCAGTTCTGTAACACTAGTGTAGCACACACAGCTTACGGGAGTTCTGTAGCTTGGGAGCAGGTAAATGCAGCATAAGGCAGTTCTGTAGGAGTTTTGTAGGAGGCGTTTTGTAGCATGTGAGTAGGTTAATGTAGTAAATGGGAGAATGGTTACTGTAGTGTAGCAGACAGAGCTTATGGGAGTTCTGTACCTTGGCAGCCGGTGAAGCAGCATATAAGAGTTCTGTAATGCTAGTTGTAGCAGACACAGCGTACGGGATTTCTGTAGCTTGGGAGTTCGTAAATGCAGTCGATGTGAATTCTGTAAGACTAGAGCAGCAGAAACAGCTTACGGGAGTTCAGTAGCTTGGGACTAAGTAAATGCAGCATTTGGGAGTAATGTAACTCTAGTGTAGTGACAGAGCTTACGTGAGTTCTGTACCTTGGGCACAGGTCAAGGAGTATATAAGAGTTCTGTAACCGTAGTGTAGCAGACACAGCTTACAGGAGTTCCGTAGCTTGGGCGTAGTTAAATGCAGTAAATGGGAATTCGGTAACACTAGAGTAGCAGGAAGAACTTACGGGCATCCTGTAGCTTGGGAGTAGGTCAATGAGGCAAATGGCAGTTCTGTAACCCTAGTGTAGCACACACAGCTTACGGGAGTTCTGTAGCTTGGGAGCAGGTAAATGCAGCATAAGGCAGTTCTGTAGGAGTTTTGTAGGAGGCGTTTTGTAGCATGTGAGTAGGTTAATGTAGTAAATGGGAGAATGGTTACTGTAGTGTAGCAGACAGAGCTTATGGGAGTTCTGTACCTTGGCAGCCGGTGAAGCAGCATATAAGAGTTCTGTAATGCTAGTTGTAGCAGACACAGCCTACGGGATTTCTGTAGCTTGCGAGTTCGTAAATGCAGTAGATGTGAATTCTGTAAGACTAGAGTAGCAGAAACAGCTTACGGGAGTTCAGTAGCTTGGGACTAAGTAAATGCAGCATTTGGGAGTAATGTAACTCTAGTGTAGTGACAGAGCTTACGTGAGTTCTGTACCTTGGGCACAGGTCAAGGAGTATATAAGAGTTCTGTAACCGTAGTGTAGCAGACACAGCTTACAGGAGTTCCGTAGCTTGGGCGTAGTTAAATGCAGTCAATGGGAATTCGGTAACACTAGAGTAGCAGGAAGAACTTACGGGCATTCTGTAGTTTGGGAGTAGGTCAATGAGGCAAATGGCGGTTCTGTAACCCTAGTGTAGCAGACACACCTTACATCAGTTCTGTAGCTTGAGAGTAGGTAAATGCAGTAAATGGGAATTCTGTAGCACTAGAGTAGCAGAAAGAACTTACGAGCATCCTGTAGCTTGGGAGTAGGTCAATGAGGCAAATGGCAGTTCTGCAACACTAGTGTAGCACACACAGCTTACGGGAGTTCTGTAGCTTGGGAGCAGGTAAATGCAGCATAAGGCAGTTCTGTAGGAGTTTTGTAGGAGGCGTTTTGTAGCATGTGAGTAGGTTAATGTAGTAAATGGGAGAATGGTTACTGTAGTGTAGCAGACAGAGCTTATGGGAGTTCTGTACCTTGGCAGCCGGTGAAGCAGCATATAAGAGTTCTGTAATGCTAGTTGTAGCAGACACAGCGTACGGGATTTCTGTAGCTTGGGAGTTCGTAAATGCAGTCGATGTGAATTCTGTAAGACTAGAGCAGCAGAAACAGCTTACGGGAGTTCAGTAGCTTGGGACTAAGTAAATGCAGCATTTGGGAGTAATGTAACTCTAGTGTAGTGACAGAGCTTACGTGAGTTCTGTACCTTGGGCACAGGTCAAGGAGTATATAAGAGTTCTGTAACCGTAGTGTAGCAGACACAGCTTACAGGAGTTCCGTAGCTTGGGCGTAGTTAAATGCAGTAAATGGGAATTCGGTAACACTAGAGTAGCAGGAAGAACTTACGGGCATTCTGTAGTTTGGGAGTAGGTCAATGAGGCAAATGGCGGTTCTGTAACCCTAGTGTAGCAGACACACCTTACATCAGTTCTGTAGCTTGAGAGTAGGTAAATGCAGTAAATGGGAATTCTGTAACACTAGAGTAGCAGAAAGAACTTACGAGCATCCTGTAGCTTGGGAGTAGGTCAATGAGGCAAATGGCAGTTCTGTAACTCTAGTGTAGCACACACAGCTTACGGGAGTTCTGTAGCTTGGGAGCAGGTAAATGCAGCATAAGGCAGTTCTGTAGGAGTTTTGTAGGAGGCGTTTTGTAGCATGTGAGTAGGTTAATGTAGTAAATGGGAGAATGGTTACTGTAGTGTAGCAGACAGAGCTTATGGGAGTTCTGTACCTTGGCAGCCGGTGAAGCAGCATATAAGAGTTCTGTAATGCTAGTTGTAGCAGACACAGCGTACGGGATTTCTGTAGCTTGGGAGTTCGTAAATGCAGTCGATGTGAATTCTGTAAGACTAGAGCAGCAGAAACAGCTTACGGGAGTTCAGTAGCTTGGGACTAAGTAAATGCAGCATTTGGGAGTAATGTAACTCTAGTGTAGTGACAGAGCTTACGTGAGTTCTGTACCTTGGGCACAGGTCAAGGAGTATATAAGAGTTCTGTAACCGTAGTGTAGCAGACACAGCTTACAGGAGTTCCGTAGCTTGGGCATAGTTAAATGCAGTAAATGGGAATTCGGTAACACTAGAGTAGCAGGAAGAACTTACGGGCATCCTGTAGCTTGGGAGTAGGTCAATGAGGCAAATGGCAGTTCTGTAACACTAGTGTAGCACACACAGCTTACGTCAGTTCTGTAGCTTGGGAGCAGGTAAATGCAGCATAAGGCAGTTCTGTAGGAGTTTGTAGGAGGCGTTTTGTAGCATGTGAGTAGGTTAATGTAGTAAATGGGAGAATGGTTACTGTAGTGTAGCAGACAGAGCTTATGGGAGTTCTGTACCTTGGCAGCCGGTGAAGCAGCATATAAGAGTTCTGTAATGCTAGTTGTAGCAAACACAGCTTACGAGATTTCTGTGGCTTGGGAGTTCGTAAATGCAGTAGATGTGAATTCTGTAAGACTAGAGCAGCAGAAACAGCTTACGGGAGTTCAGTAGCTTGGAACTAAGTAAATGCAGCATTTGGGAGTAATGTAACTCTAGTGTAGTGACAGAGCTTACGTGAGTTCTGTACCTTGGGCACAGGTCAAGCAGTATATAAGAGTTCTGTAACCGTAGTGTAGCAGACACAGCTTACAGGAGTTCCGTAGCTTGGGCATAGTTAAATGCAGTAAATGGGAATTCGGTAACACTAGAGTAGCAGGAAGAACTTACGGGCATTCTGTAGTTTGGGAGTAGGTCAATGAGGCAAATGGCGGTTCTGTAACCCTAGTGTAGCAGACACACCTTACATCAGTTCTGTAGCTTGAGAGTAGGTAAATGCAGTAAATGGGAATTCTGTAACACTAGAGTAGCAGAAAGAACTTACGAGCATCCTGTAGCTTGGGAGTAGGTCAATGAGGCAAATGGCAGTTCTGCAACACTAGTGTAGCACACACAGCTTACGGGAGTTCTGTAGCTTGGGAGCAGGTAAATGCAGCATAAGGCAGTTCTGTAGGAGTTTTGTAGGAGGCGTTTTGTAGCATGTGAGTAGGTTAATGTAGTAAATGGGAGAATGGTTACTGTAGTGTAGCAGACAGAGCTTATGGGAGTTCTGTACCTTGGCAGCCGGTGAAGCAGCATATAAGAGTTCTGTAATGCTAGTTGTAGCAGACACAGCCTACGGGATTTCTGTAGCTTGGGAGTTCATAAATGCAGTAGATGTGAATTCTGTAAGACTAGAGTAGCAGAAACAGCTTACGGGAGTTCAGTAGCTTGGGACTAAGTAAATGCAGCATTTGGGAGTAATGTAACTCTAGTGTAGTGACAGAGCTTACGTGAGTTCTGTACCTTGGGCACAGGTCAAGGAGTATATAAGAGTTCTGTAACCGTAGTGTAGCAGACACAGCTTACAGGAGTTCCGTAGCTTGGGCGTAGTTAAATGCAGTAAATGGGAATTCAGTAACACTAGAGTAGCAGGAAGAACTTACGGGCATCCTGTAGCTTGGGAGTAGGTCAATGAGGCAAATGGCAGTTCTGTAACACTAGTGTAGCACACACAGCTTACGGGAGTTCTGTAGCTTGGGAGCAGGTAAATGCAGCATAAGGCAGTTCTGTAGGAGTTTTGTAGGAGGCGTTTTGTAGCATGTGAGTAGGTTAATGTAGTAAATGGGAGAATGGTTACTGTAGTGTAGCAGACAGAGCTTATGGGAGTTCTGTACCTTGGCAGCCGGTGAAGCAGCATATAAGAGTTCTGTAATGCTAGTTGTAGCAGACACAGCCTACGGGATTTCTGTAGCTTGCGAGTTCGTAAATGCAGTAGATGTGAATTCTGTAAGACTAGAGTAGCAGAAACAGCTTACGGGAGTTCAGTAGCTTGGGACTAAGTAAATGCAGCATTTGGGAGTAATGTAACTCTAGTGTAGTGACAGAGCTTACGTGAGTTCTGTACCTTGGGCACAGGTCAAGGAGTATATAAGAGTTCTGTAACCGTAGTGTAGCAGACACAGCTTACAGGAGTTCCGTAGCTTGGGCGTAGTTAAATGCAGTCAATGGGAATTCGGTAACACTAGAGTAGCAGGAAGAACTTACGGGCATTCTGTAGTTTGGGAGTAGGTCAATGAGGCAAATGGCGGTTCTGTAACCCTAGTGTAGCAGACACACCTTACATCAGTTCTGTAGCTTGAGAGTAGGTAAATGCAGTAAATGGGAATTCTGTAGCACTAGAGTAGCAGAAAGAACTTACGAGCATCCTGTAGCTTGGGAGTAGGTCAATGAGGCAAATGGCAGTTCTGCAACACTAGTGTAGCACACACAGCTTACGGGAGTTCTGTAGCTTGGGAGCAGGTAAATGCAGCATAAGGCAGTTCTGTAGGAGTTTTGTAGGAGGCGTTTTGTAGCATGTGAGTAGGTTAATGTAGTAAATGGGAGAATGGTTACTGTAGTGTAGCAGACAGAGCTTATGGGAGTTCTGTACCTTGGCAGCCGGTGAAGCAGCATATAAGAGTTCTGTAATGCTAGTTGTAGCAGACACAGCGTACGGGATTTCTGTAGCTTGGGAGTTCGTAAATGCAGTCGATGTGAATTCTGTAAGACTAGAGCAGCAGAAACAGCTTACGGGAGTTCAGTAGCTTGGGACTAAGTAAATGCAGCATTTGGGAGTAATGTAACTCTAGTGTAGTGACAGAGCTTACGTGAGTTCTGTACCTTGGGCACAGGTCAAGGAGTATATAAGAGTTCTGTAACCGTAGTGTAGCAGACACAGCTTACAGGAGTTCCGTAGCTTGGGCGTAGTTAAATGCAGTAAATGGGAATTCGGTAACACTAGAGTAGCAGGAAGAACTTACGGGCATTCTGTAGTTTGGGAGTAGGTCAATGAGGCAAATGGCGGTTCTGTAACCCTAGTGTAGCAGACACACCTTACATCAGTTCTGTAGCTTGAGAGTAGGTAAATGCAGTAAATGGGAATTCTGTAACACTAGAGTAGCAGAAAGAACTTACGAGCATCCTGTAGCTTGGGAGTAGGTCAATGAGGCAAATGGCAGTTCTGTAACTCTAGTGTAGCACACACAGCTTACGGGAGTTCTGTAGCTTGGGAGCAGGTAAATGCAGCATAAGGCAGTTCTGTAGGAGTTTTGTAGGAGGCGTTTTGTAGCATGTGAGTAGGTTAATGTAGTAAATGGGAGAATGGTTACTGTAGTGTAGCAGACAGAGCTTATGGGAGTTCTGTACCTTGGCAGCCGGTGAAGCAGCATATAAGAGTTCTGTAATGCTAGTTGTAGCAGACACAGCGTACGGGATTTCTGTAGCTTGGGAGTTCGTAAATGCAGTCGATGTGAATTCTGTAAGACTAGAGCAGCAGAAACAGCTTACGGGAGTTCAGTAGCTTGGGACTAAGTAAATGCAGCATTTGGGAGTAATGTAACTCTAGTGTAGTGACAGAGCTTACGTGAGTTCTGTACCTTGGGCACAGGTCAAGGAGTATATAAGAGTTCTGTAACCGTAGTGTAGCAGACACAGCTTACAGGAGTTCCGTAGCTTGGGCATAGTTAAATGCAGTAAATGGGAATTCGGTAACACTAGAGTAGCAGGAAGAACTTACGGGCATCCTGTAGCTTGGGAGTAGGTCAATGAGGCAAATGGCAGTTCTGTAACACTAGTGTAGCACACACAGCTTACGTCAGTTCTGTAGCTTGGGAGCAGGTAAATGCAGCATAAGGCAGTTCTGTAGGAGTTTGTAGGAGGCGTTTTGTAGCATGTGAGTAGGTTAATGTAGTAAATGGGAGAATGGTTACTGTAGTGTAGCAGACAGAGCTTATGGGAGTTCTGTACCTTGGCAGCCGGTGAAGCAGCATATAAGAGTTCTGTAATGCTAGTTGTAGCAAACACAGCTTACGAGATTTCTGTGGCTTGGGAGTTCGTAAATGCAGTAGATGTGAATTCTGTAAGACTAGAGCAGCAGAAACAGCTTACGGGAGTTCAGTAGCTTGGAACTAAGTAAATGCAGCATTTGGGAGTAATGTAACTCTAGTGTAGTGACAGAGCTTACGTGAGTTCTGTACCTTGGGCACAGGTCAAGCAGTATATAAGAGTTCTGTAACCGTAGTGTAGCAGACACAGCTTACAGGAGTTCCGTAGCTTGGGCATAGTTAAATGCAGTAAATGGGAATTCGGTAACACTAGAGTAGCAGGAAGAACTTACGGGCATTCTGTAGTTTGGGAGTAGGTCAATGAGGCAAATGGCGGTTCTGTAACCCTAGTGTAGCAGACACACCTTACATCAGTTCTGTAGCTTGAGAGTAGGTAAATGCAGTAAATGGGAATTCTGTAACACTAGAGTAGCAGAAAGAACTTACGAGCATCCTGTAGCTTGGGAGTAGGTCAATGAGGCAAATGGCAGTTCTGCAACACTAGTGTAGCACACACAGCTTACGGGAGTTCTGTAGCTTGGGAGCAGGTAAATGCAGCATAAGGCAGTTCTGTAGGAGTTTTGTAGGAGGCGTTTTGTAGCATGTGAGTAGGTTAATGTAGTAAATGGGAGAATGGTTACTGTAGTGTAGCAGACAGAGCTTATGGGAGTTCTGTACCTTGGCAGCCGGTGAAGCAGCATATAAGAGTTCTGTAATGCTAGTTGTAGCAGACACAGCCTACGGGATTTCTGTAGCTTGGGAGTTCATAAATGCAGTAGATGTGAATTCTGTAAGACTAGAGTAGCAGAAACAGCTTACGGGAGTTCAGTAGCTTGGGACTAAGTAAATGCAGCATTTGGGAGTAATGTAACTCTAGTGTAGTGACAGAGCTTACGTGAGTTCTGTACCTTGGGCACAGGTCAAGGAGTATATAAGAGTTCTGTAACCGTAGTGTAGCAGACACAGCTTACAGGAGTTCCGTAGCTTGGGCGTAGTTAAATGCAGTAAATGGGAATTCAGTAACACTAGAGTAGCAGGAAGAACTTACGGGCATCCTGTAGCTTGGGAGTAGGTCAATGAGGCAAATGGCAGTTCTGTAACACTAGTGTAGCACACACAGCTTACGGGAGTTCTGTAGCTTGGGAGCAGGTAAATGCAGCATAAGGCAGTTCTGTAGGAGTTTTGTAGGAGGCGTTTTGTAGCATGTGAGTAGGTTAATGTAGTAAATGGGAGAATGGTTACTGTAGTGTAGCAGACAGAGCTTATGGGAGTTCTGTACCTTGGCAGCCGGTGAAGCAGCATATAAGAGTTCTGTAATGCTAGTTGTAGCAGACACAGCCTACGGGATTTCTGTAGCTTGCGAGTTCGTAAATGCAGTAGATGTGAATTCTGTAAGACTAGAGTAGCAGAAACAGCTTACGGGAGTTCAGTAGCTTGGGACTAAGTAAATGCAGCATTTGGGAGTAATGTAACTCTAGTGTAGTGACAGAGCTTACGTGAGTTCTGTACCTTGGGCACAGGTCAAGGAGTATATAAGAGTTCTGTAACCGTAGTGTAGCAGACACAGCTTACAGGAGTTCCGTAGCTTGGGCGTAGTTAAATGCAGTCAATGGGAATTCGGTAACACTAGAGTAGCAGGAAGAACTTACGGGCATTCTGTAGTTTGGGAGTAGGTCAATGAGGCAAATGGCGGTTCTGTAACCCTAGTGTAGCAGACACACCTTACATCAGTTCTGTAGCTTGAGAGCAGGTAAATGCAGTAAATGGGAATTCTGTAACACTAGAGTAGCAGAAAGAACTTACGAGCATCCTGTAGCTTGGGAGTAGGTCAATGAGGCAAATGGCAGTTCTGTATCCCTAGTGTAGCACACACAGCTTACGGGAGTTCTCTAGCTTGGGAGCAGGTAAATGCAGCATAAGGCAGTTCTGTAGGAGTTTTGTAGGAGGCGTTTTGTAGCATGTGAGTAGGTTAATGTAGTAAATGGGAGAATGGTTACTGTAGTGTAGCAGACAGAGCTTATGGGAGTTCTGTACCTTGGCAGCCGGTGAAGCAGCATATAAGAGTTCTGTAATGCTAGTTGTAGCAGACACAGCCTACGGGATTTCTGTAGCTTGGGAGTTCGTAAATGCAGTCGATGTGAATTCTGTAAGACTAGAGCAGCAGAAACAGCTTACGGGAGTTCAGTAGCTTGGAACTAAGTAAATGCAGCATTGGGGAGTAATGTAACTCTAGTGTAGTGACAGAGCTTACGTGAGTTCTGTACCTTGGGCACAGGTCAAGGAGTATATAAGAGTTCTGTAACCGTAGTGTAGCAGACACAGCTTACAGGAGTTCCGTAGCTTGGGCATAGTTAAATGCAGTAAATGGGAATTCGGTAACACTAGAGTAGCAGGAAGAACTTACGGGCATCCTGTAGCTTGGGAGTAGGTCAATGAGGCAAATGGCAGTTCTGTAACACTAGTGTAGCACACACAGCTTACGGGAGTTCTGTAGCTTGGGAGCAGGTAAATGCAGCATAAGGCAGTTCTGTAGGAGTTTTGTAGGAGGCGTTTTGTAGCATGTGAGTAGGTTAATGTAGTAAATGGGAGAATGGTTACTGTAGTGTAGCAGACAGAGCTTATGGGAGTTCTGTACCTTGGCAGCCGGTGAAGCAGCATATAAGAGTTCTGTAATGCTAGTTGTAGCAGACACAGCCTACGGGATTTCTGTAGCTTGCGAGTTCGTAAATGCAGTAGATGTGAATTCTGTAAGACTAGAGTAGCAGAAACAGCTTACGGGAGTTCAGTAGCTTGGGACTAAGTAAATGCAGCATTTGGGAGTAATGTAACTCTAGTGTAGTGACAGAGCTTACGTGAGTTCTGTACCTTGGGCACAGGTCAAGGAGTATATAAGAGTTCTGTAACCGTAGTGTAGCAGACACAGCTTACAGGAGTTCCGTAGCTTGGGCGTAGTTAAATGCAGTAAATGGGAATTTGGTAACACTAGAGTAGCAGGAAGAACTTACGGGCATTCTGTAGTTTGGGAGTAGGTCAATGAGGCAAATGGCGGTTCTGTAACCCTAGTGTAGCAGACACACCTTACATGAGTTCTGTAGCTTGAGAGTAGGTAAATGCAGTAAATGGGAATTCTGTAACACTAGAGTAGCAGAAAGAACTTACGAGCATCCTGTAGCTTGGGAGTAGGTCAATGAGGCAAATGGCAGTTCTGTATCCCTAGTGTAGCACACACAGCTTACGGGAGTTCTGTAGCTTGGGAGCAGGTAAATGCAGCATAAGGCAGTTCTGTAGGAGTTTTGTAGGAGGCGTTTTGTAGCATGTGAGTAGGTTAATGTAGTAAATGGGAGAATGGTTACTGTAGTGTAGCAGACAGAGCTTATGGGAGTTCTGTACCTTGGCAGCCGGTGAAGCAGCATATAAGAGTTCTGTAATGCTAGTTGTAGCAGACACAGCCTACGGGATTTCTGTAGCTTGGGAGTTCGTAAATGCAGTCGATGTGAATTCTGTAAGACTAGAGCAGCAGAAACAGCTTACGGGAGTTCAGTAGCTTGGAACTAAGTAAATGCAGCATTGGGGAGTAATGTAACTCTAGTGTAGTGACAGAGCTTACGTGAGTTCTGTACCTTGGGCACAGGTCAAGGAGTATATAAGAGTTCTGTAACCGTAGTGTAGCAGACACAGCTTACAGGAGTTCCGTAGCTTGGGCATAGTTAAATGCAGTAAATGGGAATTCGGTAACACTAGAGTAGCAGGAAGAACTTACGGGCATCCTGTAGCTTGGGAGTAGGTCAATGAGGCAAATGGCAGTTCTGTAACACTAGTGTAGCACACACAGCTTACGGGAGTTCTGTAGCTTGGGAGCAGGTAAATGCAGCATAAGGCAGTTCTGTAGGAGTTTTGTAGGAGGCGTTTTGTAGCATGTGAGTAGGTTAATGTAGTAAATGGGAGAATGGTTACTGTAGTGTAGCAGACAGAGCTTATGGGAGTTCTGTACCTTGGCAGCCGGTGAAGCAGCATATAAGAGTTCTGTAATGCTAGTTGTAGCAAACACAGCTTACGAGATTTCTGTAGCTTGGGAGTTCGTAAATGCAGTAGATGTGAATTCTGTAAGACTAGAGCAGCAGAAACAGCTTACGGGAGTTCAATAGCTTGGAACTAAGTAAATGCAGCATTGGGGAGTAATGTAACTCTAGTGTAGTGACAGAGCTTACGTGAGTTCTGTACCTTGGGCACAGGTCAAGGAGTATATAAGAGTTCTGTAACCGTAGTGTAGCAGACACAGCTTACAGGAGTTCCGTAGCTTGGGCATAGTTAAATGCAGTAAATGGGAATTCGGTAACACTAGAGTAGCAGAAAGAACTTACGAGCATCCTGTAGCTTGGGAGTAGGTCAATGAGGCAAATGGCAGTTCTGTAACACTAGTGTAGCACACACAGCTTACGGGAGTTCTCTAGCTTGGGAGCAGGTAAATGCAGCATAAGGCAGTTCTGTAGGAGTTTTGTAGGAGGCATTTTGTAGCATGTGAGTAGGTTAATGTAGTAAATGGGAGAATGGTTACTGTAGTGTAGCAGACAGAGCTTATGGGAGTTCTGTACCTTGGCAGCCGGTGAAGCAGCATATAAGAGTTCTGTAATGCTAGTTGTAGCAGACACAGCCTACGGGATTTCTGTAGCTTGCGAGTTCGTAAATGCAGTAGATGTGAATTCTGTAAGACTAGAGTAGCAGAAACAGCTTACGGGAGTTCAGTAGCTTGGGACTAAGTAAATGCAGCATTGGGGAGTAATGTAACTCTAGTGTAGTGACAGAGCTTACGTGAGTTCTGTACCTTGGGCACAGGTCAAGGAGTATATAAGAGTTCTGTAACCGTAGTGTAGCAGACACAGCTTACAGGAGTTCCGTAGCTTGGGCGTAGTTAAATGCAGTCAATGGGAATTCGGTAACACTAGAGTAGCAGGAAGAACTTACGGGCATTCTGTAGTTTGGGAGTAGGTCAATGAGGCAAATGGCGGTTCTGTAACCCTAGTGTAGCAGACACACCTTACATCAGTTCTGTAGCTTGAGAGTAGGTAAATGCAGTAAATGGGAATTCTGTAACACTAGAGTAGCAGAAAGAACTTACGAGCATCCTGTAGCTTGGGAGTAGGTCAATGAGGCAAATGGCAGTTCTGTATCCCTAGTGTAGCACACACAGCTTACGGGAGTTCTGTAGCTTGGGAGCAGGTAAATGCAGCATAAGGCAGTTCTGTAGGAGTTTTGTAGGAGGCGTTTTGTAGCATGTGAGTAGGTTAATGTAGTAAATGGGAGAATGGTTACTGTAGTGTAGCAGACAGAGCTTATGGGAGTTCTGTACCTTGGCAGCCGGTGAAGCAGCATATAAGAGTTCTGTAATGCTAGTTGCAGCAGACACAGCTTACGGGATTTCTGTAGCTTGGGAGTTCCTAAATGCAGTAGATGTGAATTCTGTAAGACTAGAGTAGCAGAAACAGCTTACGGGAGTTCAGTAGCTTGGGACTAAGTAAATGCAGCATTTGGGAGTAATGTAACTCTAGTGTAGTGACAGAGCTTACGTGAGTTCTGTACCTTGGGCACAGGTCAAGGAGTATATAAGAGTTCTGTAACCGTAGTGTAGCAGACACAGCTTACAGGAGTTCCGTAGCTTGGGCGTAGTTAAATGCAGTAAATGGGAATTCGGTAACACTAGAGTAGCAGGAAGAACTTACGGGCATTCTGTAGTTTGGGAGTAGGTCAATGAGGCAAATGGCGGTTCTGTAACCCTAGTGTAGCAGACACACCTTACATCAGTTCTGTAGCTTGAGAGTAGGTAAATGCAGTAAATGGGAATTCTGTAACACTAGAGTAGCAGAAAGAACTTACGAGCATCCTGTAGCTTGGGAGTAGGTCAATGAGGCAAATGGCAGTTCTGTAACACAAAGTGTAGCACACACAGCTTACGGGAGTTCTGTAGCTTGGGAGCAGGTAAATGCAGCATAAGGCAGTTCTGTAGGAGTTTTGTAGGAGGCGTTTTTTAGCATGTGAGTAGGTTAATGTAGTAAATGGGAGAATGGTTACTGTAGTGTAGCAGACAGAGCTTATGGGAGTTCTGTACCTTGGCAGCCGGTGAAGCAGCATATAAGAGTTCTGTAATGCTAGTTGTAGCAGACACAGCCTACGGGATTTCTGTAGCTTGGGAGTTCGTAAATGCAGTAGATGTGAATTCTGTAAGACTAGAGTAGCAGAAACAGCTTACGGGAGTTCAGTAGCTTGGAACTAAGTAAATGCAGCATTGGGGAGTAATGTAACTCTAGTGTAGTGACAGAGCTTACGTGAGTTCTGTACCTTGGGCACAGGTCAAGGAGTATATAAGAGTTCTGTAACCGTAGTGTAGCAGACACAGCTTACAGGAGTTCCGTAGCTTGGGCATAGTTAAATGCAGTAAATGGGAATTCGGTAACACTAGAGTAGCAGGAAGAACTTACGGGCATCCTGTAGCTTGGGAGTAGGTCAATGAGGCAAATGGCAGTTCTGTAACACTAGTGTAGCACACACAGCTTACGGGAGTTCTGTAGCTTGGGAGCAGGTAAATGCAGCATAAGGCAGTTCTGTAGGAGTTTTGTAGGAGGCATTTTGTAGCATGTGAGTAGGTTAATGTAGTAAATGGGAGAATGGTTACTGTAGTGTAGCAGACAGAGCTTATGGGAGTTCTGTACCTTGGCAGCCGGTGAAGCAGCATATAAGAGTTCTGTAATGCTAGTTGCAGCAGACACAGCTTACGGGATTTCTGTAGCTTGGGAGTTCCTAAATGCAGTAGATGTGAATTCTGTAAGACTAGAGTAGCAGAAACAGCTTACGGGAGTTCAGTAGCTTGGGACTAAGTAAATGCAGCATTTGGGAGTAATGTAACTCTAGTGTAGTGACAGAGCTTACGTGAGTTCTGTACCTTGGGCACAGGTCAAGGAGTATATAAGAGTTCTGTAACCGTAGTGTAGCAGACACAGCTTACAGGAGTTCCGTAGCTTGGGCGTAGTTAAATGCAGTAAATGGGAATTCGGTAACACTAGAGTAGCAGGAAGAACTTACGGGCATTCTGTAGTTTGGGAGTAGGTCAATGAGGCAAATGGCGGTTCTGTAACCCTAGTGTAGCAGACACACCTTACATCAGTTCTGTAGCTTGAGAGTAGGTAAATGCAGTAAATGGGAATTCTGTAACACTAGAGTAGCAGAAAGAACTTACGAGCATCCTGTAGCTTGGGAGTAGGTCAATGAGGCAAATGGCAGTTCTGTATCCCTAGTGTAGCACACACAGCTTACGGGAGTTCTGTAGCTTGGGAGCAGGTAAATGCAGCATAAGGCAGTTCTGTAGGAGTTTTGTAGGAGGCGTTTTGTAGCATGTGAGTAGGTTAATGTAGTAAATGGGAGAATGGTTACTGTAGTGTAGCAGACAGAGCTTATGGGAGTTCTGTACCTTGGCAGCCGGTGAAGCAGCATATAAGAGTTCTGTAATGCTAGTTGTAGCAGACACAGCCTACGGGATTTCTGTAGCTTGCGAGTTCGTAAATGCAGTAGATGTGAATTCTGTAAGAATTCTAGTAGCAGAAACAGCTTACGGGAGTTCAGTAGCTTGGGACTAAGTAAATGCAGCAGTTGGGAGTAATGTAACTCTAGTGTAGTAACAGAGCTTAAGTGAGTTCTGTACCTTGGGCACAGGTCAAGGAGTATATAAGAGTTCTGTAACCGTAGTGTAGCAGACACAGCTTACAGGAGTTCCGTAGCTTGGGCGTAGTTAAATGCAGCAAATGGGAATTCGGTAACACTAGAGTAGCAGGAAGAACTTACGGGCATTCTGTAGCTTGGGAGTAAGTAAACGCAGCATTTGGGAGTAATGTAACACTAGTAGCAGAAAGTACTTACGAGAATTCTGTAGCTTGGGAGTAGGTAAATGCAGCAGATGGCCGTTCTGTAACACTAGTGTAGCAGACACACCTTACAGGAGTTCTGTAGCTTGGGAGAAGGTAAATTCATCATATGGGAGTTCTGTAACCCTAGTGCAGCAGACACAGCTTACGGGAGTTCCGTAGCTTGGGAGTAGGTAAATGCAGTAAATGGGAATTCTGTAACACTAGAGTAGCAGGAAGAACTTACGGGCATTCTGTAGTTTGGGAGTAGGTCAATGAGGCAAATGGCGGTTCTGTAACCCTAGTGTAGCAGACACAGCTTACGTCAGTTCTGTAGCTTGAGAGTAGGTAAATGCAGTAAATGGGAATTCGGTAACACTAGAGTAGCAGAAAGAACTTACGAGCATCCTGTAGCTTGGGAGTAGGTCAATGAGGCAAATGGCAGTTCTGTAACACTAGTGTAGCACACACAGCTTACGGGAGTTCTGTAGCTTGGGAGCAGGTAAATGCAGCATAAGGCAGTTCTGTAGGAGTTTTGTAGGAGGCGTTTTGTCGCATGTGAGTAGGTTAATGTAGTAAATGGGAGAATGGTTACTGTAGTGTAGCAGACAGAGCTTATGGGAGTTCTGTACCTTGGCAGCCGGTGAAGCAGCATATAAGAGTTCTGTAATGCTAGTTGTAGCAGACACAGCGTACGGGAATTCTGTAGCTTGGGAGTTCCTAAATGCAGTAGATGTGAATTCTGTAAGACTAGAGTAGCAGAAACAGCTTACGGGAGTTCAGTAGCTTGGGACTAAGTAAATGCAGCATTTGGGAGTAATGTAACTCTAGTGTAGTGACAGAGCTTACGTGAGTTCTGTACCTTGGGCACAGGTCAAGGAGTATATAAGAGTTCTGTAACCGTAGTGTAGCAGACACAGCTTACAGGAGTTCCGTAGCTTGGGCGTAGTTAAATGCAGTAAATGGGAATTCGGTAACACTAGAGTAGCAGGAAGAACTTACGGGCATTCTGTAGTTTGGGAGTAGGTCAATGAGGCAAATGGCGGTTCTGTAACCCTAGTGTAGCAGACACACCTTACATCAGTTCTGTAGCTTGAGAGTAGGTAAATGCAGTAAATGGGAATTCTGTAACACTAGAGTAGCAGAAAGAACTTACGAGCATCCTGTAGCTTGGGAGTAGGTCAATGAGGCAAATGGCAGTTCTGCAACACTAGTGTAGCACACACAGCTTACGGGAGTTCTGTAGCTTGGGAGCAGGTAAATGCAGCATAAGGCAGTTCTGTAGGAGTTTTGTAGGAGGCGTTTTGTAGCATGTGAGTAGGTTAATGTAGTAAATGGGAGAATGGTTACTGTAGTGTAGCAGACAGAGCTTATGGGAGTTCTGTACCTTGGCAGCCGGTGAAGCAGCATATAAGAGTTCTGTAATGCTAGTTGTAGCAGACACAGCGTACGGGATTTCTGTAGCTTGGGAGTTCGTAAATGCAGTAGATGTGAATTCTGTAAGAGTAGAGCAGCAGAAACAGCTTACGGGAGTTCAGTAGCTTGGGACTAAGTAAATGCAGCATTTGGGAGTAATGTAACTCTAGTGTAGTGACAGAGCTTACGTGAGTTCTGTACCTTGGGCACAGGTCAAGGAGTATATAAGAGTTCTGTAACCGTAGTGTAGCAGACACAGCTTACAGGAGTTCCGTAGCTTGGGCGTAGTTAAATGCAGTAAATGGGAATTCGGTAACACTTGAGTAGCAGAACCAACTTACAGGCATTCTGTAGCTTGGGAGTAAGTAAACGCAGCATTTGGGAGTAATGTAACACTAGTAGCAGAAAGTACTTAAGAGCATTCTGTAGCTTGGGAGTAGGTAAATGCAGCAGATGGCCGTTCTGTAACACTAGTGTATTAGACACAGCTTAAAGGATTTCTGTAGCTTGGGAGAAGGTAAATTCATCATATGGGAGTTCTGTAACCCTAGTGCAGCAGACACAGCTTACGGGAGTTCCGTAGCTTGGGAGTAGGTAAACGCAGTAAATGGGAATTCGGTAACACTAGAGTAGCAGGAAGAACTTACGGGCATTCTGTAGTTTGGGAGTAGGTCAATGAGGCAAATGGCGGTTCTGTAACCCTAGTTTAGCAGACACACCTTACATCAGTTCTATAGCTTGAGAGTAGGTAAATGCAGTAAATGGGAATTCTGTAACACTAGAGTAGCAGAAAGAACTTACGAGCATCCTGTAGCTTGGGAGTAGGTCAATGAGGCAGAACTAGTGTTCTGTAACCCTAGTGTAGCACACACAGCTTACGGGAGTTCTGTAGCTTGGGAGCAGGTAAATGCAGCATAAGGCATTTCTGTAGGAGTTTTGTAGGAGGCGTTTTGTAGCATGTGAGTAGGTTAATGTAGTAAATGGGAGAATGGTTACTGTAGTGTAGCAGACAGAGCTTATGGGAGTTCTGTACCTTGGCAGCCGGTGAAGCAGCATATAAGAGTTCTGTAATGCTAGTTGTAGCAGACACAGCGTACGGGATTTCTGTAGCTTGGGAGTTCGTAAATGCAGTAGATGTGAATTCTGTAAGAGTAGAGCAGCAGAAACAGCTTACGGGAGTTCAGTAGCTTGGGACTAAGTAAATGCAGCATTTGGGAGTAATGTAACTCTAGTGTAGTGACAGAGCTTACGTGAGTTCTGTACCTTGGGCACAGGTCAAGGAGTATATAAGAGTTCTGTAACCGTAGTGTAGCAGACACAGCTTACAGGAGTTCCGTAGCTTGGGCGTAGTTAAATGCAGTAAATGGGAATTCGGTAACACTTGAGTAGCAGAACCAACTTACAGGCATTCTGTAGCTTGGGAGTAAGTAAACGCAGCATTTGGGAGTAATGTAACACTAGTAGCAGAAAGTACTTAAGAGCATTCTGTAGCTTGGGAGTAGGTAAATGCAGCAGATGGCCGTTCTGTAACACTAGTGTATTAGACACAGCTTACAGGAGTTCTGTAGCTTGGGAGAAGGTAAATTCATCATATGGGAGTTCTGTAACCCTAGTGCAGCAGACACAGCTTACGGGAGTTCCGTAGCTTGGGAGTAGGTAAATGCAGTAAATGGGAATTCGGTAACACTAGAGTAGCAGGAAGAACTTACGGGCATTCTGTAGTTTGGGAGTAGGTCAATGAGGCAAATGGCGGTTCTGTAACCCTAGTGTAGCAGACACACCTTACATCAGTTCTGTAGCTTGAGAGTAGGTAAATGCAGTAAATGGGAATTCTGTAACACTAGAGTAGCAGAAAGAACTTACGAGCATCCTGTAGCTTGGGAGTAGGTCAATGAGGCAGAACTAGTGTTCTGTAACCCTAGTGTAGCACACACAGCTTACGGGAGTTCTGTAGCTTGGGAGCAGGTAAATGCAGCATAAGGCATTTCTGTAGGAGTTTTGTAGGAGGCGTTTTGTAGCATGTGAGTAGGTTAATGTAGTAAATGGGAGAATGGTTACTGTAGTGTAGCAGACAGAGCTTATGGGAGTTCTGTACCTTGGCAGCCGGTGAAGCAGCATATAAGAGTTCTGTAATGCTAGTTGTAGCAGACACAGCGTACGGGATTTCTGTAGCTTGGGAGTTCGTAAATGCAGTAGATGTGAATTCTGTAAGACTAGAGCAGCAGAAACAGCTTACGGGAGTTCAGTAGCTTGGGACTAAGTAAATGCAGCATTTGGGAGTAATGTAACTCTAGTGTAGTGACAGAGCTTACGTGAGTTCTGTACCTTGGGCACAGGTCAAGGAGTATATAAGAGTTCTGTAACCGTAGTGTAGCAGACACAGCTTACAGGAGTTCCGTAGCTTGGGCGTAGGTAAATGCAGTAAATGGGAATTCGGTAACACTTGAGTAGCAGAACCAACTTACAGGCATTCTGTAGCTTGGGAGTAAGTAAACGCAGCATTTGGGAGTAATGTAACACTAGTAGCAGAAAGTACTTACGAGCATTGTGTAGCTTGGGAGTAGGTAAATGCAGCAGATGGCCGTTCTGTAACACTAGTGTAGCAGACACAGCTTACAGGAGTTCTGTAGCTTGGGAGAAGGTAAATTCATCATATGGGAGTTCTGTAACTCTAGTGCAGCAGACACAGCTTACGGGAGTTCCGTAGCTTGGGAGTAGGTAAATGCAGTAAATGGGAATTCGGTAGCACTAGAGTAGCAGGAAGAACTTACGGGCATTCTGTAGTTTGGGAGTAGTTCAATGAGGCAAATGGCGGTTCTGTATCCCTAGTGTAGCACACACAGCTTACGGGAGTTCTGTAGCTTGGGAGCAGGTAAATGCAGCATAAGGCAGTTCTGTAGGAGTTTTGTAGGAGGCGTTTTGTAGCATGTGAGTAGGTTAATGTAGTAAATGAGAGAATGGTTACTGTAGTGTAGCAGACAGAGCTTATGGGAGTTCTGTACCTTGGCAGCCGGTGAAGCAGCATATAAGAGTTCTGTAATGCTAGTTGTAGCAGACACAGCCTACGGGATTTCTGTAGCTTGGGAGTTCGTAAATGCAGTAGATGTGAATTCTGTAAGACTAGAGTAGCAGAAACAGCTTACGGGAGTTCAGTAGCTTGGGACTAAGTAAATGCAGCATTTGGGAGTAATGTAACTCTAGTGTAGTGACAGAGCTTACGTGAGTTCTGTACCTTGGGCACAGGTCAAGGAGTATATAAGAGTTCTGTAACCGTAGTGTAGCAGACACAGCTTACAGGAGTTCCGTAGCTTGGGCGTAGGTAAATGCAGTAAATGGGAATTCGGTAACACTTGAGTAGCAGAACCAACTTACAGGCATTCTGTAGCTTGGGAGTAAGTAAACGCAGCATTTGGGAGTAATGTAACACTAGTAGCAGAAAGTACTTACGAGCATTGTGTAGCTTGGGAGTAGGTAAATGCAGCAGATGGCCGTTCTGTAACACTAGTGTAGCAGACACAGCTTACAGGAGTTCTGTAGCTTGGGAGAAGGTAAATTCATCATACGGGAGTTCTGTAACTCTAGTGCAGCAGACACAGCTTACGGGAGTTCCGTAGCTTGGGAGTAGGTAAATGCAGTAAATGGGAATTCGGTAGCACTAGAGTAGCAGGAAGAACTTACGGGCATTCTGTAGTTTGGGAGTAGTTCAATGAGGCAAATGGCGGTTCTGTAACCCTAGTGTAGCAGACACAGCTTACGGGAGTTCTGTAGCTTGGGAGCAGGTAAATGCAGCATAAGGCAGTTCTGTAGGAGTTTTGTAGGAGGCGTTTTGTAGCATGTGAGTAGGTTAATGTAGTAAATGAGAGAATGGTTACTGTAGTGTAGCAGACAGAGCTTATGGGAGTTCTGTACCTTGGCAGCCGGTGAAGCAGCATATAAGAGTTCTGTAATGCTAGTTGTAGCAGACACAGCCTACGGGATTTCTGTAGCTTGGGAGTTCGTAAATGCAGTAGATGTGAATTCTGTAAGACTAGAGTAGCAGAAACAGCTTACGGGAGTTCAGTAGCTTGGGACTAAGTAAATGCAGCATTTGGGAGTAATGTAACTCTAGTGTAGTGACAGAGCTTACGTGAGTTCTGTACCTTGGGCACAGGTCAAGGAGTATATAAGAGTTCCGTAACCGTAGTGTAGCAGACACAGCTTACAGGAGTTCCGTAGCTTGGGCGTAGTTAAATGCAGCAAATGGGAATTCGGTAACACTAGAGTAGCAGGAAGAACTTACGGGCATTCTGTAGTTTGGGAGTAGGTCAATGAGGCAAATGGCGGTTCTGTAACCCTAGTGTAGCAGACACACCTTACATCAGTTCTGTAGCTTGAGAGTAGGTAAATGCAGTAAATGGGAATTCTGTAACACTAGAGTAGCAGAAAGAACTTACGAGCATCCTGTAGCTTGGGAGTAGGTCAATGAGGCAAATGGCAGTTCTGTAACCCTAGTGTAGCACACACAGCTTACGGGAGTTCTGTAGCTTGGGAGCAGGTAAATGCAGCATAAGGCAGTTCTGTAGGAGTTTTGTAGGAGGTGTTTTGTAGCATGTGAGTAGGTTAATGTAGTAAATGGGAGAATGGTTACTGTAGTGTAGCAGACAGAGCTTATGGGAGTTCTGTACCTTGGCAGCCGGTGAAGCAGCATATAAGAGTTCTGTAATGCTAGTTGTAGCAGACACAGCGTACGGGATTTCTGTAGCTTGCGAGTTCGTAAATGCAGTAGATGTGAATTCTGTAAGACTAGAGTAGCAGAAACAGCTTACGGGAGTTCAGTAGCTTGGGACTAAGTAAATGCAGCATTTGGAAGTAATTAACACTAGTAGCAGAAAGTACTTACGAGCATTCTGTAGCTTGGCAGTAGGTAAATGCAGCAGATGGCCGTTCTGTAACACTAGTGTAGCAGACACAGCTTACCGGAGTTCTGTAGCTTGGGAGTAGGTAAATTTATCATATGGGAGTTCTGTAACCCTAGTGCAGCAGACACAGCTTACGGGAGTTCTGTAGCTTGGGAGCAGGTAAATGCAGCATAAGGCAGTTCTGTAGGAGTTTTGTAGGAGGCGTTTTGTAGCATGTGAGTAGGTTAATGTAGTAAATGGGAGAATGGTTACTGTAGTGTAGCAGACAGAGCTTATGGGAGTTCTGTACCTTGGCAGTCGGTGAAGCAGCATATAAGAGTTCTGTAATGCTAGTTGTAGCAGACACAGCGTACGGGATTTCTGTAGCTTGGGAGTTCGTAAATGCAGTAGATGTGAATTCTGTAAGACTAGAGTAGCAGAAACAGCTTACGGGAGTTCAGTAGCTTGGGACTAAGTAAATGCAGCATTTGGGAGTAATGTAACTCTAGTGTAGTGACAGAGCTTACGTGAGTTCTTTACCTTGGGCACAGGTCAAGGAGTATATAAGAGTTCCGTAACCGTAGTGTAGCAGACACAGCTTACAGGAGTTCCGTAGCTTGGGCGTTGTTAAATGCAGTAAATGTTAATTCGGTAACACTTGAGTTAGCAGAACCAACTTACAGGCATTCTGTAGCTTGGGAGTAAGTAAACACAGCATTTGGCAGTAATGTAACACTAGTAGCAGAAAGTACTTACGAGCATTCTGTAGCTTGGGAGCAGGTAAATGCAGCAGATGGCCGTTCTGTAACACTAGTGTAGCAGACACAGCTTACAGGAGTTCCGTAGCTTGGGCGTAGTTAAATGTAGTAAATGGGAATTCGGTAACACTTGAGTAGCAGAACCAACTTACAGGCATTCTGTAGCTTGGGAGTAAGAAAACGCAGCATTTGGGAGTAATGTAACACTAGTAGCAGAAAGTACTTACGAGTATTCTGTAGCTTGGGAGTAGGTAAATGCAGCAGATGGCCGTTCTGTAACACTAGTGTAGCAGACACAGCTTACAGGAGTTCGGTAGCTTGGGAGTAGGTAAATTCATCATATGGGAGTTCTGTAACCCTAGTGCAGCAGACACAGCTTACGGGAGTTCCGTAGCTTGGGAGTAGGTAAATGCAGTAAATGGGAATTCTGTAACACTAGAGTAGCAGGAAGAACTTACGGGCATTCTGTAGTTTGGGAGTAGGTCAATGAGGCAAATGGCGGTTCTGTAACCCTAGTGTAGCAGACACAGCTTACGGGAGTTCTCCAGCTTGGGAGCAGGTAAATGCAGCATAAGGCAGTTCTGTAGGAGTTTTGTAGGAGGCGTTTTGTAGCATGTGAGTAGGTTAATGTAGTAAATGGGAGAATGGTTACTGTAGTGTAGCAGACAGAGCTTATGGGAGTTCTGTACCTTGGCAGCCGGTGAAGCAGCATATAAGAGTTCTGTAATGCTAGTTGTAGCAGACACAGCCTACGGGATTTCTGTAGCTTGGGAGTTCGTAAATGCAGTAGATGTGAATTCTGTAAGACTAGAGTAGCAGAAACAGCTTACGGGAGTTCAGTAGCTTGGGACTAAGTAAATGCAGCATTTGGGAGTAATGTAACTCTAGTGTAGTGACAGAGCTTACGTGAGTTCTGTACCTTGGGCACAGGTCAAGGAGTATATAAGAGTTCTGTAACCGTAGTGTAGCAGACACAGCTTACAGGAGTTCCGTAGCTTGGGCGTAGTTAAATGCAGCAAATGGGAATTCGGTAACACTAGAGTAGCAGGAAGAACTTACGGGCATTCTGTAGTTTGGGAGTAGGTCAATGAGGCAAATGGCGGTTCTGTAACCCTAGTGTAGCAGACACACCTTACATCAGTTCTGTAGCTTGAGAGTAGGTAAATGCAGTAAATGGGAATTCTGTAACACTAGAGTAGCAGAAAGAACTTACGAGCATCCTATAGCTTGGGAGTAGGTCAATGAGGCAAATGGCAGTTCTGTAACCCTAGTGTAGGAGACACAGCTTACGGGAGTTCTGTAGCTTGGGAGCAGGTAAATGCAGCATAACGCAGTTCTGTAGGAGTTTTGTAGGAGGCGTTTTGTAGCATGTGAGTAGGTTAATGTAGTAAATGGGAGAATGGTTACTGTAGTGTAGCAGACAGAGCTTATGGGAGTTCTGTACCTTGGCAGCCGGTGAAGCAGCATATAAGAGTTCTGTAATGCTAGTTGTAGCAGACACAGCGTACGGGATTTCTGTAGCTTGGGAGTTCGTAAATGCAGTCGATGTGAATTCTGTAAGACTAGAGCAGCAGAAACAGCTTCCGGGAGTTCAGTAGCTTGGGACTAAGTAAATGCAGCATTTGGGAGTAATGTAACTCTAGTGTAGTGACAGAGCTTACGTGAGTTCTGTACCTTGGGCACAGGTCAAGGAGTATATAAGAGTTCTGTAACCGTAGTGTAGCAGACACAGCTTACAGGAGTTCCGTAGCTTGGGCGTAGTTAAATGCAGTAAATGGGAATTCGGTAACACTAGAGTAGCAGGAAGAACTTACGGGCATTCTGTAGTTTGGGAGTAGGTCAATGAGGCAAATGGCGGTTCTGTAACCCTAGTGTAGCAGACACACCTTACATCAGTTCTGTAGCTTGAGAGTAGGTAAATGCAGTAAATGGGAATTCTGTAACACTAGAGTAGCAGAAAGAACTTACGAGCATCCTGTAGCTTGGGAGTAGGTCAATGAGGCAGAACTAGTGTTCTGTAACCCTAGTGTAGCAGACACAGCTTACGGGAGTTCTGTAGCTTGGTAGCAGGTAAATGCAGCATAAGGCAGTTCTGTAGGAGTTTTGTAGGAGGCGTTTTGTAGCATGTGAGTAGGTTAATGTAGTAAATGGGAGAATGGTTACTGTAGTGTAGCAGACAGAGCTTATGGGAGTTCTGTACCTTGGCAGCCGGTGAAGCAGCATATAAGAGTTCTGTAATGCTAGTTGTAGCAGACACAGCCTACGGGATTTCTGTAGCTTGGGAGTTCGTAAATGCAGTAGATGTGAATTCTGTAAGACTAGAGTAGCAGAAACAGCTTACGGGAGTTCAGTAGCTTGGGACTAAGTAAATGCAGCATTTGGGAGTAATGTAACTCTAGTGTAGTGACAGAGCTTACGTGAGTTCTGTACCTTGGGCACAGGTCAAGGAGTATATAAGAGTTCTGTAACCGTAGTGTAGCAGACACAGCTTACAGGAGTTCCGTAGCTTGGGCGTAGTTAAATGCAGCAAATGGGAATTCTGTAACACTAGAGTAGCAGGAAGAACTTACGAACATCCTGTAGCTTGGGAGTAGGTCAATGAGGCAAATGGCGGTTCTGTAACCCTAGTGTAGCACACACAGCTTACGGGAGTTCTGTAGCTTGGGAGCAGGTAAATGCAGCATAAGGCAGTTCTGTAGGAGTTTTGTAGGAGGCGTTTTGTAGCATGTGAGTAGGTTAATGTAGTAAATGGGAGAATGGTTACTGTAGTGTAGCAGACAGAGCTTATGGGAGTTCTGTACCTTGGCAGCCGGTGAAGCAGCATATAAGTGTTCTGTAATGCTAGTTGTAGCAGACACAGCCTACGGGATTTCTGTAGCTTGGGAGTTCGTAAATGCAGTAGATGTGAATTCTGTAAGACTAGAGTAGCAGAAACAGCTTACGGGAGTTCAGTAGCTTGGGACTAAGTAAATGCAGCATTTGGGAGTAATGTAACTCTAGTGTAGTGACAGAGCTTACGTGAGTTCTGTACCTTGGGCACAGGTCAAGGAGTATATAAGAGTTCCGTAACCGTAGTGTAGCAGACACAGCTTACAGGAGTTCCGTAGCTTGGGCGTAGTTAAATGCAGCAAATGGGAATTCGGTAACACTAGAGTAGCAGGAAGAACTTACGGGCATTCTGTAGTTTGGGAGTAGGTCAATGAGGCAAATGGCGGTTCTGTAACCCTAGTGTAGCAGACACACCTTACATCAGTTCTGTAGCTTGAGAGTAGGTAAATGCAGTAAATGGGAATTCTGTAACACTAGAGTAGCAGAAAGAACTTACGAGCATCCTGTAGCTTGGGAGTAGGTCAATGAGGCAAATGGCAGTTCTGTAACCCTAGTGTAGCACACACAGCTTACGTCAGTTCTGTAGCTTGGGAGCAGGTAAATGCAGCATAAGGCAGTTCTGTAGGAGTTTTGTAGGAGGCGTTTTGTAGCATGTGAGTAGGTTAATGTAGTAAATGGGAGAATGGTTACTGTAGTGTAGCAGACAGAGCTTATGGGAGTTCTGTACCTTGGCAGCCGGTGAAGCAGCATATAAGAGTTCTGTAATGCTAGTTGTAGCAGACACAGCCTACGGGATTTCTGTAGCTTGGGAGTTCGTAAATGCAGTAGATGTGAATTCTGTAAGACTAGAGTAGCAGAAACAGCTTACGGGAGTTCAGTAGCTTGGGACTAAGTAAATGCAGCATTTGGAAGTAATTAACACTAGTAGCAGAAAGTACTTACGAGCATTCTGTAGCTTGGCAGTAGGTAAATGCAGCAGATGGCCGTTCTGTAACAATAGTGTAGCAGACACAGCTTACAGGAGTTCTGTAGCTTGGGAGTAGGTAAATTCATCATATGGGAGTTCTGTAACCCTAGTGCAGCAGACACAGCTTACGGGAGTTCCGTAGCTTGGGAGTAGGTAAATGCAGTAAATGGGAATTCTGTAACACTAGAGTAGCAGGAAGAACTTATGGGCATTCTGTAGTTTGGGAGTAGGTCAATGAGGCAAATGGCAGTTCTGTAACCCTAGTGTAGGAGACACAGCTTACGGGAGTTCTGTAGCTTGGGAGCAGGTAAATGCAGCATAAGGCAGTTCTGTAGGAGTTTTGTAGGAGGCGTTTTGTAGCATGTGAGTAGGTTAATGTAGTAAATGGGAGAATGGTTACTGTAGTGTAGCAGACAGAGCTTATGGGAGTTCTGTACCTTGGCAGCCGGTGAAGCAGCATATAAGAGTTCTGTAATGCTAGTTGTAGCAGACACAGCTTACGGGATTTCTGTAGCTTGGGAGTTCGTAAATGCAGTAGATGTGAATTCTGTAAGACTAGAGTAGCAGAAACAGCTTACGGGAGTTCAGTAGCTTGGGACTAAGTAAATGCAGCATTTGGGAGTAATGTAACTCTAGTGTAGTGACAGAGCTTACGTGAGTTCTGTACCTTGGGCACAGGTCAAGGAGTATATAAGAGTTCTGTAACCGTAGTGTAGCAGACACAGCTTACAGGAGTTCCGTAGCTTGGGCGTAGTTAAATGCAGCAAATGGGAATTCGGTAACACTAGAGTAGCAGGAAGAACTTACGGGCATTCTGTAGTTTGGGAGTAGGTCAATGAGGCAAATGGCGGTTCTGTAACCCTAGTGTAGCAGACACACCTTACATCAGTTCTGTAGCTTGAGAGTAGGTAAATGCAGTAAATGGGAATTCTGTAACACTAGAGTAGCAGAAAGAACTTACGAGCATCCTGTAGCTTGGGAGTAGGTCAATGAGGCAAATGGCAGTTCTGTAACACTAGTGTAGCACACACAGCTTACGGGAGTTCTGTAGCTTGGGAGCAGGTAAATGCAGCATAAGGCAGTTCTGTAGGAGTTTTGTAGGAGGCGTTTTGTAGCATGTGAGTAGGTTAATGTAGTAAATGGGAGAATGGTTACTGTAGTGTAGCAGACAGAGCTTATGGGAGTTCTGTACCTTGGCAGCCGGTGAAGCAGCATATAAGAGTTCTGTAATGCTAGTTGTAGCAGACACAGCCTACGGGATTTCTGTAGCTTGGGAGTTCGTAAATGCAGTAGATGTGAATTCTGTAAGACTAGAGTAGCAGAAACAGCTTACGGGAGTTCAGTAGCTTGGGACTAAGTAAATGCAGCATTTGGGAGTAATGTAACACTAGTAGCAGAAAGTACTTACGAGCATTCTGTAGCTTGGCAGTAGGTAAATGCAGCAGATGGCCGTTCTGTAACACTAGTGTAGCAGACACAGCTTACAGGAGTTCTGTAGCTTGGGAGTAGGTAAATTCATCATATGGGAGTTCTGTAACCCTAGTGCAGCAGACACAGCTTACGGGAGTTCCGTAGCTTGAGAATAGGTAAATGCAGTAAATGGGAATTCTGTAACACTAGAGTAGCAGGAAGAACTTACGAGCATCCTGTAGCTTGGGAGTAGGTCAAAGAGGCAAATGGCAGTTCTGTAACACTAGTGTAGCACACACAGCTTACGGGAGTTCTGTAGCTTGGGAGCAGGTAAATGCAGCATAAGGCAGTTCTGTAGGAGTTTTGTAGGAGGCGTTTTGTAGCATGTGAGTAGGTTAATGTAGTAAATGGGAGAATGGTTACTGTAGTGTAGCAGACAAAGCTTACGGGAGTTCCGTAGCTTGGGAGTAGGTAAATGCAGTAAATGGGAATTCTGTAACACTAGAGTAGCAGGAAGAACTTACGGGCATTCTGTAGTTTGGGAGTAGGTCAATGAGGCAAATGGCGGTTCTGTAACCCTAATGTAGCAGACACAGATTACGGGAGTTCTGTAGCTTGGGAGCAGGTAAATGCAGTATAAGGCAGTTCTGTAGGAGTTTTGTAGGAGGCGTTTTGTAGCATGTGAGTAGGTTAATGTAGTAAATGGGAGAATGGTTACTGTAGTGTAGCAGACAGAGCTTATGGGAGTTCTGTACCTTGGCAGCCGGTGAAGCAGCATATAAGAGTTCTGTAATGCTAGTTGTAGCAGACACAGCCTACGGGATTTCTGTAGCTTGGGAGTTCGTAAATGCAGTAGATGTGAATTCTGTAAGACTAGAGTAGCAGAAACAGCTTACGGGAGTTCAGTAGCTTGGGACTAAGTAAATGCAGCATTTGGGAGTAATGTAACTCTAGTGTAGTGACAGAGCTTACGTGAGTTCTGTACCTTGGGCACAGGTCAAGGAGTATATAAGAGTTCCGTAACCGTAGTGTAGCAGACACAGCTTACAGGAGTTCCGTAGCTTGGGCGTAGTTAAATGCAGTAAATGTTAATTCGGTAACACTTGAGTTAGCAGAACCAACTTACAGGCATTCTGTAGCTTGGGAGTAAGTAAACACAGCATTTGGCAGTAATGTAACACTAGTAGCAGAAAGTACTTACGAGCATTCTGTAGCTTGGGAGTAGGTAAATGCAGCAGATGGCCGTTCTGTAACACTAGTGTAGCAGACACAGCTTACAGGAGTTCCGTAGCTTGGGCGTAGTTAAATGTAGTAAATGGGAATTCGGTAACACTTGAGTAGCAGAACCAACTTACAGGCATTCTGTAGCTTGGGAGTAAGTAAACGCAGCATTTGGGAGTAATGTAACACTAGTAGCAGAAAGTACTTACGAGTATTCTGTAGCTTGGGAGTAGGTAAATGCAGCAGATGGCCGTTCTGTAACACTAGTGTAGCAGACACAGCTTACAGGAGTTCGGTAGCTTGGGAGTAGGTAAATTCATCATATGGGAGTTCTGTAACCCTAGTGCAGCAGACACAGCTTACGGGAGTTCCGTAGCTTGGGAGTAGGTAAATGCAGTAAATGGGAATTCTGTAACACTAGAGTGGCAGGAAGAACTTACGGGCATTCTGTAGTTTGAGAGTAGGTCATTGAGGCAAATGGCGGTTCTGTAACCCTAGTGTAGCAGACACACCTTACATCAGTTCTGTAGCTTGAGAGTAGGTAAATGCAGTAAATGGGAATTCTGTAACACTAGAGTAGCAGAAAGAACTTACGAGCATCCTGTAGCTTGGGAGTAGGTCAATGAGGCAAATGGCAGTTCTGTAACCCTAGTGTAGCAGACACAGCTTACGGGAGTTCTGTAGCTTGGGAGCAGGTAAATGCAGCATAAGGCAGTTCTGTAGGAGTTTTGTAGGAGGCGTTTTGTAGCATGTGAGTAGGTTAATGTAGTAAATGGGAGAATGGTTACTGTAGTGTAGCAGACAGAGCTTATGGGAGTTCTGTACCTTGGCAGCCGGTGAAGCAGCATATAAGAGTTCTGTAATACTAGTTGTAGCAGACACAGCCTACGGGATTTCTGTAGCTTGCGAGTTCGTAAATGCAGTAGATGTGAATTCTGTAAGACTAGAGTAGCAGAAACAGCTTACGGGAGTTCAGTAGCTTGGGACTAAGTAAATGCAGCATTTGGGAGTAATGTAACTCTAGTGTAGTGACAGAGCTTACGTGAGTTCTGTACCTTGGGCACAGGTCAAGGAGTATATAAGAGTTCTGTAACCGTAGTGTAGCAGACACAGCTTACAGGAGTTCCGTAGCTTGGGCGTAGTTAAATGCAGCAAATGGGAATTCTGTAACACTAGAGTAGCAGGAAGAACTTACGAACATCCTGTAGCTTGGGAGTAGGTCAATGAGGCAAATGGCGGTTCTGTATCCCTAGTGTAGCACACACAGCTTACGGGAGTTCTGTAGCTTGGGAGCAGGTAAATGCAGCATAAGGCAGTTCTGTAGGAGTTTTGTAGGAGGCGTTTTGTAGCATGTGAGTAGGTTAATGTAGTAAATGGGAGAATGGTTACTGTAGTGTAGCAGACAGAGCTTATGGGAGTTCTGTACCTTGGCAGCCGGTGAAGCAGCATATAAGTGTTCTGTAATGCTAGTTGTAGCAGACACAGCCTACGGGATTTCTGTAGCTTGGGAGTTCGTAAATGCAGTCGATGTGAATTCTGTAAGACTAGAGTAGCAGAAACAGCTTACGGGAGTTCAGTAGCTTGGGACTAAGTAAATGCAGCATTTGGGAGTAATGTAACTCTAGTGTAGTGACAGAGCTTACGTGAGTTCTGTACCTTGGGCACAGGTCAAGGAGTATATAAGAGTTCCGTAACCGTAGTGTAGCAGACACAGCTTACAGGAGTTCCGTAGCTTGGGCGTAGTTAAATGCAGCAAATGGGAATTCGGTAACACTAGAGTAGCAGGAAGAACTTACGGGCATTCTGTAGTTTGGGAGTAGGTCAATGAGGCAAATGGCGGTTCTGTAACCCTAGTGTAGCAGACACACCTTACATCAGTTCTGTAGCTTGAGAGTAGGTAAATGCAGTAAATGGGAATTCTGTAACACTAGAGTAGCAGAAAGAACTTACGAGCATCCTGTAGCTTGGGAGTAGGTCAATGAGGCAAATGGCAGTTCTGTAACCCTAGTGTAGCACACACAGCTTACGTCAGTTCTGTAGCTTGGGAGCAGGTAAATGCAGCATAAGGCAGTTCTGTAGGAGTTTTGTAGGAGGCGTTTTGTAGCATGTGAGTAGGTTAATGTAGTAAATGGGAGAATGGTTACTGTAGTGTAGCAGACAGAGCTTATGGGAGTTCTGTACCTTGGCAGCCGGTGAAGCAGCATATAAGAGTTCTGTAATGCTAGTTGTAGCAGACACAGCCTACGGGATTTCTGTAGCTTGGGAGTTCGTAAATGCAGTAGATGTGAATTCTGTAAGACTAGAGTAGCAGAAACAGCTTACGGGAGTTCAGTAGCTTGGGACTAAGTAAATGCAGCATTTGGAAGTAATTAACACTAGTAGCAGAAAGTACTTACGAGCATTCTGTAGCTTGGCAGTAGGTAAATGCAGCAGATGGCCGTTCTGTAACAATAGTGTAGCAGACACAGCTTACAGGAGTTCTGTAGCTTGGGAGTAGGTAAATTCATCATATGGGAGTTCTGTAACCCTAGTGCAGCAGACACAGCTTACGGGAGTTCCGTAGCTTGGGAGTAGGTAAATGCAGTAAATGGGAATTCTGTAACACTAGAGTAGCAGGAAGAACTTATGGGCATTCTGTAGTTTGGGAGTAGGTCAATGAGGCAAATGGCAGTTCTGTAACCCTAGTGTAGGAGACACAGCTTACGGGAGTTCTGTAGCTTGGGAGCAGGTAAATGCAGCATAAGGCAGTTCTGTAGGAGTTTTGTAGGAGGCGTTTTGTAGCATGTGAGTAAGTTAATGTAGTAAATGGGAGAATGGTTACTGTAGTGTAGCAGACAGAGCTTATGGGAGTTCTGTACCTTGGCAGCCGGTGAAGCAGCATATAAGAGTTCTGTAATGCTAGTTGTAGCAGACACAGCTTACGGGATTTCTGTAGCTTGGGAGTTCGTAAATGCAGTAGATGTGAATTCTGTAAGACTAGAGTAGCAGAAACAGCTTACGGGAGTTCAGTAGCTTGGGACTAAGTAAATGCAGCATTTGGGAGTAATGTAACTCTAGTGTAGTGACAGAGCTTACGTGAGTTCTGTACCTTGGGCACAGGTCAAGGAGTATATAAGAGTTCTGTAACCGTAGTGTAGCAGACACAGCTTACAGGAGTTCCGTAGCTTGGGCGTAGTTAAATGCAGCAAATGGGAATTCGGTAACACTAGAGTAGCAGGAAGAACTTACGGGCATTCTGTAGTTTGGGAGTAGGTCAATGAGGCAAATGGCGGTTCTGTAACCCTAGTGTAGCAGACACACCTTACATCAGTTCTGTAGCTTGAGAGTAGGTAAATGCAGTAAATGGGAATTCTGTAACACTAGAGTAGCAGAAAGAACTTACGAGCATCCTGTAGCTTGGGAGTAGGTCAATGAGGCAAATGGCAGTTCTGTAACACTAGTGTAGCACACACAGCTTACGGGAGTTCTGTAGCTTGGGAGCAGGTAAATGCAGCATAAGGCAGTTCTGTAGGAGTTTTGTAGGAGGCGTTTTGTAGCATGTGAGTAGGTTAATGTAGTAAATGGGAGAATGGTTACTGTAGTGTAGCAGACAGAGCTTATGGGAGTTCTGTACCTTGGCAGCCGGTGAAGCAGCATATAAGAGTTCTGTAATGCTAGTTGTAGCAGACACAGCCTACGGGATTTCTGTAGCTTGGGAGTTCGTAAATGCAGTAGATGTGAATTCTGTAAGACTAGAGTAGCAGAAACAGCTTACGGGAGTTCAGTAGCTTGGGACTAAGTAAATGCAGCATTTGGGAGTAATGTAACACTAGTAGCAGAAAGTACTTACGAGCATTCTGTAGCTTGGCAGTAGGTAAATGCAGCAGATGGCCGTTCTGTAACACTAGTGTAGCAGACACAGCTTACAGGAGTTCTGTAGCTTGGGAGTAGGTAAATTCATCATATGGGAGTTCTGTAACCCTAGTGCAGCAGACACAGCTTACGGGAGTTCCGTAGCTTGAGAATAGGTAAATGCAGTAAATGGGAATTCTGTAACACTAGAGTAGCAGGAAGAACTTACGAGCATCCTGTAGCTTGGGAGTAGGTCAAAGAGGCAAATGGCAGTTCTGTAACACTAGTGTAGCACACACAGCTTACGGGAGTTCTGTAGCTTGGGAGCAGGTAAATGCAGCATAAGGCAGTTCTGTAGGAGTTTTGTAGGAGGCGTTTTGTAGCATGTGAGTAGGTTAATGTAGTAAATGGGAGAATGGTTACTGTAGTGTAGCAGACAAAGCTTACGGGAGTTCCGTAGCTTGGGAGTAGGTAAATGCAGTAAATGGGAATTCTGTAACACTAGAGTAGCAGGAAGAACTTACGGGCATTCTGTAGTTTGGGAGTAGGTCAATGAGGCAAATGGCGGTTCTGTAACCCTAATGTAGCAGACACAGATTACGGGAGTTCTGTAGCTTGGGAGCAGGTAAATGCAGTATAAGGCAGTTCTGTAGGAGTTTTGTAGGAGGCGTTTTGTAGCATGTGAGTAGGTTAATGTAGTAAATGGGAGAATGGTTACTGTAGTGTAGCAGACAGAGCTTATGGGAGTTCTGTACCTTGGCAGCCGGTGAAGCAGCATATAAGAGTTCTGTAATGCTAGTTGTAGCAGACACAGCCTACGGGATTTCTGTAGCTTGGGAGTTCGTAAATGCAGTAGATGTGAATTCTGTAAGACTAGAGTAGCAGAAACAGCTTACGGGAGTTCAGTAGCTTGGGACTAAGTAAATGCAGCATTTGGGAGTAATGTAACTCTAGTGTAGTGACAGAGCTTACGTGAGTTCTGTACCTTGGGCACAGGTCAAGGAGTATATAAGAGTTCCGTAACCGTAGTGTAGCAGACACAGCTTACAGGAGTTCCGTAGCTTGGGCGTAGTTAAATGCAGTAAATGTTAATTCGGTAACACTTGAGTTAGCAGAACCAACTTACAGGCATTCTGTAGCTTGGGAGTAAGTAAACACAGCATTTGGCAGTAATGTAACACTAGTAGCAGAAAGTACTTACGAGCATTCTGTAGCTTGGGAGTAGGTAAATGCAGCAGATGGCCGTTCTGTAACACTAGTGTAGCAGACACAGCTTACAGGAGTTCCGTAGCTTGGGCGTAGTTAAATGTAGTAAATGGGAATTCGGTAACACTTGAGTAGCAGAACCAACTTACAGGCATTCTGTAGCTTGGGAGTAAGTAAACGCAGCATTTGGGAGTAATGTAACACTAGTAGCAGAAAGTACTTACGAGTATTCTGTAGCTTGGGAGTAGGTAAATGCAGCAGATGGCCGTTCTGTAACACTAGTGTAGCAGACACAGCTTACAGGAGTTCGGTAGCTTGGGAGTAGGTAAATTCATCATATGGGAGTTCTGTAACCCTAGTGCAGCAGACACAGCTTACGGGAGTTCCGTAGCTTGGGAGTAGGTAAATGCAGTAAATGGGAATTCTGTAACACTAGAGTGGCAGGAAGAACTTACGGGCATTCTGTAGTTTGAGAGTAGGTCATTGAGGCAAATGGCGGTTCTGTAACCCTAGTGTAGCAGACACACCTTACATCAGTTCTGTAGCTTGAGAGTAGGTAAATGCAGTAAATGGGAATTCTGTAACACTAGAGTAGCAGAAAGAACTTACGAGCATCCTGTAGCTTGGGAGTAGGTCAATGAGGCAAATGGCAGTTCTGTAACCCTAGTGTAGCAGACACAGCTTACGGGAGTTCTGTAGCTTGGGAGCAGGTAAATGCAGCATAAGGCAGTTCTGTAGGAGTTTTGTAGGAGGCGTTTTGTAGCATGTGAGTAGGTTAATGTAGTAAATGGGAGAATGGTTACTGTAGTGTAGCAGACAGAGCTGATGGGAGTTCTGTACCTTGGCAGCCGGTGAAGCAGCATATAAGAGTTCTGTAATACTAGTTGTAGCAGACACAGCCTACGGGATTTCTGTAGCTTGCGAGTTCGTAAATGCAGTAGATGTGAATTCTGTAAGACTAGAGTAGCAGAAACAGCTTACGGGAGTTCAGTAGCTTGGGACTAAGTAAATGCAGCATTTGGGAGTAATGTAACTCTAGTGTAGTGACAGAGCTTACGTGAGTTCTGTACCTTGGGCACAGGTCAAGGAGTATATAAGAGTTCTGTAACCGTAGTGTAGCAGACACAGCTTACAGGAGTTCCGTAGCTTGGGCGTAGTTAAATGCAGCAAATGGTTTTTCGGTAACACTAGAGTAGCAGGAAGAACTTACGGGCATTCTGTAGTTTGGGAGTAGGTCAATGAGGCAAATGGCGGTTCTGTAACCCTAGTGTAGCAGACACACCTTACATCAGTTCTGTAGCTTGAGAGTAGGTAAATGCAGTAAATGGGAATTCTGTAACACTAGAGTAGCAGAAAGAACTTACGAGCATCCTGTAGCTTGGGAGTAGGTCAATGAGGCAAATAGCAGTTCTGTAACACTAGTGTAGCACACACAGCTTACGGGAGTTCTGTAGCTTGGGAGCAGGTAAATGCAGCATAAGGCAGTTCTGTAGGAGTTTTGTAGGAGGCGTTTTGTAGCATGTGAGTAGGTTAATGTAGTAAATGGGAGAATGGTTACTGTAGTGTAGCAGACAGAGCTTATGGGAGTTCTGTACCTTGGCAGCCGGTGAAGCAGCATATAAGAGTTCTGTAATGCTACTTGTAGCAGACACAGCCTACGGGATTTTTGTTGCTTGGAAGTTCGTAAATGCAGTAGATGTGAATTCTGTAAGACTAGAGCACTAGAAACAGCTTACGGGAGTTCAGTAGCTTGGGACTAAGTAAATGCAGCATTTCGGAGTAATGTAACACTAGTAGCAGAAAGTACTTACGAGCATTCTGTAGCTTGGCAGTAGGTAAATGCAGCAGATGGCCGTTCTGTAACACTAGTGTAGCAGACACAGCTTATAGGAGTTCTGTAGCTTGGGAGTAGGTAAATTCATCATATGGGAGTTCTGTAACCCTAGTGCAGCAGACACAGCTTACGGGAGTTCCGTAGCTTGGGAGTAGGTAAATGCAGTAAATGGGAATTCTGTAACACTAGAGGAGCAGGAAGAACTTACGGGCATTCTGTAGTTTGGGAGTAGGTCAATGAGGCAAATGGCGGTTCTGTAACCCTAGTGTAGCAGACACAGATTACGGGAGTTCTGTAGCTTGGGAGCAGGTCAATGCAGCATAAGGCAGTTCTGTAGGAGTTTTGTAGGAGGCGTTTTGTAGCATGTGAGTAGGTTAATGTAGTAAATGGGAGAATGGTTACTGTAGTGTAGCAGACAGAGCTTATGGGAGTTCTGTACCTTGGCAGTCGGTGAAGCAGCATATAAGAGTTCTGTAATGCTAGTTGTAGCAGACACAGCCTACGGGATTTCTGTAGCTTGGGAGTTCGTAAATGCAGTAGATGTGAATTCTGTAAGACTAGAGTAGCAGAAACAGCTTACGGGAGTTCAGTAGCTTGGGACTAAGTAAATGCAGCATTTGGGAGTAATGTAACTCTAGTGTAGTGACAGAGCTTACGTGAGTTCTGTACCTTGGGCACAGGTCAAGGAGTATATAAGAGTTCCGTAACCGTAGTGTAGCAGACACAGCTTACAGGAGTTCCGTAGCTTGGGCGTAGTTAAATGCAGTAAATGGGAATTCGGTAACACTTGAGTTAGCAGAACCAACTTACAGGCATTCTGTAGCTTGGGAGTAAGTAAACACAGCATTTGGGAGTAATGTAACACTAGTAGCAGAAAGTACTTACGAGCATTCTGTAGCTTGGGAGTAGGTAAATGCAGCAGATGGCCGTTCTGTAACACTAGTGTAGCAGACACAGCTTACAGGAGTTCTGTAGCTTGGGAGTAGCTAAATTCATCATATGGGAGTTCTGTAACCCTAGTGCAGCAGACACAGCTTACGGGAGTTCCGTAGCTTGGGAGTAGGTAAATGTAGTAAATGGGAATTCTGTAACACTAGAGGAGCAGGAAGAACTTACGGGCATTCTGTAGTTTGGGAGTAGGTCAATGAGGCAAATGGCGGTTCTGTAACCCTAGTGTAGCAGACACAGATTACGGGAGTTCTGTAGCTTGGGAGCAGGTCAATGCAGCATAAGGCAGTTCTGTAGGAGTTTTGTAGGAGGCGTTTTGTAGCATGTGAGTAGGTTAATGTAGTAAATGGGAGAATGGTTACTGTAGTGTAGCAGACAGAGCTTATGGGAGTTCTGTACCTTGGCAGTCGGTGAAGCAGCATATAAGAGTTCTGTAATGCTAGTTGTAGCAGACACAGCCTACGGGATTTCTGTAGCTTGGGAGTTCGTAAATGCAGTAGATGTGAATTCTGTAAGACTAGAGTAGCAGAAACAGCTTACGGGAGTTCAGTAGCTTGGGACTAAGTAAATGCAGCATTTGGGAGTAATGTAACTCTAGTGTAGTGACAGAGCTTACGTGAGTTCTGTACCTTGGGCACAGGTCAAGGAGTATATAAGAGTTCCGTAACCGTAGTGTAGCAGACACAGCTTACAGGAGTTCCGTAGCTTGGGCGTAGTTAAATGCAGTAAATGGGAATTCGGTATCACTTGAGTTAGCAGAACCAACTTACAGGCATTCTGTAGCTTGGGAGTAAGTAAACACAGCATTTGGGAGTAATGTAACACTAGTAGCAGAAAGTACTTACGAGCATTCTGTAGCTTGGGAGTAGGTAAATGCAGCAGATGGCCGTTCTGTAACACTAGTGTAGCAGACACAGCTTACAGGAGTTCTGTAGCTTGGGAGTAGGTAAATTCATCATATGGGAGTTCTGTAACCCTAGTGCAGCAGACACAGCTTACGGGAGTTCCGTAGCTTGGGAGTAGGTAAATGCAGTAAATGGGAATTCTGTAACACTAGAGGAGCAGGAAGAACTTACGGGCATTCTGTAGTTTGGGAGTAGGTCAATGAGGCAAATGGCGGTTCTGTAACCCTAGTGTAGCAGACACAGATTACGGGAGTTCTGTAGCTTGGGAGCAGGTCAATGCAGCATAAGGCAGTTCTGTAGGAGTTTTGTAGGAGGCGTTTTGTAGCATGTGAGTAGGTTAATGTAGTAAATGGGAGAATGGTTACTGTAGTGTAGCAGACAGAGCTTATGGGAGTTCTGTACCTTGGCAGCCGGTGAAGCAGCATATAAGAGTTCTGTAATGCTAGTTGTAGCAGACACAGCCTACGGGATTTCTGTAGCTTGGGAGTTCGTAAATGCAGTAGATGTGAATTCTGTAAGACTAAAGTAGCAGAAACAGCTTACGGGAGTTCAGTAGCTTGGGACTAAGTAAATGCAGCATTTGGGAGTAATGTAACTCTAGTGTAGTGACAGAGCTTACGTGAGTTCTGTACCTTGGGCACAGGTCAAGGAGTATATAAGAGTTCTGTAACCGTAGTGTAGCAGACACAGCTTACAGGAGTTCCGTAGCTTGGGCGTAGTTAAATGCAGTAAATGGGAATTCGGTAACACTTGAGTTAGCAGAACCAACTTACAGGCATTCTGTAGCTTCGGAGTAAGTAAACACAGCATTTGGGAGTAATGTAACACTAGTAGCAGAAAGTACTTACGAGCATTCTGTAGCTTGGGAGTAGGTAAATGCAGCAGATGGCCGTTCTGTAACACTAGTGTAGCAGACACAGCTTACAGGAGTTCTGTAGCTTGGGAGTAGGTAAATTCATCATATGGGAGTTCTGTAACCCTAGTGCAGCAGACACAGCTTACGGGAGTTCCGTAGCTTGGGAGTAGGTAAATGCAGTAAATGGGAATTCTGTAACACTAGAGGAGCAGGAAGAACTTACGGGCATTCTGTAGTTTGGGAGTAGGTCAATGAGGCAAATGGCGGTTCTGTAACCCTAGTGTAGCAGACACAGATTACGGGAGTTCAGTAGCTTGGGAGCAGGTAAATGCAGCATAAGGCAGTTCTGTAGGAGTTTTGTAGGAGGCGTTTTGTAGCATGTGAGTAGGTTAATGTAGTAAATGGGAGAATGGTTACTGTAGTGTAGCAGACAGAGCTTATGGGAGTTCTGTACCTTGGCAGCTGGTGAAGCAGCATATAAGAGTTCTGTAATGCTAGTTGTAGCAGACACAGCCTACGGGATTTCTGTAGCTTGGGAGTTCGTAAATGCAGTAGATGTGAATTCTGTAAGACTAGAGTAGCAGAAACAGCTTACGGGAGTTCAGTAGCTTGGGACTAAGTAAATGCAGCATTTGGGAGTAATGTAACTCTAGTGTAGTGACAGAGCTTACGTGAGTTCTGTACCTTGGGCACAGGTCAAGGAGTATATAAGAGTTCTGTAACCGTAGTGTAGCAGATACAGCTTACAGGAGTTCCGTAGCTTGGGCGTAGTTAAATGCAGCAAATGGGAATTCGGTAACACTAGAGTAGCAGGAAGAACTTACGGGCATTCTGTAGTTTGGGAGTAGGTCAATGAGGCAAATGGCGGTTCTGTAACCCTAGTGTAGCAGACACACCTTACATCAGTTCTGTAGCTTGAGAGTAGGTAAATGCAGTAAATGGGAATTCTGTAACACTAGAGTAGCAGAAAGAACTTACGAGCATCCTGTAGCTTGGGAGTAGGTCAATGAGGCAAATGGCAGTTCTGTAACACTAGTGTAGCACACACAGCTTACGTCAGTTCTGTAGCTTGGGAGCAGGTAAATGCAGCATAACGCAGTTCTGTAGGAGTTTTGTAGGAGGCGTTTTGTAGCATGTGAGTAGGTTAATGTAGTAAATGGGAGAATGGTTACTGTAGTGTAGCAGACAGAGCTTATGGGAGTTCTGTACCTTGGCAGCCGGTGAAGCAGCATATAAGAGTTCTGTAATGCTAGTTGTAGCAGACACAGCGTACGGGATTTCTGTAGCTTGGGAGTTCGTAAATGCAGTAGATGTGAATTCTGTAAGACTAGAGTAGCAGAAACAGCTTACGGGAGTTCAGTAGCTTGGGACTAAGTAAATGCAGCATTTGGGAGTAATGTAACTCTAGTGTAGTGACAGAGCTTACGTGAGTTCTGTACCTTGGGCACAGGTCAAGGAGTATATAAGAGTTCTGTAACTGTAGTGTAGCAGACACAGCTTACAGGAGTTCCGTAGCTTGGGCGTAGTTAAATGCAGTAAATGGGAATTCGGTAACACTTGAGTTAGCAGAACCAACTTACAGGCATTCTGTAGCTTGGGAGTAAGTAAACGCAGCATTTGGGAGTAATGTAACACTAGTAGCAGAAAGTACTTACGAGCATTCTGTAGCTTGGGAGTAGGTAAATGCAGCAGATGGCCGTTCTGTAACACTAGTGTAGCAGACACAGCTTACAGGAGTTCTGTAGCTTGGGAGTAGGTAAATTCATCATATGGGAGTTCTGTAAACCTAGTGCAGCAGACACAGCTTACGGGAGTTCCGTAGCTTGGGAGTAGGTAAATGCAGTAAATGGGAATTCTGTAACACTAGAGTAGCAGAAAGAACTTACGAGCATCCTGTAGCTTGTGAGTAGGTCAATGAGGCAAATGGCGGTTCTGTAACCCTAGTGTAGCAGACACAGCTTACGGGAGTTCTCTAGCTTGGGAGCAGGTAAATGCAGCATAAGGCAGTTCTGTAGGAGTTTTGTAGGAGGCGTTTTGTAGCATGTGAGTAGGTTAATGTAGTAAATGGGAGAATGGTTACTGTAGTGTAGCAGACAGAGCTTATGGGAGTTCTGTACCTTGGCAGCCGGTGAAGCAGCATATAAGAGTTCTGTAATGCTAGTTGTAGCAGACACAGCCTACGGGATTTCTGTAGCTTGGGAGTTCGTAAATGCAGTAGATGTGAATTCTGTAAGACTAGAGTAGCAGAAACAGCTTACGGGAGTTCAGTAGCTTGGGACTAAGTAAATGCAGCATTTGGGAGTAATGTAACTCTAGTGTAGTGACAGAGCTTACGTGAGTTCTGTACCTTGGGCACAGGTCAAGGAGTATATAAGAGTTCTGTAACCGTAGTGTAGCAGACACAGCTTACAGGAGTTCGGTAGCTTGGGCGTAGTTAAATGCAGCAAATGGGAATTCGGTAACACTAGAGTAGCAGGAAGAACTTACGGGCATTCTGTAGTTTGGGAGTAGGTCAATGAGGCAAATGGCGGTTCTGTAACCCTAGTGTAGCAGACACACCTTACATCAGTTCTGTAGCTTGAGAGTAGGTAAATGCAGTAAATGGGAATTCGGTAACACTAGAGTAGCAGAAAGAACTTACGAGCATCCTGTAGCTTGGGAGTAGGTCAGTGAGGCAAATGGCAGTTCTGTAACACTAGTGTAGCACACACAGCATACGTCAGTTCTGTAGCTTGGGAGCAGGTAAATGCAGCATAAGGCATTTCTGTAGGAGTTTTGTAGGAGGCGTTTTGTAGCATGTGAGTAGGTTAATGTAGTAAATGGGAGAATGGTTACTGTAGTGTAGCAGACAGAGCTTATGGGAGTTCTGTACCTTGGCAGCCGGTGAAGCAGCATATAGGAGTTCTGTAATGCTAGTTGTAGCAGACACAGCGTACGGGATTTCTGTAGCTTGGGAGTTCATAAATGCAGTCGATGTGAATTCTGTAAGACTAGAGCAGCAGAAACAGCTTACGGGAGTTCAGTAGCTTGGGACTAAGTAAATGCAGCATTTGGGAGTAATGTAACTCTAGTGTAGTGACAGAGCTTACGTGAGTTCTGTACCTTGGGCACAGGTCAAGGAGTATATAAGAGTTCTGTAACCGTAGTGTAGCAGACACAGCTTACAGGAGTTCCGTAGCTTGGGCGTAGTTAAATGCATTAAATGGGAATTCGGTAACACTTGAGTAGCAGAACCAACTTACAGGCATTCTGTAGCTTGGGAGTAAGTAAACGCAGCATTTGGGAGTAATGTAACACTAGTAGCAGAAAGTACTTACGAGCATTCTGTAGCTTGGGAGTAGGTAAATGCAGCAGATGGCCGTTCTGTAACACTAGTGTAGCTGACACAGCTTACAGGAGTTCTGTAGCTTGGGAGAAGGTAAATTCATCATATGGGAGTTCTGTAACCCTAGTGCAGCAGACACAGCTTACGGGAGTTCCGTAGCTTGGGAGTAGGTAAATGCAGTAAATGGGAATTCTGTAACACTAGAGTAGCAGGAAGAACTTACGGGCATTCTGTAGTTTGGGAGTAGGTCAATGAAGCAAATGGCGGTTCTGTAACCCTAGTGTAGCAGACACAGATTACGGGAGTTCTGTAGCTTGGGAGCAGGTAAATGCAGCATAAGGCAGTTCTGTAGGAGTTTTGTAGGAGGCGTTTTGTAGCATGTGAGTAGGTTAATGTAGTAAATGGGAGAATGGTTACTGTAGTGTAGCAGACAGAGCTTATGGGAGTTCTGTACCTTGGCAGCCGGTGAAGCAGCATATAAGAGTTCTGTAATGCTAGTTGTAGCAGACACAGCGTACGGGATTTCTGTAGCTTGGGAGTTCGTAAATGCAGTAGATGTGAATTCTGTAAGACTAGAGTAGCAGAAACAGCTTACGGGAGTTCAGTAGCTTGGGACTAAGTAAATGCAGCATTTGGGAGTAATGTAACTCTAGTGTAGTGACAGAGCTTACGTGAGTTCTGTACCTTGGGCACAGGTCAAGGAGTATATAAGAGTTCTGTAACCGTAGTGTAGCAGACACAGCTTACAGGAGTTCCGTAGCTTGGGCGTAGTTAAATGCAGCAAATGGGAATTCGGTAACACTAGAGTAGCAGGAAGAACTTACGGGCATTCTGTAGTTTGGGAGTAGGTCAATGAGGCAAATGGCGGTTCTGTAACCCTAGTGTAGCAGACACACCTTACATCAGTTCTGTAGCTTGAGAGTAGGTAAATGCAGTAAATGGGAATTCTGTAACACTAGAGTAGCAGAAAGAACTTACGAGCATCCTGTAGCTTGGGAGTAGGTCAATGAGGCAAATGGCAGTTCTGTAACACTAGTGTAGCACACACAGCTTACGTCAGTTCTGTAGCTTGGGAGCAGGTAAATGCAGCATAAGGCAGTTCTGTAGGAGTTTTGTAGGAGGCGTTTTGTAGCATGTGAGTAGGTTAATGTAGTAAATGGGAGAATGGTTACTGTAGTGTAGCAGACAGAGCTTATGGGAGTTCTGTACCTTGGCAGCCGGTGAAGCAGCATATAAGAGTTCTGTAATGCTAGTTGTAGCAGACACAGCCTACGGGATTTCTGTAGCTTGGGAGTTCGTAAATGCAGTCGATGTGAATTCTGTAAGACTAGAGTAGCAGAAACAGCTTACGGGAGTTCAGTAGCTTGGGACTAAGTAAATGCAGCATTTGGGAGTAATGTAACTCTAGTGTAGTGACAGAGCTTACGTGAGTTCTGTACCTTGGGCACAGGTCAAGGAGTATATAAGAGTTCTGTAACCGTAGTGTAGCAGACACAGCTTACAGGAGTTCCGTAGCTTGGGCATAGTTAAATGCAGTAAATGGGAATTCGGTAACACTTGAGTAGCAGAACCAACTTACAGGCATTCTGTAGCTTGGGAGTAAGTAAACGCAGCATTTGCGAGTAATGTAACACTAGTAGCAGAAAGTACTTACGAGCATTCTGTAGCTTGGGAGTAGGTAAATGCAGCAGATGGCCGTTCTGTAACACTAGTGTAGCAGACACAGCTTACAGGAGTTCCGTAGCTTGGGCGTAGTTAAATGCAGTAAATGGGAATTCGGTAACACTTGAGTAGCAGAACCAACTTACAGGCATTCTGTAGCTTGGGAGTAAGTAAACGCAGCATTTGGGAGTAATGTAACACTAGTAGCAGAAAGTACTTACGAGCATTCTGTAGCTTGGGAGTAGGTAAATGCAGCAGATGGCCGTTCTGTAACACTAGTGTAGCAGACACAGCTTACAGGAGTTCTGTAGCTTGGGAGTAGCTAAATTCATCATATGGGAGTTCTGTAACCCTAGTGCAGCAGACACAGCTTACGGGAGTTCCGTAGCTTGGGAGTAGGTAAATGCAGTAAATGGGAATTCGGTAGCACTAGAGTAGCAGGAAGAACTTACGGGCATTCTGTAGTTTGGGAGTAGGTCAATGAGGCAAATGGCGGTTCTGTAACCCTAGTGTAGCAGACACAGCTTACGGGAGTTCTCTAGCTTGGGACCAGGTAAATGCAGCATAAGGCAGTTCTGTAGGAGTTTTGTACGAGGCGTTTTGTAGCATGTGAGTAGGTTAATGTAGTAAATGGGAGAATGGTTACTGTAGTGTAGCAGACAGAGCTTATGGGAGTTCTGTACCTTGGCAGCCGGTGAAGCAGCATATAAGAGTTCTGTAATGCTAGTTGTAGCAGACACAGCCTACGGGATTTCTGTAGCTTGGGAGTTCGTAAATGCAGTAGATGTGAATTCTGTAAGACTAGAGTAGCAGAAACAGCTTACGGGAGTTCAGTAGCTTGGGACTAAGTAAATGCAGCATTTGGGAGTAATGTAACTCTAGTGTAGTGACAGAGCTTACGTGAGTTCTGTACCTTGGGCACAGGTCAAGGAGTATATAAGAGTTCTGTAAACGTAGTGTAGCAGACACAGCTTACAGGAGTTCCGTAGCTTGGGCGTAGTTAAATGCATTAAATGGGAATTCGGTAACACTTGAGTAGCAGAACCAACTTACAGGCATTCTGTAGCTTGGGAGTAAGTAAACACAGCATTTGGGAGTAATGTAACACTAGTAGCAGAAAGTACTTACGAGCATTCTGTAGCTTGGGAGTAGGTAAATGCAGCAGATGGCCGTTCTGTAACACTAGTGTAGCAGACACAGCTTACAGGAGTTCTGTAGCTTGGGAGTAGGTAAATTCATCATATGGGAGTTCTGTAACCCTAGTGCAGCAGACACAGCTTACGGGAGTTCCGTAGCTTGGGAGTAGGTAAATGCAGTAAATGGGAATTCGGTAACACTAGAGTAGCAGGAAGAACTTACGGGCATTCTGTAGTTTGGGAGTAGGTCAATGAGGCAAATGGCGGTTCTGTAACCCTAGTGTAGCAGACACACCTTACATCAGTTCTGTAGCTTGAGAGTAGGTAAATGCAGTAAATGGGAATTCTGTAACACTAGAGTAGCAGAAAGAACTTACGAGCATCCTGTAGCTTGGGAGTAGGTCAATGAGGCAAATGGCAGTTCTGTAACACTAGTGTAGCACACACAGCTTACGTCAGTTCTGTAGCTTGGGAGCAGGTAAATGCAGCATAAGGCAGTTCTGTAGGAGTTTTGTAGGAGGCATTTTGTAGCATGTGAGTAGATTAATGTAGTAAATGGGAGAATGGTTACTGTAGTGTAGCAGACAGAGCTTATGGGAGTTCTGTACCTTGGCAGCCGGTGAAGCAGCATATAAGAGTTCTGTAATGCTAGTTGTAGCAGACACAGCCTACGGGATTTCTGTAGCTTGGGAGTTCGTAAATGCAGTAGATGTGAATTCTGTAAGACTAGAGTAGCAGAAACAGCTTACGGGAGTTCAGTAGCTTGGGACTAAGTAAATGCAGCATTTGGGAGTAATGTAACTCTAGTGTAGTGACAGAGCTTACGTGAGTTCTGTACCTTGGGCACAGGTCAAGGAGTATATAAGAGTTCTGTAAACGTAGTGTAGCAGACACAGCTTACAGGAGTTCCGTAGCTTGGGCGTAGTTAAATGCATTAAATGGGAATTCGGTAACACTTGAGTAGCAGAACCAACTTACAGGCATTCTGTAGCTTGGGAGTAAGTAAACGCAGCATTTGGGAGTAATGTAACACTAGTAGCAGAAAGTACTTACGAGCATTCTGTAGCTTGGGAGTAGGTAAATGCAGCAGATGGCCGTTCTGTAACACTAGTGTAGCAGACACAGCTTACAGGAGTTCTGTAGCTTGGGAGTAGCTAAATTCATCATATGGGAGTTCTGTAACCCTAGTGCAGCAGACACAGCTTACGGGAGTTCCGTAGCTTGGGAGTAGGTAAATGCAGTAAATGGGAATTCTGTAACACTAGAGTAGCAGGAAGAACTTACGGGCATTCTGTAGTTTGGGAGTAGGTCAATGAGGCAAATGGTGGTTCTGTAACCCTAGTGTAGCAGACACAGCTTACGGGAGTTCTGTAGCTTGGGAGCAGGTAAATGCAGCATAAGGCAGTTCTGTAGGAGTTTTGTAGGAGGCGTTTTGTAGCATGTGAGTAGGTTAATGTAGTAAATGGGAGAATGGTTACTGTAGTGTAGCAGACAGAGCTTATGGGAGTTCTGTACCTTGGCAGCCGGTGAAGCAGCATATAAGAGTTCTGTAATGCTAGTTGTAGCAGACACAGCGTACGGGATTTCTGTAGCTTGGGAGTTCGTAAATGCAGTAGATGTGAATTCTGTAAGACTAGAGTAGCAGAAACAGCTTACGGGAGTTCAGTAGCTTGGGACTAAGTAAATGCAGCATTTGGGAGTAATGTAACTCTAGTGTAGTGACAGAGCTTACGTGAGTTCTGTACCTTGGGCACAGGTCAAGGAGTATATAAGAGTTCTGTAACCGTAGTGTAGCAGACACAGCTTACAGGAGTTCCGTAGCTTGGGCATAGTTAAATGCAGTAAATGGGAATTCGGTAACACTTGAGTAGCAGAACCAACTTACAGGCATTCTGTAGCTTGGGAGTAAGTAAACGCAGCATTTGCGAGTAATGTAACACTAGTAGCAAAAAGTACTTACGAGCATTCTGTAGCTTGGCAGTAGGTAAATGCAGCAGATGGCCGTTCTGTAACACTAGTGTAGCAGACACAGCTTACAGGAGTTCCGTAGCTTGGGCGTAGTTAAATGCAGTAAATGGGAATTCGGTAACACTTGAGTAGCAGAACCAACTTACAGGCATTCTGCAACTTGGGAGTAAGTAAACGCAGCATTTGGGAGTAATGTAACACTAGTAGCAGAAAGTACTTACGAGCATTCTGTAGCTTGGGAGTAGGTAAATGCAGCAGATGGCAGTTCTGTAACACTAGTGTAGCAGACACAGCTTACAGGAGTTCTGTAGCTTGGGAGTAGGTAAATTCATCATATGGGAGTTCTGTAACCCTAGTGCAGCAGACACAGCTTACGGGAGTTCCGTAGCTTGGGAGTAGGTAAATGCAGTAAATGGGAATTCTGTAACACTAGAGTAGCAGGAAGAACTTACGGGCATTCTGTAGTTTGGGAGTAGGTCAATGAGGCAAATGGCGGTTCTGTAACCCTAGTGTAGCAGACACACCTTACATCAGTTCTGTAGCTTGAGAGTAGGTAAATGCAGTAAATGGGAATTCTGTAACACTAGAGTAGCAGAAAGAACTTACGAGCATCCTGTAGCTTGGGAGTAGGTCAATGAGGCAAATGGCAGTTCTGTAACACTAGTGTAGCACACACAGCTTACGTCAGTTCTGTAGCTTGGGAGCAGGTAAATGCAGCATAAGGCAGTTCTGTAGGAGTTTTGTAGGAGGCGTTTTGTAGCATGTGAGTAGGTTAATGTAGTAAATGGGAGAATGGTTACTGTAGTGTAGCAGACAGAGCTTATGGGAGTTCTGTACCTTGGCAGCCGGTGAAGCAGCATATAAGAGTTCTGTAATGCTAGTTGTAGCAGACACAGCCTACGGGATTTCTGTAGCTTGGGAGTTCGTAAATGCAGTCGATGTGAATTCTGTAAGACTAGAGTAGCAGAAACAGCTTACGGGAGTTCAGTAGCTTGGGACTAAGTAAATGCAGCATTTGGGAGTAATGTAACTCTAGTGTAGTGACAGAGCTTACGTGAGTTCTGTACCTTGGGCACAGGTCAAGGAGTATATAAGAGTTCTGTAACCGTAGTGTAGCAGACACAGCTTACAGGAGTTCGGTAGCTTGGGCGTAGTTAAATGCAGCAAATGGGAATTCGGTAACACTAGAGTAGCAGGAAGAACTTACGGGCATTCTGTAGTTTGGGAGTAGGTCAATGAGGCAAATGGCGGTTCTGTAACCCTAGTGTAGCAGACACACCTTACATCAGTTCTGTAGCTTGAGAGTAGGTAAATGCAGTAAATGGGAATTCTGTAACACTAGAGTAGCAGAAAGAACTTACGAGCATCCTGTAGCTTGGGAGTAGGTCAATGAGGCAAATGGCAGTTCTGTAACACTAGTGTAGCACACACAGCTTACGGGAGTTCTGTAGCTTGGGAGCAGGTAAATGCAGCATAAGGCAGTTCTGTAGGAGTTTTGTAGGAGGCGTTTTGTAGCATGTGAGTAGGTTAATGTAGTAAATGGGAGAATGGTTACTGTAGTGTAGCAGACAGAGCTTATGGGAGTTCTGTACCTTGGCAGCGGGTGAAGCAGCATATAAGAGTTCTGTAATGCTAGTTGTAGCAGACACAGCCTACGGGATTTCTGTAGCTTGCGAGTTCGTAAATGCAGTAGATGTGAATTCTGTAAGACTAGAGCAGCAGAAACAGCTTACGGGAGTTCAGTAGCTTGGGACTAAGTAAATGCAGCATTTGGGAGTAATGTAACAGTAGTAGCAGAAAGTACTTACGAGCATTCTGTAGCTTGGCAGTAGATAAATGCAGCAGATGGCCGTTCTGTAACACTAGTGTAGCAGACACAGCTTACAGCAGTTCTGTAGCTTGGGAGTAGGTAAATTCATCATATGGGAGTTCTTTTTTTTTTTTTTTTTTTTTTTTTTTTTTTTTTTTGACAGGCAGAGTGGACAGTGAGAGAGAGAGACAGAGAGAGAAAGGTCTTCCTTTGCCGTTGGTTCACCCTCCAATGGCCGCCGCTGCAGCCGGCGCACCGCGCTGATCCTGGCAGGAGCCAGGAGCCAGGTGCTTTTCCTGGTCTCCCATGGGGTGCAGGGCCCAAGCACCTGGGCCATCCTCCACTGCACTCCCTGGCCATAGCAGAGAGCTGGCCTGGATGAGGGGCAACCGGGACAGAATCCGGCGCCCCAACCGGGACTAGAACCCGGTGTGCCGGCGCCGCAAGGTGGAGGATTAGCCTATTGAGCCACGGCGCCGGCTCATATGGGAGTTCTGTAACCCTAGTGCAGCAGACACAGCTTACGGGAGTTCCGTAGCTTGGGAGTAGGTAAATGCAGTAAATGGGAATTCTGTAACACTAGAGTAGCAGGAAGAACTTACGGGCATTCTGTATTTCGGGAGTAGGTCAATGAGGCAAATGGCGGTTCTGTAACCCTAGTGTAGCAGACACAGATTACGGGAGTTCTGTAGCTTGGGAGCAGGTAAATGCAGCATAAGGCAGTTCTGTAGGAGTTTTGTAGGAGGCGTTTTGTAGCATGTGAGTAGGTTAATGTAGTAAATGGGAGAATGGTTACTGTAGTGTAGCAGACAGAGCTTATGGGAGTTCTGTACCTTGGCAGCCGGTGAAGCAGCATATAAGAGTTCTGTAATGCTAGTTGTAGCAGACACAGCGTACGGGATTTCTGTAGCTTGGGAGTTCGTAAATGCAGTAGATGTGAATTCTGTAAGACTAGAGTAGCAGAAACAGCTTACGGGAGTTCAGTAGCTTGGGACTAAGTAAATGCAGCATTTGGGAGTAATGTAACTCTAGTGTAGTGACAGAGCTTACGTGAGTTCTGTACCTTGGGCACAGGTCAAGGAGTATATAAGAGTTCTGTAACCGTAGTGTAGCAGACACAGCTTACAGGAGTTCCGTAGCTTGGGCGTAGTTAAATGCAGCAAATGGGAATTCGGTAACACTAGAGTAGCAGGAAGAACTTACGGGCATTCTGTAGTTTGGGAGTAGGTCAATGAGGCAAATGGCGGTTCTGTAACCCTAGTGTAGCAGACACAGCTTACATCAGTTCTGTAGCTTGAGAGTAGGTAAATGCAGTAAATGGGAATTCTGTAACACTAGAGTAGCAGAAAGAACTTACGAGCATCCTGTAGCTTGGGAGTAGGTCAATGAGGCCAATGGCAGTTCTGTAACACTAGTGTAGCACACACAGCTTACGGGAGTTCTGTAGCTTGGGAGCAGGTAAATGCAGCATAAGGCAGTTCTGTAGGAGTTTTGTACGAGGCGTTTTGTAGCATGTGAGTAGGTTAATGTAGTAAATGGGAGAATGGTTACTGTAGTGTAGCAGACAGAGCTTATTGGAGTTCTGTACCTTGGCAGCGGGTGAAGCAGCATATAAGAGTTCTGTAATGCTAGTTGTAGCAGACACAGCCTACGGGATTTCTGTAGCTTGCGAGTTCGTAAATGCAGTAGATGTGAATTCTGTAAGACTAGAGTAGCAGAAACAGCTTACGGGAGTTCAGTAGCTTGGGACTAAGTAAATGCAGCATTTGGGAGTAATGTAACAGTAGTAGCAGAAAGTACTTACGAGCATTCTGTAGCTTGGCAGTAGATAAATGCAGCAGATGGCCGTTCTGTAACACTAGTGTAGCAGACACAGCTTACAGCAGTTCTGTAGCTTGGGAGTAGGTAAATTCATCATATGGGAGTTCTGTAACCCTAGTGCAGCAGACACAGCTTACGGGAGTTCCGTAGCTTGGGAGTAGGTAAATGCAGTAAATGGGAATTCTGTAACACTAGAGTAGCAGGAAGAACTTACGGGCATTCTGTATTTCGGGAGTAGGTCAATGAGGCAAATGGCGGTTCTGTAACCCTAGTGTAGCAGACACAGATTACGGGAGTTCTGTAGCTTGGGAGCAGGTAAATGCAGCATAAGGCAGTTCTGTAGGAGTTTTGTAGGAGGCGTTTTGTAGCATGTGAGTAGGTTAATGTAGTAAATGGGAGAATGGTTACTGTAGTGTAGCAGACAGAGCTTATGGGAGTTCTGTACCTTGGCAGCCGGTGAAGCAGCATATAAGAGTTCTGTAATGCTAGTTGTAGCAGACACAGCCTACGGGATTTCTGTAGCTTGGGAGTTCGTAAATGCAGTAGATGTGAATTCTGTAAGACTAGAGTAGCAGAAACAGCTTACGGGAGTTCAGTAGCTTGGGACTAAGTAAATGCAGCATTTGGGAGTAATGTAACTCTAGTGTAGTGACAGAGCTTACGTGAGTTCTGTACCTTGGGCACAGGTCAAGGAGTATATAAGAGTTCTGTAACCGTAGTGTAGCAGACACAGCTTACAGGAGTTCCGTAGCTTGGGCGTAGTTAAATGCAGCAAATGGGAATTCGGTAACACTAGAGTAGCAGGAAGAACTTACGGGCATTCTGTAGTTTGGGAGTAGGTCAATGAGGCAAATGGCGGTTCTGTAACCCTAGTGTAGCAGACACACCTTACATCAGTTCTGTAGCTTGAGAGTAGGTAAATGCAGTAAATGGGAATTCTGTAACACTAGAGTAGCAGAAAGAACTTACGAGCATCCTGTAGCTTGGGAGTAGGTCAATGAGGCAAATGGCAGTTCTGTAACACTAGTGTAGCACACACAGCTTACGTCAGTTCTGTAGCTTGGGAGCAGGTAAATGCAGCATAATGCAGTTCTGTAGGAGTTTTGTAGGAGGCGTTTTGTAGCATGTGAGTAGGTTAATGTAGTAAATGGGAGAATGGTTACTGTAGTGTAGCAGACAGAGCTTATGGGAGTTCTGTACCTTGGCAGCCGGTGAAGCAGCATATAAGAGTTCTGTAATGCTAGTTGTAGCAGACACAGCGTACGGGATTTCTGTAGCTTGGGAGTTCGTAAATGCAGTCGATGTGAATTCTGTAAGACTAGAGTAGCAGAAACAGCTTACGGGAGTTCAGTAGCTTGGGACTAAGTAAATGCAGCATTTGGGAGTAATGTAACTCTAGTGTAGTGACAGAGCTTACGTGAGTTCTGTACCTTGGGCACAGGTCAAGGAGTATATAAGAGTTCTGTAACCGTAGTGTAGCAGACACAGCTTACAGGAGTTCCGTAGCTTGGGCATAGTTAAATGCAGTAAATGGGAATTCGGTAACACTTGAGTAGCAGAACCAACTTACAGGCATTCTGTAGCTTGGGAGTAAGTAAACGCAGCATTTGCGAGTAATGTAACACTAGTAGCAAAAAGTACTTACGAGCATTCTGTAGCTTGGCAGTAGGTAAATGCAGCAGATGGCCGTTCTGTAACACTAGTGTAGCAGACACAGCTTACAGGAGTTCCGTAGCTTGGGCGTAGTTAAATGCAGTAAATGGGAATTCGGTAACACTTGAGTAGCAGAACCAACTTACAGGCATTCTGCAACTTGGGAGTAAGTAAACGCAGCATTTGGGAGTAATGTAACACTAGTAGCAGAAAGTACTTACGAGCATTCTGTAGCTTGGGAGTAGGTAAATGCAGCAGATGGCCGTTCTGTAACACTAGTGTAGCAGACACAGCTTACAGGAGTTCTGTAGCTTGGGAGTAGCTAAATTCATCATATGGGAGTTCTGTAACCCTAGTGCAGCAGACACAGCTTACGGGAGTTCCGTAGCTTGGGAGTAGGTAAATGCAGTAAATGGGAATTCGGTAGCACTAGAGTAGCAGGAAGAACTTACGGGCATTCTGTAGTTTGGGAGTAGGTCAATGAGGCAAATGGCGGTTCTGTAACCCTAGTGTAGCAGACACAGCTTACGGGAGTTCTCTAGCTTGGGAGCAGGTAAATGCAGCATAAGGCAGTTCTGTAGGAGTTTTGTACGAGGCGTTTTGTAGCATGTGAGTAGGTTAATGTAGTAAATGGGAGAATGGTTACTGTAGTGTAGCAGACAGAGCTTATGGGAGTTCTGTACCTTGGCAGCCGGTGAAGCAGCATATAAGAGTTCTGTAATGCTAGTTGTAGCAGACACAGCCTACGGGATTTCTGTAGCTTGGGAGTTCGTAAATGCAGTAGATGTGAATTCTGTAAGACTAGAGTAGCAGAAACAGCTTACGGGAGTTCAGTAGCTTGGGACTAAGTAAATGCAGCATTTGGGAGTAATGTAACTCTAGTGTAGTGACAGAGCTTACGTGAGTTCTGTACCTTGGGCACAGGTCAAGGAGTATATAAGAGTTCTGTAAACGTAGTGTAGCAGACACAGCTTACAGGAGTTCCGTAGCTTGGGCGTAGTTAAATGCATTAAATGGGAATTCGGTAACACTTGAGTAGCAGAACCAACTTACAGGCATTCTGTAGCTTGGGAGTAAGTAAACGCAGCATTTGGGAGTAATGTAACACTAGTAGCAGAAAGTACTTACGAGCATTCTGTAGCTTGGGAGTAGGTAAATGCAGCAGATGGCAGTTCTGTAACACTAGTGTAGCAGACACAGCTTACAGGAGTTCTGTAGCTTGGGAGTAGGTAAATTCATCATATGGGAGTTCTGTAACCCTAGTGCAGCAGACACAGCTTACGGGAGTTCCGTAGCTTGGGAGTAGGTAAATGCAGTAAATGGGAATTCTGTAACACTAGAGTAGCAGGAAGAACTTACGGGCATTCTGTAGTTTGGGAGTAGGTCAATGAGGCAAATGGCGGTTCTGTAACCCTAGTGTAGCAGACACACCTTACATCAGTTCTGTAGCTTGAGAGTAGGTAAATGCAGTAAATGGGAATTCTGTAACACTAGAGTAGCAGAAAGAACTTACGAGCATCCTGTAGCTTGGGAGTAGGTCAATGAGGCAAATGGCAGTTCTGTAACACTAGTGTAGCACACACAGCTTACGTCAGTTCTGTAGCTTGGGAGCAGGTAAATGCAGCATAAGGCAGTTCTGTAGGAGTTTTGTAGGAGGCATTTTGTAGCATGGGAGTAGATTAATGTAGTAAATGGGAGAATGGTTACTGTAGTGTAGCAGACAGAGCTTATGGGAGTTCTGTACCTTGGCAGCCGGTGAAGCAGCATATAAGAGTTCTGTAATGCTAGTTGTAGCAGACACAGCCTACGGGATTTCTGTAGCTTGCGAGTTCGTAAATGCAGTAGATGTGAATTCTGTAAGACTAGAGTAGCAGAAACAGCTTACGGGAGTTCAGTAGCTTGGGACTAAGTAAATGCAGCATTTGGGAGTAATGTAACTCTAGTGTAGTGACAGAGCTTACGTGAGTTCTGTACCTTGGGCACAGGTCAAGGAGTATATAAGAGTTCTGTAAACGTAGTGTAGCAGACACAGCTTACAGGAGTTCCGTAGCTTGGGCGTAGTTAAATGCATTAAATGGGAATTCGGTAACACTTGAGTAGCAGAACCAACTTACAGGCATTCTGTAGCTTGGGAGTAAGTAAACGCAGCATTTGGGAGTAATGTAACACTAGTAGCAGAAAGTACTTACGAGCATTCTGTAGCTTGGGAGTAGGTAAATGCAGCAGATGGCCGTTCTGTAACACTAGTGTAGCAGACACAGCTTACAGGAGTTCTGTAGCTTGGGAGTAGGTAAATTCATCATATGGGAGTTCTCTAACCCTAGTGCAGCAGACACAGCTTACGGGAGTTCCGTAGCTTGGGAGTAGGTAAATGCAGTAAATGGGAATTCTGTAACACTAGAGTAGCAGGAAGAACTTACGGGCATTCTGTAGTTTGGGAGTAGGTCAATGAGGCAAATGGTGGTTCTGTAACCCTAGTGTAGCAGACACAGCTTACGGGAGTTCTCTAGCTTGGGAGCAGGTAAATGCAGCATAAGGCAGTTCTGTAGGAGTTTTGTAGGAGGCGTTTTGTAGCATGTGAGTAGGTTAATGTAGTAAATGGGAGAATGGTTACTGTAGTGTAGCAGACAGAGCTTATGGGAGTTCTGTACCTTGGCAGCCGGTGAAGCAGCATATAAGAGTTCTGTAATGCTAGTTGTAGCAGACACAGCCTACGGGATTTCTGTAGCTTGGGAGTTCGTAAATGCAGTAGATGTGAATTCTGTAAGACTAGAGCAGCAGAAACAGCTTACGGGAGTTCAGTAGCTTGGGACTAAGTAAATGCAGCATTTGGGAGTAATGTAACTCTAGTGTAGTGACAGAGCTTACGTGAGTTCTGTACCTTGGGCACAGGTCAAGGAGTATATAAGAGTTCTGTAACCGTAGTGTAGCAGACACAGCTTACAGGAGTTCCGTAGCTTGGGCGTAGTTAAATGCAGCAAATGGGAATTCGGTAACACTAGAGTAGCAGGAAGAACTTACGGGCATTCTGTAGTTTGGGAGTAGGTCAATGAGGCAAATGGCGGTTCTGTAACCCTAGTGTAGCAGACACACCTTACATCAGTTCTGTAGCTTGAGAGTAGGTAAATGCAGTAAATGGGAATTCTGTAACACTAGAGTAGCAGAAAGAACTTACGAGCATCCTGTAGCTTGGGAGTAGGTCAATGAGGCAAATGGCAGTTCTGTAACACTAGTGTAGCACACACAGCTTACGTCAGTTCTGTAGCTTGGGAGCAGGTAAATGCAGCATAATGCAGTTCTGTAGGAGTTTTGTAGGAGGCGTTTTGTAGCATGTGAGTAGGTTAATGTAGTAAATGGGAGAATGGTTACTGTAGTGTAGCAGACAGAGCTTATGGGAGTTCTGTACCTTGGCAGCCGGTGAAGCAGCATATAAGAGTTCTGTAATGCTAGTTGTAGCAGACACAGCCTACGGGATTTCTGTAGCTTGGGAGTTCGTAAATGCAGTCGATGTGAATTCTGTAAGACTAGAGTAGCAGAAACAGCTTACGGGAGTTCAGTAGCTTGGGACTAAGTAAATGCAGCATTTGGGAGTAATGTAACTCTAGTGTAGTGACAGAGCTTACGTGAGTTCTGTACCTTGGGCACAGGTCAAGGAGTATATAAGAGTTCTGTAACCGTAGTGTAGCAGACACAGCTTACAGGAGTTCCGTAGCTTGGGCATAGTTAAATGCAGTAAATGGGAATTCGGTAACACTTGAGTAGCAGAACCAACTTACAGGCATTCTGTAGCTTGGGAGTAAGTAAACGCAGCATTTGCGAGTAATGTAACACTAGTAGCAAAAAGTACTTACGAGCATTCTGTAGCTTGGCAGTAGGTAAATGCAGCAGATGGCCGTTCTGTAACACTAGTGTAGCAGACACAGCTTACAGGAGTTCCGTAGCTTGGGCGTAGTTAAATGCAGTAAATGGGAATTCGGTAACACTTGAGTAGCAGAACCAACTTACAGGCATTCTGTAGCTTGGGAGTAAGTAAACGCAGCATTTGGGAGTAATGTAACACTAGTAGCAGAAAGTACTTACGAGCATTCTGTAGCTTGGGAGTAGGTAAATGCAGCAGATGGCCGTTCTGTAACACTAGTGTAGCACACACAGCTTACGGGAGTTCTCTAGCTTGGGAGCAGGTAAATGCAGCATAAGGCAGTTCTGTAGGAGTTTTGTACGAGGCGTTTTGTAGCATGTGAGTAGGTTAATGTAGTAAATGGGAGAATGGTTACTGTAGTGTAGCAGACAGAGCTTATGGGAGTTCTGTACCTTGGCAGCCGGTGAAGCAGCATATAAGAGTTCTGTAATGCTAGTTGTAGCAGACACAGCCTACGGGATTTCTGTAGCTTGGGAGTTCGTAAATGCAGTAGATGTGAATTCTGTAAGACTAGAGTAGCAGAAACAGCTTACGGGAGTTCAGTAGCTTGGGACTAAGTAAATGCAGCATTTGGGAGTAATGTAACTCTAGTGTAGTGACAGAGCTTACGTGAGTTCTGTACCTTGGGCACAGGTCAAGGAGTATATAAGAGTTCTGTAAACGTAGTGTAGCAGACACAGCTTACAGGAGTTCCGTAGCTTGGGCGTAGTTAAATGCATTAAATGGGAATTCGGTAACACTTGAGTAGCAGAACCAACTTACAGGCATTCTGTAGCTTGGGAGTAAGTAAACGCAGCATTTGGGAGTAATGTAACACTAGTAGCAGAAAGTACTTACGAGCATTCTGTAGCTTGGGAGTAGGTAAATGCAGCAGATGGCAGTTCTGTAACACTAGTGTAGCAGACACAGCTTACAGGAGTTCTGTAGCTTGGGAGTAGGTAAATTCATCATATGGGAGTTCTGTAACCCTAGTGCAGCAGACACAGCTTACGGGAGTTCCGTAGCTTGGGAGTAGGTAAATGCAGTAAATGGGAATTCTGTAACACTAGAGTAGCAGGAAGAACTTACGGGCATTCTGTAGTTTGGGAGTAGGTCAATGAGGCAAATGGCGGTTCTGTAACCCTAGTGTAGCAGACACACCTTACATCAGTTCTGTAGGTTGAGAGTAGGTAAATGCAGTAAATGGGAATTCTGTAACACTAGAGTAGCAGAAAGAACTTACGAGCATCCTGTAGCTTGGGAGTAGGTCAATGAGGCAAATGGTAGTTCTGTAACACTAGTGTAGCACACACAGCTTACGTCAGTTCTGTAGCTTGGGAGCAGGTAAATGCAGCATAAGGCAGTTCTGTAGGAGTTTTGTAGGAGGCATTTTGTAGCATGTGAGTAGATTAATGTAGTAAATGGGAGAATGGTTACTGTAGTGTAGCAGACAGAGCTTATGGGAGTTCTGTACCTTGGCAGCCGGTGAAGCAGCATATAAGAGTTCTGTAATGCTAGTTGTAGCAGACACAGCCTACGGGATTTCTGTAGCTTGGGAGTTCGTAAATGCAGTAGATGTGAATTCTGTAAGACTAGAGTAGCAGAAACAGCTTACGGGAGTTCAGTAGCTTGGGACTAAGTAAATGCAGCATTTGGGAGTAATGTAACTCTAGTGTAGTGACAGAGCTTACGTGAGTTCTGTACCTTGGGCACAGGTCAAGGAGTATATAAGAGTTCTGTAAACGTAGTGTAGCAGACACAGCTTACAGGAGTTCCGTAGCTTGGGCGTAGTTAAATGCATTAAATGGGAATTCGGTAACACTTGAGTAGCAGAACCAACTTACAGGCATTCTGTAGCTTGGGAGTAAGTAAACGCAGCATTTGGGAGTAATGTAACACTAGTAGCAGAAAGTACTTACGAGCATTCTGTAGCTTGGGAGTAGGTAAATGCAGCAGATGGCCGTTCTGTAACACTAGTGTAGCAGACACAGCTTACAGGAGTTCTGTAGCTTGGGAGTAGGTAAATTCATCATATGGGAGTTCTCTAACCCTAGTGCAGCAGACACAGCTTACGGGAGTTCCGTAGCTTGGGAGTAGGTAAATGCAGTAAATGGGAATTCTGTAACACTAGAGTAGCAGGAAGAACTTACGGGCATTCTGTAGTTTGGGAGTAGGTCAATGAGGCAAATGGTGGTTCTGTAACCCTAGTGTAGCAGACACAGCTTACGGGAGTTCTCTAGCTTGGGAGCAGGTAAATGCAGCATAAGGCAGTTCTGTAGGAGTTTTGTAGGAGGCGTTTTGTAGCATGTGAGTAGGTTAATGTAGTAAATGGGAGAATGGTTACTGTAGTGTAGCAGACAGAGCTTATGGGAGTTCTGTACCTTGGCAGCCGGTGAAGCAGCATATAAGAGTTCTGTAATGCTAGTTGTAGCAGACACAGCCTACGGGATTTCTGTAGCTTGGGAGTTCGTAAATGCAGTAGATGTGAATTCTGTAAGACTAGAGTAGCAGAAACAGCTAACAGGAGTTCAGTAGCTTGGGACTAAGTAAATGCAGCATATGGGAGTAATGTAACTCTAGTGTAGTGACAGAGCTTACGTGAGTTCTGTACCTTGGGCACAGGTCAAGGAGTATATAAGAGTTCTGTAACCGTAGTGTAGCAGACACAGCTTACAGGAGTTCCTTAGCTTGGGCGTAGTTAAATGCAGCAAATGGGAATTCGGTAACACTAGAGTAGCAGGAAGAACTTACGGGCATTCTGTAGTTTGGGAGTAGGTCAATGAGGCAAATGGCGGTTCTGTAACCCTAGTGTAGCAGACACACCTTACATCAGTTCTGTAGCTTGAGAGTAGGTAAATGCAGTAAATGGGAATTCTGTAACACTAGAGTAGCAGAAAGAACTTACGAGCATCCTGTAGCTTGGGAGTAGGTCAATGAGGCAAATGGCAGTTCTGTAACCCTAGTGTAGCACACACAGCTTACGGGAGTTCTGTAGCTTGGGAGCAGGTAAATGCAGCATAAGGCAGTTCTGTAGGAGTTTTGTAGGAGGCGTTTTGTAGCATGTGAGTAGGTTAATGTAGTAAATGGGAGAATGGTTACTGTAGTGTAGCAGACAGAGCTTATGGGAGTTCTGTACCTTGGCAGCCGGTGAAGCAGCATATAAGAGTTCTGTAATGCTAGTTGTAGCAGACACAGCCTACGGGATTTCTGTAGCTTGCGAGTTCGTAAATGCAGTAGATGTGAATTCTGTAAGACTAGAGTAGCAGAAACAGCTTACAGGCGTTCAGTAGCTTGGGACTAAGTAAATGCAGCATTTGGGAGTAATGTAACTCTAGTGTAGTGACAGAGCTTACGTGAGTTCTGTACCTTGGGCACAGGTCAAGGAGTATATAAGAGTTCTGTAACCGTAGTGTAGCAGACACAGCTTACAGGAGTTCCGTAGCTTGGGCGTAGTTAAATGCAGCAAATGGGAATTCGGTAACACTAGAGTAGCAGGAAGAACTTACGGGCATTCTGTAGTTTGGGAGTAGGTCAATGAGGCAAATGGCGGTTCTGTAACCCTAGTGTAGCAGACACACCTTACATCAGTTCTGTAGCTTGAGAGTAGGTAAATGCAGTAAATGGGAATTCTGTAACACTAGAGTAGCAGAAAGAACTTACGAGCATCCTGTAGCTTGGCAGTAGGTCAATGAGGCAAATGGCAGTTCTGTAACCCTAGTGTAGCACACACAGCTTACGTCAGTTCTGTAGCTTGGGAGCAGGTAAATGCAGCATAAGGCAGTTCTGTAGGAGTTTTGTAGGAGGCGTTTTGTAGCATGTGAGTAGGTTAATGTAGTAAATGGGAGAATGGTTACTGTAGTGTAGCAGACAGAGCTTATGGGAGTTCTGTACCTTGGCAGCCGGTGAAGCAGCATATAAGAGTTCTGTAATGCTAGTTGTAGCAGACACAGCCTACGGGATTTCTGTAGCTTGGGAGTTCGTAAATGCAGTAGATGTGAATTCTGTAAGACTAGAGTAGCAGAAACAGCTTACGGGAGTTCAGTAGCTTGGGACTAAGTAAATGCAGCATTTGGGAGTAATGTAACTCTAGTGTAGTGACAGAGCTTACGTGAGTTCTGTACCTTGGGCACAGGTCAAGGAGTATATAAGAGTTCCGTAACCGTAGTGTAGCAGACACAGCTTACAGGAGTTCCGTAGCTTGGGCGTAGTTAAATGCAGTAAATGGGAATTCGGTAACACTTGAGTTAGCAGAACCAACTTACAGGCATTCTGTAGCTTGGGAGTAAGTAAACACAGCATTTGGGAGTAATGTAACACTAGTAGCAGAAAGTACTTACGAGCATTCTGTAGCTTGGGAGTAGGTAAATGCAGCAGATGGCCGTTCTGTAAAACTAGTGTAGCAGACACAGCTTACAGGAGTTCCGTAGCTTGGGCGTAGTTAAATGCAGTAAATGGGAATTCGGTAACACTTGAGTAGCAGAACCAACTTACAGGCATTCTGTAGCTTGGGAGTAAGTAAACGCAGCATTTGGGAGTAATGTAACACTAGTAGCAGAAAGTACTTACGAGCATTCTGTAGCTTGGGAGTAGGTAAATGCAGCAGATGGCCGTTCTGTAACACTAGTGTAGCAGACACAGCTTACAGGAGTTCTGTAGCTTGGGAGTAGGTAAATTCATCATATGGGAGTTCTGTAACCCTAGTGCAGCAGACACAGCTTACGGGAGTTCCGTAGCTTGGGAGTAGGTAAATGCAGTAAATGGGAATTCTGTAACACTAGAGTAGCAGAAAGAACTTACGAGCATCCTGTAGCTTGGGAGTAGGTCAATGAGGCAAATGGCAGTTCTGTAACACTAGTGTAGCACACACAGCTTACGTCAGTTCTGTAGCTTGGGAGCAGGTAAATGCAGCATAAGGCAGTTCTGTAGGAGTTTTGTAGGAGGCATTTTGTAGCATGTGAGTAGGTTAATGTAGTAAATGGGAGAATGGTTACTGTAGTGTAGCAGACAGAGCTTATGGGAGTTCTGTACCTTGGCAGCCGGTGAAGCAGCATATAAGAGTTCTGTAATGCTAGTTGTAGCAGACACAGCCTACGGGATTTCTGTAGCTTGGGAGTTCGTAAATGCAGTAGATGTGAATTCTGTAAGACTAGAGTAGCAGAAACAGCTTACGGGAGTTCAGTAGCTTGGGACTAAGTAAATGCAGCATTTGGGAGTAATGTAACTCTAGTGTAGTGACAGAGCTTACGTGAGTTCTGTACCTTGGGCACAGGTCAAGGAGTATATAAGAGTTCTGTAACCGTAGTGTAGCAGACACAGCTTACAGGAGTTCCGTAGCTTGGGCGTAGTTAAATGCATTAAATGGGAATTCGGTAACACTTGAGTAGCAGAACCAACTTACAGGCATTCTGTAGCTTGGGAGTAAGTAAACGCAGCATTTGGGAGTAACGTAACACTAGTAGCAGAAAGTACTTACGAGCATTCTGTAGCTTGGGAGTAGGTAAATGCAGCAGATGGCCGTTCTGTAACACTAGTGTAGCAGACACAGCTTACAGGAGTTCTGTAGCTTGGGAGTAGGTAAATTCATCATATGGCAGTTCTGTAACCCTAGTGCAGCAGACACAGCTTAAGGGAGTTCCGTAGCTTGGGAGTAGGTAAATGCAGTAAATGGGAATTCGGTAGCACTAGAGTAGCAGGAAGAACTTACGGGCATTCTGTAGTTTGGGAGTAGGTCAATGAGGCAAATGGCGGTTCTGTAACCCTAGTGTAGCAGACACAGCTTACGGGAGTTCTCTAGCTTGAGAGTAGGTAAATGCAGTAAATGGGAATTCTGTAACACTAGAGTAGCAGAAAGAACTTACGAGCATCCTGTAGCTTGGGAGTAGGTCAATGAGGCAAATGGCAGTTCTGTAACCCTAGTGTAGCACACACAGCTTACGGGAGTTCTGTAGCTTGGGAGCAGGTAAATGCAGCATAAGGCAGTTCTGTAGGAGTTTTGTAGGAGGCGTTTTGTAGCATGTGAGTAGGTTAATGTAGTAAATGGGAGAATGGTTACTGTAGTGTAGCAGACAAAGCTTATGGGAGTTCTGTACCTTGGCAGCCGGTGAAGCAGCATATAAGAGTTCTGTAATGCTAGTTGTAGCAGACACAGCCTACGGGATTTCTGTAGCTTGCGAGTTCGTAAATGCAGTAGATGTGAATTCTGTAAGACTAGAGTAGCAGAAACAGCTTACGGGCGTTCAGTAGCTTGGGACTAAGTAAATGCAGCATTTGGGAGTAATGTAACTCTAGTGTAGTGACAGAGCTTACGTGAGTTCTGTACCTTGGGCACAGGTCAAGGAGTATATAAGAGTTCTGTAACCGTAGTGTAGCAGACACAGCTTACAGGAGTTCCGTAGCTTGGGCGTAGTTAAATGCAGCAAATGGGAATTCGGTAACACTAGAGTAGCAGGAAGAACTTACGGGCATTCTGTAGTTTGGGAGTAGGTGAATGAGGCAGAACTAGTGTTCTGTAACCCTAGTGTAGCAGACACACCTTACATCAGTTCTGTAGCTTGAGAGTAGGTAAATGCAGTAAATGGGAATTCTGTAACACTAGAGTAGCAGAAAGAACTTACGAGCATCCTGTAGCTTGGGAGTAGGTCAATGAGGCAAATGGCAGTTCTGTAACACTAGTGTAGCACACACAGCTTACGTCAGTTCTGTAGCTTGGGAGCAGGTAAATGCAGCATAAGGCAGTTCTGTAGGAGTTTTGTAGGAGGCGTTTTGTAGCATGTGAGTAGGTTAATGTAGTAAATGGGAGAATGGTTACTGTAGTGTAGCAGACAGAGCTTATGGGAGTTCTGTACCTTGGCAGCCGGTGAAGCAGCATATAAGAGTTCTGTAATGCTAGTTGTAGCAGACACAGCCTACGGGATTTCTGTAGCTTGGGAGTTCGTAAATGCAGTCGATGTGAATTCTGTAAGACTAGAGCAGCAGAAACAGCTTACGGGAGTTCAGTAGCTTGGGACTAAGTAAATGCAGCATTTGGGCATAATGTAACTCTAGTGTAGTGACAGAGCTTACGTGAGTTCTGTACCTTGGGCACAGGTCAAGGAGTATATAAGAGTTCCGTAACCGTAGTGTAGCAGACACAGCTTACAGGAGTTCCGTAGCTTGGGCGTAGTTAAATGCAGTAAATGGGAATTCGGTAACACTTGAGTTAGCAGAACCAACTTACAGGCATTCTGTAGCTTGGGAGTAAGTAAACACAGCATTTGGGAGTAATGTAACACTAGTAGCAGAAAGTACTTACGAGCATTCTGTAGCTTGGGAGTAGGTAAATGCAGCAGATGGCCGTTCTGTAAAACTAGTGTAGCAGACACAGCTTACAGGAGTTCCGTAGCTTGGGCGTAGTTAAATGCAGTAAATGGGAATTCGGTAACACTTGAGTAGCAGAACCAACTTACAGGCATTGTGTAGCTTGGGAGTAAGTAAACGCAGCATTTGGGAGTAATGTAACACTAGTAGCAGAAAGTACTTACGAGCATTCTGTAGCTTGGGAGTAGGTAAATGCAGCAGATGGCCGTTCTGTAACACTAGTGTAGCAGACACAGCTTACAGGAGTTCTGTAGCTTGGGAGTAGGTAAATTCATCATATGGGAGTTCTGTAACCCTAGTGCAGCAGACACAGCTTACGGGAGTTCCGTAGCTTGGGAGTAGGTAAATGCAGTAAATGGGAATTCTGTAACACTAGAGTAGCAGAAAGAACTTACGAGCATCCTGTAGCTTGTGAGTAGGTCAATGAGGCAAATGGCAGTTCTGTAACCCTAGTGTAGCACACACAGCTTACGTCAGTTCTGTAGCTTGGGAGCAGGTAAATGCAGCATAAGGCAGTTCTGTAGGAGTTTTGTAGGAGGCATTTTGTAGCATGTGAGTAGGTTAATGTAGTAAATGGGAGAATGGTTACTGTAGTGTAGCAGACAGAGCTTATGGGAGTTCTGTACCTTGGCAGCCGGTGAAGCAGCATATAAGAGTTCTGTAATGCTAGTTGTAGCAGACACAGCCTACGGGATTTCTGTAGCTTGGGAGTTCGTAAATGCAGTAGATGTGAATTCTGTAAGACTAGAGTAGCAGAAACAGCTTACGGGAGTTCAGTAGCTTGGGACTAAGTAAATGCAGCATTTGGGAGTAATGTAACTCTAGTGTAGTGACAGAGCTTACGTGAGTTCTGTACCTTGGGCACAGGTCAAGGAGTATATAAGAGTTCTGTAACCGTAGTGTAGCAGACACAGCTTACAGGAGTTCCGTAGCTTGGGCGTAGTTAAATGCAGTAAATGGGAATTCGGTAACACTTGAGTAGCAGAACCAACTTACAGGCATTCTGTAGCTTGGGAGTAAGTAAACGCAGCATTTGCGAGTAATGTAACACTAGTAGCAAAAAGTACTTACGAGCATTCTGTAGCTTGGCAGTAGGTAAATGCAGCAGATGGCCGTTCTGTAACACTAGTGTAGCAGACACAGCTTACAGGAGTTCCGTAGCTTGGGCGTAGTTAAATGCAGTAAATGGGAATTCGGTAACACTTGAGTAGCAGAACCAACTTACAGGCATTCTGCAGCTTGGGAGTAAGTAAACGCAGCATTTGGGAGTAATGTAACACTAGTAGCAGAAAGTACTTACGAGCATTCTGTAGCTTGGGAGTAGGTAAATGCAGCAGATGGCCGTTCTGTAACACTAGTGTAGCAGACACAGCTTACAGGAGTTCTGTAGCTTGGGAGTAGCTAAATTCATCATATGGGAGTTCTGTAACCCTAGTGCAGCAGACACAGCTTACGGGAGTTCCGTAGCTTGGGAGTAGGTAAATGCAGTAAATGGGAATTCGGTAGCACTAGAGTAGCAGGAAGAACTTACGGGCATTCTGTAGTTTGGGAGTAGGTCAATGAGGCAAATGGCGGTTCTGTAACCCTAGTGTAGCAGACACAGCTTACGGGAGTTCTCTAGCTTGGGAGCAGGTAAATGCAGCATAAGGCAGTTCTGTAGGAGTTTTGTAGGAGGCATTTTGTAGCATGTGAGTAGGTTAATGTAGTAAATGGGAGAATGGTTACTGTAGTGTAGCAGACAGAGCTTATGGGAGTTCTGTACCTTGGCAGCCAGTGAAGCAGCATATAAGAGTTCTGTAATGCTAGTTGTAGCAGACACAGCCTACGGGATTTCTGTAGCTTGCGAGTTCGTAAATGCAGTAGATGTGAATTCTGTAAGACTAGAGTAGCAGAAACAGCTTACGGGAGTTCAGTAGCTTGGGACTAAGTAAATGCAGCATTTGGGAGTAATGTAACTCTAGTGTAGTGACAGAGCTTACGTGAGTTCTGTACCTTGGGCACAGGTCAAGGAGTATATAAGAGTTCTGTAACCGTAGTGTAGCAGACACAGCTTACAGGAGTTCCGTAGCTTGGGCGTAGTTAAATGCATTAAATGGGAATTCGGTAACACTTGAGTAGCAGAACCAACTTACAGGCATTCTGTAGCTTGGGAGTAAGTAAACGCAGCATTTGGGAGTAATGTAACACTAGTAGCAGAAAGTACTTACGAGCATTCTGTAGCTTGGGCGTAGGTAAATGCAGCAGATGGCCGTTCTGTAACACTAGTGTAGCAGACACAGCTTACAGGAGTTCTGTAGCTTGGGAGTAGGTAAATTCATCATATGGGAGTTCTGTAACCCTAGTGCAGCAGACACAGCTTACGGGAGTTCCGTAGCTTGGGAGTAGGTAAATGCAGTAAATGGGAATTCTGTAACACTAGAGTAGCAGGAAGAACTTACGGGCATTCTGTAGTTTGGGAGTAGGTCAATGAGGCAAATGGCGGTTCTGTAACCCTAGTGTAGCAGACACACCTTACATCAGTTCTGTAGCTTGAGAGTAGGTAAATGCAGTAAATGGGAATTCTGTAACACTAGAGTAGCAGAAAGAACTTACGAGCATCCTGTAGCTTGGGAGTAGGTCAATGAGGCAAATGGCAGTTCTGTAACACTAGTGTAGCACACACAGCTTACGTCAGTTCTGTAGCTTGGGAGCAGGTAAATGCAGCATAAGGCAGTTCTGTAGGAGTTTTGTAGGAGGCATTTTGTAGCATGTGAGTAGATTAATGTAGTAAATGGGAGAATGGTTACTGTAGTGTAGCAGACAGAGCTTATGGGAGTTCTGTACCTTGGCAGCCGGTGAAGCAGCATATAAGAGTTCTGTAATGCTAGTTGTAGCAGACACAGCCTACGGGATTTCTGTAGCTTGGGAGTTCGTAAATGCAGTAGATGTGAATTCTGTAAGACTAGAGTAGCAGAAACAGCTTACGGGAGTTCAGTAGCTTGGGACTAAGTAAATGCAGCATTTGGGAGTAATGTAACTCTAGTGTAGTGACAGAGCTTACGTGAGTTCTGTACCTTGGGCACAGGTCAAGGAGTATATAAGAGTTCTGTAAACGTAGTGTAGCAGACACAGCTTACAGGAGTTCCGTAGCTTGGGCGTAGTTAAATGCATTAAATGGGAATTCGGTAACACTTGAGTAGCAGAACCAACTTACAGGCATTCTGTAGCTTGGGAGTAAGTAAACGCAGCATTTGGGAGTAATGTAACACTAGTAGCAGAAAGTACTTACGAGCATTCTGTAGCTTGGGAGTAGGTAAATGCAGCAGATGGCCGTTCTGTAACACTAGTGTAGCAGACACAGCTTACAGGAGTTCTGTAGCTTGGGAGTAGGTAAATTCATCATATGGGAGTTCTCTAACCCTAGTGCAGCAGACACAGCTTACGGGAGTTCCGTAGCTTGGGAGTAGGTAAATGCAGTAAATGGGAATTCTGTAACACTAGAGTAGCAGGAAGAACTTACGGGCATTCTGTAGTTTGGGAGTAGGTCAATGAGGCAAATGGTGGTTCTGTAACCCTAGTGTAGCAGACACAGCTTACGGGAGTTCTCTAGCTTGGGAGCAGGTAAATGCAGCATAAGGCAGTTCTGTAGGAGTTTTGTAGGAGGCGTTTTGTAGCATGTGAGTAGGTTAATGTAGTAAATGGGAGAATGGTTACTGTTATGTAGCAGACAGAGCTTATGGGAGTTCTGTACCTTGGCAGCCGGTGAAGCAGCATATAAGAGTTCTGTAATGCTAGTTGTAGCAGACACAGCCTACGGGATTTCTGTAGCTTGGGAGTTCGTAAATGCAGTAGATGTGAATTCTGTAAGACTAGAGTAGCAGAAACAGCTAACAGGAGTTCAGTAGCTTGGGACTAAGTAAATGCAGCATTTGGGAGTAATGTAACTCTAGTGTAGTGACAGAGCTTACGTGAGTTCTGTACCTTGGGCACAGGTCAAGGAGTATATAAGAGTTCTGTAACCGTAGTGTAGCAGACACAGCTTACAGGAGTTCCTTAGCTTGGGCGTAGTTAAATGCAGCAAATGGGAATTCGGTAACACTAGAGTAGCAGGAAGAACTTACGGGCATTCTGTAGTTTGGGAGTAGGTCAATGAGGCAAATGGCGGTTCTGTAACCCTAGTGTAGCAGACACACCTTACATCAGTTCTGTAGCTTGAGAGTAGGTAAATGCAGTAAATGGGAATTCTGTAACACTAGAGTAGCAGAAAGAACTTACGAGCATCCTGTAGCTTGGGAGTAGGTCAATGAGGCAAATGGCAGTTCTGTAACCCTAGTGTAGCACACACAGCTTACGGGAGTTCTCTAGCTTGGGAGCAGGTAAATGCAGCATAAGGCAGTTCTGTAGGAGTTTTGTAGGAGGCGTTTTGTAGCATGTGAGTAGGTTAATGTAGTAAATGGGAGAATGGTTACTGTAGTGTAGCAGACAGAGCTTATGGGAGTTCTGTACCTTGGCAGCCAGTGAAGCAGCATATAAGAGTTCTGTAATGCTAGTTGTAGCAGACACAGCCTACGGGATTTCTGTAGCTTGCGAGTTCGTAAATGCAGTAGATGTGAATTCTGTAAGACTAGAGTAGCAGAAACAGCTTACGGGCGTTCAGTAGCTTGGGACTAAGTAAATGCAGCATTTGGGAGTAATGTAACTCTAGTGTAGTGACAGAGCTTACGTGAGTTCTGTACCTTGGGCACAGGTCAAGGAGTATATAAGAGTTCTGTAAACGTAGTGTAGCAGACACAGCTTACAGGAGTTCCGTAGCTTGGGCGTAGTTAAATGCATTAAATGGGAATTCGGTAACACTTGAGTAGCAGAACCAACTTACAGGCATTCTGTAGCTTGGGAGTAAGTAAACGCAGCATTTGGGAGTAATGTAACACTAGTAGCAGAAAGTACTTACGAGCATTCTGTAGCTTGGGCGTAGGTAAATGCAGCAGATGGCCGTTCTGTAACACTAGTGTAGCAGACACAGCTTACAGGAGTTCTGTAGCTTGGGAGTAGGTAAATTCATCATATGGGAGTTCTGTAACCCTAGTGCAGCAGACACAGCTTACGGGAGTTCCGTAGCTTGGGAGTAGGTAAATGCAGTAAATGGGAATTCTGTAACACTAGAGTAGCAGGAAGAACTTACGGGCATTCTGTAGTTTGGGAGTAGGTCAATGAGGCAAATGGCGGTTCTGTAACCCTAGTGTAGCAGACACACCTTACATCAGTTCTGTAGCTTGAGAGTAGGTAAATGCAGTAAATGGGAATTCTGTAACACTAGAGTAGCAGAAAGAACTTACGAGCATCCTGTAGCTTGGGAGTAGGTCAATGAGGCAAATGGCAGTTCTGTAACACTAGTGTAGCACACACAGCTTACGTCAGTTCTGTAGCTTGGGAGCAGGTAAATGCAGCATAAGGCAGTTCTGTAGGAGTTTTGTAGGAGGCATTTTGTAGCATGTGAGTAGATTAATGTAGTAAATGGGAGAATGGTTACTGTAGTGTAGCAGACAGAGCTTATGGGAGTTCTGTACCTTGGCAGCCGGTGAAGCAGCATATAAGAGTTCTGTAATGCTAGTTGTAGCAGACACAGCCTACGGGATTTCTGTAGCTTGGGAGTTCGTAAATGCAGTAGATGTGAATTCTGTAAGACTAGAGTAGCAGAAACAGCTTACGGGAGTTCAGTAGCTTGGGACTAAGTAAATGCAGCATTTGGGAGTAATGTAACTCTAGTGTAGTGACAGAGCTTACGTGAGTTCTGTACCTTGGGCACAGGTCAAGGAGTATATAAGAGTTCTGTAAACGTAGTGTAGCAGACACAGCTTACAGGAGTTCCGTAGCTTGGGCGTAGTTAAATGCATTAAATGGGAATTCGGTAACACTTGAGTAGCAGAACCAACTTACAGGCATTCTGTAGCTTGGGAGTAAGTAAACGCAGCATTTGGGAGTAATGTAACACTAGTAGCAGAAAGTACTTACGAGCATTCTGTAGCTTGGGAGTAGGTAAATGCAGCAGATGGCCGTTCTGTAACACTAGTGTAGCAGACACAGCTTACAGGAGTTCTGTAGCTTGGGAGTAGGTAAATTCATCATATGGGAGTTCTGTAACCCTAGTGCAGCAGACACAGCTTACGGGAGTTCCGTAGCTTGGGAGTAGGTAAATGCAGTAAATGGGAATTCTGTAACACTAGAGTAGCAGGAAGAACTTACGGGCATTCTGTAGTTTGGGAGTAGGTCAATGAGGCAAATGGTGGTTCTGTAACCCTAGTGTAGCAGACACAGCTTACGGGAGTTCTGTAGCTTGGGAGCAGGTAAATGCAGCATAAGGCAGTTCTGTAGGAGTTTTGTAGGAGGCGTTTTGTAGCATGTGAGTAGGTTAATGTAGTAAATGGGAGAATGGTTACTGTAGTGTAGCAGACAGAGCTTATGGGAGTTCTGTACCTTGGCAGCCGGTGAAGCAGCATATAAGAGTTCTGTAATGCTAGTTGTAGCAGACACAGCCTACGGGATTTCTGTAGCTTGGGAGTTCGTAAATGCAGTAGATGTGAATTCTGTAAGACTAGAGTAGCAGAAACAGCTAACAGGAGTTCAGTAGCTTGGGACTAAGTAAATGCAGCATTTGGGAGTAATGTAACTCTAGTGTAGTGACAGAGCTTACGTGAGTTCTGTACCTTGGGCACAGGTCAAGGAGTATATAAGAGTTCTGTAACCGTAGTGTAGCAGACACAGCTTACAGGAGTTCCGTAGCTTGGGCGTAGTTAAATGCAGCAAATGGGAATTCGGTAACACTAGAGTAGCAGGAAGAACTTACGGGCATTCTGTAGTTTGGGAGTAGGTCAATGAGGCAAATGGCGGTTCTGTAACCCTAGTGTAGCAGACACACCTTACATCAGTTCTGTAGCTTGAGAGTAGGTAAATGCAGTAAATGGGAATTCTGTAACACTAGAGTAGCAGAAAGAACTTACGAGCATCCTGTAGCTTGGGAGTAGGTCAATGAGGCAAATGGCAGTTCTGTAACACTAGTGTAGCACACACAGCTTACGGGAGTTCTCTAGCTTGGGAGCAGGTAAATGCAGCATAAGGCAGTTCTGTAGGAGTTTTGTAGGAGGCGTTTTGTAGCATGTGAGTAGGTTAATGTAGTAAATGGGAGAATGGTTACTGTAGTGTAGCAGACAGAGCTTATGGGAGTTCTGTACCTTGGCAGCCGGTGAAGCAGCATATAAGAGTTCTGTAATGCTAGTTGTAGCAGACACAGCCTACGGGATTTCTGTAGCTTGCGAGTTCGTAAATGCAGTAGATGTGAATTCTGTAAGACTAGAGTAGCAGAAACAGCTTACGGGCGTTCAGTAGCTTGGGACTAAGTAAATGCAGCATTTGGGAGTAATGTAACTCTAGTGTAGTGACAGAGCTTACGTGAGTTCTGTACCTTGGGCACAGGTCAAGGAGTATATAAGAGTTCTGTAACCGTAGTGTAGCAGACACAGCTTACAGGAGTTCCGTAGCTTGGGCGTAGTTAAATGCAGCAAATGGGAATTCGGTAACACTAGAGTAGCAGGAAGAACTTACGGGCATTCTGTAGTTTGGGAGTAGGTCAATGAGGCAAATGGCGGTTCTGTAACCCTAGTGTAGCAGACACACCTTACATCAGTTCTGTAGCTTGAGAGTAGGTAAATGCAGTAAATGGGAATTCTGTAACACTAGAGTAGCAGAAAGAACTTACGAGCATCCTGTAGCTTGGCAGTAGGTCAATGAGGCAAATGGCAGTTCTGTAACCCTAGTGTAGCACACACAGCTTACGTCAGTTCTGTAGCTTGGGAGCAGGTAAATGCAGCATAAGGCAGTTCTGTAGGAGTTTTGTAGGAGGCGTTTTGTAGCATGTGACTAGGTTAATGTAGTAAATGGGAGAATGGTTACTGTAGTGTAGCAGACAGAGCTTATGGGAGTTCTGTACCTTGGCAGCCGGTGAAGCAGCATATAAGAGTTCTGTAATGCTAGTTGTAGCAGACACAGCCTACGGGATTTCTGTAGCTTGGGAGTTCGTAAATGCAGTCGATGTGAATTCTGTAAGACTAGAGTAGCAGAAACAGCTTACGGGAGTTCAGTAGCTTGGGACTAAGTAAATGCAGCATTTGGGAGTAATGTAACTCTAGTGTAGTGACAGAGCTTACGTGAGTTCTGTACCTTGGGCACAGGTCAAGGAGTATATAAGAGTTCCGTAACCGTAGTGTAGCAGACACAGCTTACAGGAGTTCCGTAGCTTGGGCGTAGTTAAATGCAGTAAATGGGAATTCGGTAACACTTGAGTTAGCAGAACCAACTTACAGGCATTCTGTAGCTTGGGAGTAAGTAAACACAGCATTTGGGAGTAATGTAACACTAGTAGCAGAAAGTACTTACGAGCATTCTGTAGCTTGGGAGTAGGTAAATGCAGCAGATGGCCGTTCTGTAAAACTAGTGTAGCAGACACAGCTTACAGGAGTTCCGTAGCTTGGGCGTAGTTAAATGCAGTAAATGGGAATTCGGTAACACTTGAGTAGCAGAACCAACTTACAGGCATTCTGTAGCTTGGGAGTAAGTAAACGCAGCATTTGGGAGTAATGTAACACTAGTAGCAGAAAGTACTTACGAGCATTCTGTAGCTTGGGAGTAGGTAAATGCAGCAGATGGCCGTTCTGTAACACTAGTGTAGCAGACACAGCTTACAGGAGTTCTGTAGCTTGGGAGTAGGTAAATTCATCATATGGGAGTTCTGTAACCCTAGTGCAGCAGACACAGCTTACGGGAGTTCCGTAGCTTGGGAGTAGGTAAATGCAGTAAATGGGAATTCTGTAACACTAGAGTAGCAGAAAGAACTTACGAGCATCCTGTAGCTTGGGAGTAGGTCAATGAGGCAAATGGCAGTTCTGTAACACTAGTGTAGCACACACAGCTTACGTCAGTTCTGTAGCTTGGGAGCAGGTAAATGCAGCATAAGGCAGTTCTGTAGGAGTTTTGTAGGAGGCATTTTGTAGCATGTGAGTAGGTTAATGTAGTAAATGGGAGAATGGTTACTGTAGTGTAGCAGACAGAGCTTATGGGAGTTCTGTACCTTGGCAGCCGGTGAAGCAGCATATAAGAGTTCTGTAATGCTAGTTGTAGCAGACACAGCCTACGGGATTTCTGTAGCTTGGGAGTTCGTAAATGCAGTAGATGTGAATTCTGTAAGACTAGAGTAGCAGAAACAGCTTACGGGAGTTCAGTAGCTTGGGACTAAGTAAATGCAGCATTTGGGAGTAATGTAACTCTAGTGTAGTGACAGAGCTTACGTGAGTTCTGTACCTTGGGCACAGGTCAAGGAGTATATAAGAGTTCTGTAACCGTAGTGTAGCAGACACAGCTTACAGGAGTTCCGTAGCTTGGGCGTAGTTAAATGCATTAAATGGGAATTCGGTAACACTTGAGTAGCAGAACCAACTTACAGGCATTCTGTAGCTTGGGAGTAAGTAAACGCAGCATTTGGGAGTAACGTAACACTAGTAGCAGAAAGTACTTACGAGCATTCTGTAGCTTGGGAGTAGGTAAATGCAGCAGATGGCCGTTCTGTAACACTAGTGTAGCAGACACAGCTTACAGGAGTTCTGTAGCTTGGGAGTAGGTAAATTCATCATATGGCAGTTCTGTAACCCTAGTGCAGCAGACACAGCTTAAGGGAGTTCCGTAGCTTGGGAGTAGGTAAATGCAGTAAATGGGAATTCGGTAGCACTAGAGTAGCAGGAAGAACTTACGGGCATTCTGTAGTTTGGGAGTAGGTCAATGAGGCAAATGGCGGTTCTGTAACCCTAGTGTAGCAGACACAGCTTACGGGAGTTCTCTAGCTTGAGAGTAGGTAAATGCAGTAAATGGGAATTCTGTAACACTAGAGTAGCAGAAAGAACTTACGAGCATCCTGTAGCTTGGGAGTAGGTCAATGAGGCAAATGGCAGTTCTGTAACCCTAGTGTAGCACACACAGCTTACGGGAGTTCTCTAGCTTGGGAGCAGGTAAATGCAGCATAAGGCAGTTCTGTAGGAGTTTTGTAGGAGGCGTTTTGTAGCATGTGAGTAGGTTAATGTAGTAAATGGGAGAATGGTTACTGTAGTGTAGCAGACAGAGCTTATGGGAGTTCTGTACCTTGGCAGCCGGTGAAGCAGCATATAAGAGTTCTGTAATGCTAGTTGTAGCAGACACAGCCTACGGGATTTCTGTAGCTTGCGAGTTCGTAAATGCAGTAGATGTGAATTCTGTAAGACTAGAGTAGCAGAAACAGCTTACGGGCGTTCAGTAGCTTGGGACTAAGTAAATGCAGCATTTGGGAGTAATGTAACTCTAGTGTAGTGACAGAGCTTACGTGAGTTCTGTACCTTGGGCACAGGTCAAGGAGTATATAAGAGTTCTGTAACCGTAGTGTAGCAGACACAGCTTACAGGAGTTCCGTAGCTTGGGCGTAGTTAAATGCAGCAAATGGGAATTCGGTAACACTAGAGTAGCAGGAAGAACTTACGGGCATTCTGTAGTTTGGGAGTAGGTCAATGAGGCAGAACTAGTGTTCTGTAACCCTAGTGTAGCAGACACACCTTACATCAGTTCTGTAGCTTGAGAGTAGGTAAATGCAGTAAATGGGAATTCTGTAACACTAGAGTAGCAGAAAGAACTTACGAGCATCCTGTAGCTTGGGAGTAGGTCAATGAGGCAAATGGCAGTTCTGTAACACTAGTGTAGCACACACAGCTTACGGGAGTTCTGTAGCTTGGGAGCAGGTAAATGCAGCATAAGGCAGTTCTGTAGGAGTTTTGTAGGAGGCGTTTTGTAGCATGTGAGTAGGTTAATGTAGTAAATGGGAGAATGGTTACTGTAGTGTAGCAGACAGAGCTTATGGGAGTTCTGTACCTTGGCAGCCGGTGAAGCAGCATATAAGAGTTCTGTAATGCTAGTTGTAGCAGACACAGCCTACGGGATTTCTGTAGCTTGGGAGTTCGTAAATGCAGTCGATGTGAATTCTGTAAGACTAGAGCAGCAGAAACAGCTTACGGGAGTTCAGTAGCTTGGGACTAAGTAAATGCAGCATTTGGGCATAATGTAACTCTAGTGTAGTGACAGAGCTTACGTGAGTTCTGTACCTTGGGCACAGGTCAAGGAGTATATAAGAGTTCCGTAACCGTAGTGTAGCAGACACAGCTTACAGGAGTTCCGTAGCTTGGGCGTAGTTAAATGCAGTAAATGGGAATTCGGTAACACTTGAGTTAGCAGAACCAACTTACAGGCATTCTATAGCTTGGGAGTAAGTAAACACAGCATTTGGGAGTAATGTAACACTAGTAGCAGAAAGTACTTACGAGCATTCTGTAGCTTGGGAGTAGGTAAATGCAGCAGATGGCCGTTCTGTAAAACTAGTGTAGCAGACACAGCTTACAGGAGTTCCGTAGCTTGGGCGTAGTTAAATGCAGTAAATGGGAATTCGGTAACACTTGAGTAGCAGAACCAACTTACAGGCATTGTGTAGCTTGGGAGTAAGTAAACGCAGCATTTGGGAGTAATGTAACACTAGTAGCAGAAAGTACTTACGAGCATTCTGTAGCTTGGGAGTAGGTAAATGCAGCAGATGGCCGTTCTGTAACACTAGTGTAGCAGACACAGCTTACAGGAGTTCTGTAGCTTGGGAGTAGGTAAATTCATCATATGGCAGTTCTGTAACCCTAGTGCAGCAGACACAGCTTAAGGGAGTTCCGTAGCTTGGGAGTAGGTAAATGCAGTAAATGGGAATTCGGTAGCACTAGAGTAGCAGAAAGAACTTACGAGCATCCTGTAGCTTGTGAGTAGGTCAATGAGGCAAATGGCAGTTCTGTAACACTAGTGTAGCACACACAGCTTACGGGAGTTCTCTAGCTTGGGAGCAGGTAAATGCAGCATAAGGCAGTTCTGTAGGAGTTTTGTAGGAGGCGTTTTGTAGCATGTGAGTAGGTTAATGTAGTAAATGGGAGAATGGTTACTGTAGTGTAGCAGACAGAGCTTATGGGAGTTCTGTACCTTGGCAGCCGGTGAAGCAGCATATAAGAGTTCTGTAATGCTAGTTGTAGCAGACACAGCCTACGGGATTTCTGTAGCTTGGGAGTTCGTAAATGCAGTAGATGTGAATTCTGTAAGACTAGAGTAGCAGAAACAGCTTACGGGCGTTCAGTAGCTTGGGACTAAGTAAATGCAGCATTTGGGAGTAATGTAACTCTAGTGTAGTGACAGAGCTTACGTGAGTTCTGTACCTTGGGCACAGGTCAAGGAGTATATAAGAGTTCTGTAACCGTAGTGTAGCAGACACAGCTTACAGGAGTTCCGTAGCTTGGGCGTAGTTAAATGCAGCAAATGGGAATTCGGTAACACTAGAGTAGCAGGAAGAACTTACGGGCATTCTGTAGTTTGGGAGTAGGTCAATGAGGCAAATGGCGGTTCTGTAACCCTAGTGTAGCAGACACACCTTACATCAGTTCTGTAGCTTGAGAGTAGGTAAATGCAGTAAATGGGAATTCTGTAACACTAGAGTAGCAGAAAGAACTTACGAGCATCCTGTAGCTTGGCAGTAGGTCAATGAGGCAAATGGCAGTTCTGTAACCCTAGTGTAGCACACACAGCTTACGTCAGTTCTGTAGCTTGGGAGCAGGTAAATGCAGCATAAGGCAGTTCTGTAGGAGTTTTGTAGGAGGCGTTTTGTAGCATGTGAGTAGGTTAATGTAGTAAATGGGAGAATGGTTACTGTAGTGTAGCAGACAGAGCTTATGGGAGTTCTGTACCTTGGCAGCCGGTGAAGCAGCATATAAGAGTTCTGTAATGCTAGTTGTAGCAGACACAGCCTACGGGATTTCTGTAGCTTGGGAGTTCGTAAATGCAGTAGATGTGAATTCTGTAAGACTAGAGTAGCAGAAACAGCTTACGGGCGTTCAGTAGCTTGGGACTAAGTAAATGCAGCATTTGGGAGTAATGTAACTCTAGTGTAGTGACAGAGCTTACGTGAGTTCTGTACCTTGGGCACAGGTCAAGGAGTATATAAGAGTTCTGTAACCGTAGTGTAGCAGACACAGCTTACAGGAGTTCCGTAGCTTGGGCGTAGTTAAATGCAGTAAATGGGAATTCGGTAACACTTGAGTTAGCAGAACCAACTTACAGGCATTCTGTAGCTTGGGAGTAAGTAAACACAGCATTTGGGAGTAATGTAACACTAGTAGCAGAAAGTACTTACGAGCATTCTGTAGCTTGGGAGTAGGTAAATGCAGCAGATGGCCGTTCTGTAAAACTAGTGTAGCAGACACAGCTTACAGGAGTTCCGTAGCTTGGGCGTAGTTAAATGCAGTAAATGGGAATTCGGTAACACTTGAGTAGCAGAACCAACTTACAGGCATTCTGTAGCTTGGGAGTAAGTAAACGCAGCATTTGGGAGTAATGTAACACTAGTAGCAGAAAGTACTTACGAGCATTCTGTAGCTTGGGAGTAGGTAAATGCAGCAGATGGCCGTTCTGTAACACTAGTGTAGCAGACACAGCTTACAGGAGTTCTGTAGCTTGGGAGTAGGTAAATTCATCATATGGGAGTTCTGTAACCCTAGTGCAGCAGACACAGCTTACGGGAGTTCCGTAGCTTGGGAGTAGGTAAATGCAGTAAATGGGAATTCTGTAACACTAGAGTAGCAGAAAGAACTTACGAGCATCCTGTAGCTTGTGAGTAGGTCAATGAGGCAAATGGCAGTTCTGTAACACTAGTGTAGCACACACAGCTTACGTCAGTTCTGTAGCTTGGGAGCAGGTAAATGCAGCATAAGGCAGTTCTGTAGGAGTTTTGTAGGAGGCATTTTGTAGCATGTGAGTAGGTTAATGTAGTAAATGGGAGAATGGTTACTGTAGTGTAGCAGACAGAGCTTATGGGAGTTCTGTACCTTGGCAGCCGGTGAAGCAGCATATAAGAGTTCTGTAATGCTAGTTGTAGCAGACACAGCGTACGGGATTTCTGTAGCTTGGGAGTTCGTAAATGCAGTAGATGTGAATTCTGTAAGACTAGAGTAGCAGAAACAGCTTACGGGAGTTCAGTAGCTTGGGACTAAGTAAATGCAGCATTTGGGAGTAATGTAACTCTAGTGTAGTGACAGAGCTTACGTGAGTTCTGTACCTTGGGCACAGGTCAAGGAGTATATAAGAGTTCTGTAACCGTAGTGTAGCAGACACAGCTTACAGGAGTTCCGTAGCTTGGGCGTAGTTAAATGCAGTAAATGGGAATTCGGTAACACTTGAGTAGCAGAACCAACTTACAGGCATTCTGTAGCTTGGGAGTAAGTAAACGCAGCATTTGGGAGTAATGTAACACTAGTAGCAGAAAGTACTTACGAGCATTCTGTAGCTTGGGAGTAGGTCAATGAGGCAAATGGCAGTTCTGTAACCCTAGTGTAGCAGACACAGCTTACAGGAGTTCTCTAGCTTGGGAGTAGGTAAATTCATCATATGGGAGTTCTGTAACCCTAGTGCAGCAGACACAGCTTACGGGAGTTCCGTAGCTTGGGAGTAGGTAAATGCAGTAAATGGGAATTCTGTAACACTAGAGTAGCAGGAAGAACTTACGGGCATTCTGTAGTTTGGGAGTAGGTCAATGAGGCAAATGGTGGTTCTGTAACCCTAGTGTAGCAGACACAGCTTACGGGAGTTCTCTAGCTTGGGAGCAGGTAAATGCAGCATAAGGCAGTTCTGTAGGAGTTTTGTAGGAGGCGTTTTGTAGCATGTGAGTAGGTTAATGTAGTAAATGGGAGAATGGTTACTGTAGTGTAGCAGACAGAGCTTATGGGAGTTCTGTACCTTGGCAGCCGGTGAAGCAGCATATAAGAGTTCTGTAATGCTAGTTGTTGCAGACACAGCCTACGGGATTTCTGTAGCTTGGGAGTTCGTAAATGCAGTAGATGTGAATTCTGTAAGACTAGAGTAGCAGAAACAGCTTACGGGAGTTCAGTAGCTTGGGACTAAGTAAATGCAGCATTTGGGAGTAATGTAACTCTAGTGTAGTGACAGAGCTTACGTGAGTTCTGTACCTTGGGCACAGGTCAAGGAGTATATAAGAGTTCTGTAACCGTAGTGTAGCAGACACAGCTTACAGGAGTTCCGTAGCTTGGGCGTAGTTAAATGCAGCAAATGGGAATTCGGCAACACTAGAGTAGCAGGAAGAACTTACGGGCATTCTGTAGTTTGGGAGTAGGTCAATGAGGCAAATGGCGGTTCTGTAACCCTAGTGTAGCAGACACACCTTACATCAGTTCTGTAGCTTGAGAGTAGGTAAATGCAGTAAATGGGAATTCTGTAACACTAGAGTAGCAGAAAGAACTTACGAGCATCCTGTAGCTTGGGAGTAGGTCAATGAGGCAAATGGCAGTTCTGTAACCCTAGTGTAGCACACACAGCTTACGGGAGTTCTGTAGCTTGGGAGCAGGTAAATGCAGCATAAGGCAGTTCTGTAGGAGTTTTGTAGGAGGCGTTTTGTAGCATGTGAGTAGGTTAATGTAGTAAATGGGAGAATGGTTACTGTAGTGTAGCAGACAGAGCTTATGGGAGTTCTGTACCTTGGCAGCCGGTGAAGCAGCATATAAGAGTTCTGTAATGCTAGTTGTAGCAGACACAGCCTACGGGATTTCTGTAGCTTGCGAGTTCGTAAATGCAGTAGATGTGAATTCTGTAAGACTAGAGTAGCAGAAACAGCTTACGGGCGTTCAGTAGCTTGGGACTAAGTAAATGCAGCATTTGGGAATAATGTAACTCTAGTGTAGTGACAGAGCTTACGTGAGTTCTGTACCTTGGGCACAGGTCAAGGATTATATAAGAGTTCTGTAACCGTAGTGTAGCAGACACAGCTTACAGGAGTTCCGTAGCTTGGGCGTAGTTAAATGCAGCAAATGGGAATTCGGTAACACTAGAGTAGCAGGAAGAACTTACGGGCATTCTGTAGTTTGGGAGTAGGTCAATGAGGCAAATGGCGGTTCTGTAACCCTAGTGTAGCAGACACACCTTACATCAGTTCTGTAGCTTGAGAGTAGGTAAATGCAGTAAATGGGAATTCTGTAACACTAGAGTAGCAGAAAGAACTTACGAGCATCCTGTAGCTTGGGAGTAGGTCAATGAGGCAAATGGCAGTTCTGTAACCCTAGTGTAGCACACACAGCCTACGGGATTTCTGTAGCTTGGGAGTTCGTAAATGCAGTAGATGTGAATTCTGTAAGACTAGAGTAGCAGAAACAGCTTACGGGAGCTCAGTAGCTTGGGACTAAGTAAATGCAGCATTTGGGAGTAATGTAACTCTAGTGTAGTGACAGAGCTTACGTGAGTTCTGTACCTTGGGCACAGGTCAAGGAGTATATAAGAGTTCTGTAACCGTAGTGTAGCAGACACAGCTTACAGGAGTTCCGTAGCTTGGGCGTAGTTAAATGCAGTAAATGGGAATTCGGTAACACTTGAGTAGCAGAACCATCTTACAGGCATTCTGTAGCTTGGGAGTAAGTAAACGCAGCATTTGGGAGTAATGTAACACTAGTAGCAGAAAGTACTTACGAGCATTCTGTAGCTTGGGAGTAGGTAAATGCAGCAGATGGCCGTTCTGTAACACTAGTGTAGCAGACACAGCTTACAGGAGTTCTGTAGCTTGGGAGTAGGTAAATTCATCATATGGGAGTTCTGTAACCCTAGTGCAGCAGACACAGCTTACGGGAGTTCCGTAGCTTGGGAGTAGGTAAATGCAGTAAATGGGAATTCTGTAACACTAGAGTAGCAGGAAGAACTTACGGGCATTCTGTAGTTTGGGAGTAGGTCAATGAGGCAAATGGCGGTTCTGTAACCCTAGTGTAGCAGACATAGCTTACGGGAGTTCTCTAGCTTGGGAGCAGGTAAATGCAGCATAAGGCAGTTCTGTAGGAGTTTTGCAGGAGGCGTTTTGTAGCATGTGAGTAGGTTAATGTAGTAAATGGGAGAATGGTTACTGTAGTGTAGCAGACAGAGCTTATGGGAGTTCTGTACCTTGGCAGCCGGTGAAGCAGCATATAAGAGTTCTGTAATGCTAGTTGTAGCAGACACAGCCTACGGGATTTCTGTAGCTTGGGAGTTCGTAAATGCAGTCGATGTGAATTCTGTAAGACTAGAGTAGCAGAAACAGCTTACGGGAGTTCAGTAGCTTGGGACTAAGTAAATGCAGCATTTGGGCGTAATGTAACTCTAGTGTAGTGACAGAGCTTACGTGAGTTCTGTACCTTGGGCACAGGTCAAGGAGTATATAAGAGTTCCGTAACCGTAGTGTAGCAGACACAGCTTACAGGAGTTCCGTAGCTTGGGCGTAGTTAAATGCAGTAAATGGGAATTCGGTAACACTTGAGTTAGCATAACCAACTTACAGGCATTCTGTAGCTTGGGAGTAAGTAAACACAGCATTTGGGAGTAATGTAACACTAGTTGCAGAAAGTACTTACGAGCATTCTGTAGCTTGGGAGTAGGTAAATGCAGCAGATGGCCGTTCTGTAAAACTAGTGTAGCAGACACAGCTTACAGGAGTTCCGTAGCTTGGGCGTAGTTAAATGCAGTAAATGGGAATTCGGTAACACTTGAGTAGCAGAACCAACTTACAGGCATTCTGTAGCTTGGGAGTAAGTAAACGCAGCATTTGGGAGTAATGTAACACTAGTAGCAGAAAGTACTTACGAGCATTCTGTAGCTTGGGAGTAGGTAAATGCAGCAGATGGCCGTTCTGTAACACTAGTGTAGCAGACACAGCTTACAGGAGTTCTGTAGCTTGGGAGTAGGTAAATTCATCATATGGGAGTTCTGTAACCCTAGTGCAGCAGACACAGCTTATGGGAGTTCCGTAGCTTGGGAGTAGGTAAATGCAGTAAATGGGAATTCTGTAACACTAGAGTAGCAGGAAGAACTTACGGGCATTCTGTAGTTTGGGAGTAGGTCAATGAGGCAAATGGTGGTTCTGTAACCCTAGTGTAGCAGACACAGCTTACGGGAGTTCTCTAGCTTGGGAGCAGGTAAATGCAGCATAAGGCAGTTCTGTAGGAGTTTTGTAGGAGGCGTTTTGTAGCTTGTGAGTAGGTTAATGTAGTAAATGGGAGAATGGTTACTGTAGTGTAGCAGACAGAGCTTATGGGAGTTCTGTACCTTGGCAGCCGGTGAAGCAGCATATAAGAGTTCTGTAATGCTAGTTGTAGCAGACACAGCCTACGGGATTTCTGTAGCTTGGGAGTTCGTAAATGCAGTCGATGTGAATTCTGTAAGACTAGAGTAGCAGAAACAGCTTACGGGAGTTCAGTAGCTTGGGACTAAGTAAATGCAGCATTTGGGCGTAATGTAACTCTAGTGTAGTGACAGAGCTTACGTGAGTTCTGTACCTTGGGCACAGGTCAAGGAGTATATAAGAGTTCCGTAACCGTAGTGTAGCAGACACAGCTTACAGGAGTTCCGTAGCTTGGGCGTAGTTAAATGCAGTAAATGGGAATTCGGTAACACTTGAGTTAGCATAACCAACTTACAGGCATTCTGTAGCTTGGGAGTAAGTAAACACAGCATTTGGGAGTAATGTAACACTAGTAGCAGAAAGTACTTACGAGCATTTTGTAGCTTGGGAGTAGGTAAATGCAGCAGATGGCCGTTCTGTAAAACTAGTGTAGCAGACACAGCTTACAGGAGTTCCGTAGCTTGGGCGTAGTTAAATGCAGTAAATGGGAATTCGGTAACACTTGAGTAGCAGAACCAACTTACAGGCATTCTGTAGCTTGGGAGTAAGTAAACGCAGCATTTGGGAGTAATGTAACACTAGTAGCAGAAAGTACTTACGAGCATTCTGTAGCTTGGGAGTAGGTAAATGCAGCAGATGGCCGTTCTGTAACACTAGTGTAGCAGACACAGCTTACAGGAGTTCTGTAGCTTGGGAGTAGGTAAATTCATCATATGGGAGTTCTGTAACCCTAGTGCAGCAGAAACAGCTTACGGGAGTTCCGTAGCTTGGGAGTAGGTAAATGCAGTAAATGGGAATTCTGTAACACTAGAGTAGCAGAAAGAACTTACGAGCATCCTGTAGCTTGTGAGTAGGTCAATGAGGCAAATGGCAGTTCTGTAACACTAGTGTAGCACACACAGCTTACGTCAGTTCTGTAGCTTGGGAGCAGGTAAATGCAGCATAAGGCAGTTCTGTAGGAGTTTTGTAGGAGGCATTTTGTAGCATGTGAGTAGGTTAATGTAGTAAATGGGAGAATGGTTACTGTAGTGTAGCAGACAGAGCTTATGGGAGTTCTGTACCTTGGCAGCCGGTGAAGCAGCATATAAGAGTTCTGTAATGCTAGTTGTAGCAGACACAGCCTACGGGATTTCTGTAGCTTGGGAGTTCGTAAATGCAGTCGATGTGAATTCTGTAAGACTAGAGTAGCAGAAACAGCTTACGGGAGTTCAGTAGCTTGGGACTAAGTAAATGCAGCATTTGGGAGTAATGTAACTCTAGTGTAGTGACAGAGCTTACGTGAGTTCTGTACCTTGGGCACAGGTCAAGGAGTATATAAGAGTTCTGTAACCGTAGTGTAGCAGACACAGCTTACAGGAGTTCCGTAGCTTGGGCGTAGTTAAATGCAGTAAATGGGAATTCGGTAACACTTGAGTAGCAGAACCAACTTACAGGCATTCTGTAGCTTGGGTGTAAGTAAACGCAGCATTTGGGAGTAATGTAACACTAGTAGCAGAAAGTACTTACGAGCATTCTGTAGCTTGGGAGTAGGTAAATGCAGCAGATGGCCGTTCTGTAACACTAGTGTAGCAGACACAGCTTACAGGAGTTCTGTAGCTTGGGAGTAGGTAAATTCATCATATGGGAGTTCTGTAACCCTAGTGCAGCAGACACAGCTTACGGGAGTTCCGTAGCTTGGGAGTAGGTAAATGCAGTAAATGGGAATTCTGTAACACTAGAGTAGCAGGAAGAACTTACGGGCATTCTGTAGTTTGGGAGTAGGTCAATGAGGCAAATGGTGGTTCTGTAACCCTAGTGTAGCAGACACAGCTTACGGGAGTTCTCTAGCTTGGGAGCAGGTAAATGCAGCATAAGGCAGTTCTGTAGGAGTTTTGTAGGAGGTGTTTTGTAGCATGTGAGTAGGTTAATGTAGTAAATGGGAGAATGGTTACTGTAGTGTAGCAGACAGAGCTTATGGGAGTTCTGTACCTTGGCAGCCGGTGAAGCAGCATATAAGAGTTCTGTAATGCTAGTTGTAGCAGACACAGCCTACGGGATTTCTGTAGCTTGGGAGTTCGTAAATGCAGTAGATGTGAATTCTGTAAGACTAGAGTAGCAGAAACAGCTTACGGGAGTTCAGTAGCTTGGGACTAAGTAAATGCAGCATTTGGGAGTAATGTAACTCTAGTGTAGTGACAGAGCTTACGTGAGTTCTGTACCTTGGGCACAGGTCAAGGAGTATATAAGAGTTCTGTAACTGTAGTGTAGCAGACACAGCTTACAGGAGTTCCGTAGCTTGGGCGTAGTTAAATGCAGCAAATGGGAATTCGGTAACACTAGAGTAGCAGGAAGAACTTACGGGCATTCTGTAGTTTGGGAGTAGGTCAATGAGGCAAATGGCGGTTCTGTAACCCAAGTGTAGCAGACACACCTTACATCAGTTCTGTAGCTTGAGAGTAGGTAAATGCAGTAAATGGGAATTCTGTAACACTAGAGTAGCAGAAAGAACTTACGAGCATCCTGTAGCTTGGGAGTAGGTCAATGAGGCAAATGGCAGTTCTGTAACCCTAGTGTAGCACATACAGCTTACGGGAGTTCTGTAGCTTGGGAGCAGGTAAATGCAGCATAAGGCAGTTCTGTAGGAGTTTTGTAGGAGGCGTTTTGTAGCATGTGAGTAGGTTAATGTAGTAAATGGGAGAATGGTTACTGTAGTGTAGCAGACAGAGCTTATGGGAGTTCTGTACCTTGGCAGCCGGTGAAGCAGCATATAAGAGTTCTGTAATGCTAGTTGTAGCAGACACAGCCTACGGGATTTCTGTAGCTTGGGAGTTCGTAAATGCAGTCGATGTGAATTCTGTAAGACTAGAGTAGCAGAAACAGCTTACGGGAGTTCAGTAGCTTGGGACTAAGTAAATGCAGCATTTGGGAGTAATGTAACTCTAGTGTAGTGACAGAGCTTACATGAGTTCTGTACCTTGGGCACAGGTCAAGGAGTATATAAGAGTTCTATAACCGTAGTGTAGCAGACACAGCTTACAGGAGTTCCGTAGCTTGGGCGTAGTTAAATGCATTAAATGGGAATTCGGTAACACTTGAGTAGCAGAACCAACTTACAGGCATTCTGTAGCTTGGGAGTAAGTAAACGCAGCATTTGGGAGTAATGTAACACTAGTAGCAGAAAGTACTTACGAGCATTCTGTAGCTTGGGAGTAGGTAAATGCAGCAGATGGCCGTTCTGTAACACTAGTGTAGCAGACACAGCTTACAGGAGTTCTGTAGCTTGGGAGTAGGTAAATTCATCATATGGGAGTTCTGTAACCCTAGTGCAGCAGACACAGCTTACGGGAGTTCCGTAGCTTGGGAGTAGGTAAATGCAGTAAATGGGAATTCTGTAACACTAGAGTAGCAGGAAGAACTTACGGGCATTCTGTAGTTTGGGAGTAGGTCAATGAGGCAAATGGCGGTTCTGTAACCCTAGTGTAGCAGACATAGCTTACGGGAGTTCTCTAGCTTGGGAGCAGGTACATGCAGCATAAGGCAGTTCTGTAGGAGTTTTGTAGGAGGCGTTTTGTAGCATGTGAGTAGGTTAATGTAGTAAATGGGAGTATGGTTACTGTAGTGTAGCAGACAGAGCTTATGGGAGTTCTGTACCTTGGCAGCCGGTGAAGCAGCATATAAGAGTTCTGTAATGCTAGTTGTAGCAGACACAGCCTACGGGATTTCTGTAGCTTGCGAGTTCGTAAATGCAGTAGATGTGAATTCTGTAAGACTAGAGTAGCAGAAACAGCTTACGGGCGTTCAGTAGCTTGGGACTAAGTAAATGCAGCATTTGGGAATAATGTAACTCTAGTGTAGTGACAGAGCTTACGTGAGTTCTGTACCTTGGGCACAGGTCAAGGAGTATATAAGAGTTCTGTAACCGTAGTGTAGCAGACACAGCTTACAGGAGTTCCGTAGCTTGGGCGTAGTTAAATGCAGCAAATGGGAATTCGGTAACACTAGAGTAGCAGGAAGAACTTACGGGCATTCTGTAGTTTGGGAGTAGGTCAATGAGGCAAATGGCGGTTCTGTAACCCTAGTGTAGCAGACACACCTTACATCAGTTCTGTAGCTTGAGAGTAGGTAAATGCAGTAAATGGGAATTCTGTAACACTAGAGTAGCAGAAAGAACTTACGAGCATCCTGTAGCTTGGCAGTAGGTCAATGAGGCAAATGGCAGTTCTGTAACCCTAGTGTAGCACACACAGCTTACGTCAGTTCTGTAGCTTGGGAGCAGGTAAATGCAGCATAAGGCAGTTCTGTAGGAGTTTTGTAGGAGGCGTTTTGTAGCATGTGAGTAGGTTAATGTAGTAAATGGGAGAATGGTTACTGTAGTGTAGCAGACAGAGCTTATGGGAGTTCTGTACCTTGGCAGCCGGTGAAGCAGCATATAAGAGTTCTGTAATGCTTGTTGTAGCAGACACAGCCTACGGGATTTCTGTAGCTTGCGAGTTCGTAAATGCAGTCGATGTGAATTCTGTAAGACTAGAGCAGCAGAAACAGCTTACGGGAGTTCAGTAGCTTGGGACTAAGTAAATGCAGCATTTGGGCGTAATGTAACTCTAGTGTAGTGACAGAGCTTACGTGAGTTCTGTACCTTGGGCACAGGTCAAGGAGTATATAAGAGTTCCGTAACCGTAGTGTAGCAGACACAGCTTACAGGAGTTCCGTAGCTTGGGCGTAGTTAAATGCAGTAAATGGGAATTCGGTAACACTTGAGTTAGCATAACCAACTTACAGGCATTCTGTAGCTTGGGAGTAAGTAAACACAGCATTTGGGAGTAATGTAACACTAGTAGCAGAAAGTACTTACGAGCATTCTGTAGCTTGGGAGTAGGTAAATGCAGCAGATGGCCGTTCTGTAAAACTAGTGTAGCAGACACAGCTTACAGGAGTTCCGTAGCTTGGGCGTAGTTAAATGCAGTAAATGGGAATTCGGTAACACTTGAGTAGCAGAACCAACTTACAGGCATTCTGTAGCTTGGGAGTAAGTAAACGCAGCATTTGGGAGTAATGTAACACTAGTAGCAGAAAGTACTTACGAGCATTCTGTAGCTTGGGAGTAGGTAAATGCAGCAGATGGCCGTTCTGTAACACTAGTGTAGCAGACACAGCTTACAGGAGTTCTGTAGCTTGGGAGTAGGTAAATTCATCATATGGGAGTTCTGTAACCCTAGTGCAGCAGACACAGCTTACGGGAGTTCCGTAGCTTGGGAGTAGGTAAATGCAGTAAATGGGAATTCTGTAACACTAGAGTAGCAGAAAGAACTTACGAGCATCCTGTAGCTTGTGAGTAGGTCAATGAGGCAAATGGCAGTTCTGTAACACTAGTGTAGCACACACAGCTTACGTCAGTTCTGTAGCTTGGGAGCAGGTAAATGCAGCATAAGGCAGTTCTGTAGGAGTTTTGTAGGAGGCATTTTGTAGCATGTGAGTAGGTTAATGTAGTAAATGGGAGAATGGTTACTGTAGTGTAGCAGACAGAGCTTATGGGAGTTCTGTACCTTGGCAGCCGGTGAAGCAGCATATAAGAGTTCTGTAATGCTAGTTGTAGCAGACACAGCCTACGGGATTTCTGTAGCTTGCGAGTTCGTAAATGCAGTAGATGTGAATTCTGTAAGACTAGAGTAGCAGAAACAGCTTACGGGCGTTCAGTAGCTTGGGACTAAGTAAATGCAGCATTTGGGAATAATGTAACTCTAGTGTAGTGACAGAGCTTACGTGAGTTCTGTACCTTGGGCACAGGTCAAGGAGTATATAAGAGTTCTGTAACCGTAGTGTAGCAGACACAGCTTACAGGAGTTCCGTAGCTTGGGCGTAGTTAAATGCAGCAAATGGGAATTCGGTAACACTAGAGTAGCAGGAAGAACTTACGGGCATTCTGTAGTTTGGGAGTAGGTCAATGAGGCAAATGGCGGTTCTGTAACCCTAGTGTAGCAGACACACCTTACATCAGTTCTGTAGCTTGAGAGTAGGTAAATGCAGTAAATGGGAATTCTGTAACACTAGAGTAGCAGAAAGAACTTACGAGCATCCTGTAGCTTGGGAGTAGGTCAATGAGGCAAATGGCAGTTCTGTAATCCTAGTGTAGCACACACAGCTTACGGGAGTTCTGTAGCTTGGGAGCAGGTAAATGCAGCATAAGGCAGTTCTGTAGGAGTTTTGTAGGAGGCGTTTTGTAGCATGTGAGTAGGTTAATGTAGTAAATGGGAGAATGGTTACTGTAGTGTAGCAGACAGAGCTTATGGGAGTTCTGTACCTTGGCAGCCGGTGAAGCAGCATATAAGAGTTCTGTAATGCTAGTTGTAGCAGACACAGCCTACGGGATTTCTGTAGCTTGCGAGTTCGTAAATGCAGTAGATGTGAATTCTGTAAGACTAGAGTAGCAGAAACAGCTTACGGGCGTTCAGTAGCTTGGGACTAAGTAAATGCAGCATTTGGGAATAATGTAACTCTAGTGTAGTGACAGAGCTTACGTGAGTTCTGTACCTTGGGCACATGTCAAGGAGTATATAAGAGTTCTGTAACCGTAGTGTAGCAGACACAGCTTACAGGAGTTCCGTAGCTTGGGCGTAGTTAAATGCAGCAAATGGGAATTCGGTAACACTAGAGTAGCAGGAAGAACTTACGGGCATTCTGTAGTTTGGGAGTAGGTCAATGAGGCAAATGGCGGTTCTGTAACCCTAGTGTAGCAGACACACCTTACATCAGTTCTGTAGCTTGAGAGTAGGTAAATGCAGTAAATGGGAATTCTGTAACACTAGAGTAGCAGAAAGAACTTACGAGCATCCTGTAGCTTGGGAGTAGGTCAATGAGGCAAATGGCAGTTCTGTAACCCTAGTGTAGCACACACAGCTTACGGGAGTTCTGTAGCTTGGGAGCAGGTAAATGCAGCATAAGGCAGTTCTGTAGGAGTTTTGTAGGAGGCGTTTTGTAGCATGTGAGTAGGTTAATGTAGTAAATGGGAGAATGGTTACTGTAGTGTAGCAGACAGAGCTTATGGGAGTTCTGTACCTTGGCAGCCGGTGAAGCAGCATATAAGAGTTCTGTAATGCTAGTTGTAGCAGACACAGCCTACGGGATTTCTGTAGCTTGCGAGTTCGTAAATGCAGTCGATGTGAATTCTGTAAGACTAGAGTAGCAGAAACAGCTTACGGGAGCTCAGTAGCTTGGGACTAAGTAAATGCAGCATTTGGGAGTAATGTAACTCTAGTGTAGTGACAGAGCTTACGTGAGTTCTGTACCTTGGGCACAGGTCAAGGAGTATATAAGAGTTCTATAACCGTAGTGTACCAGACACAGCTTACAGGAGTTCCGTAGCTTGGGCGTAGTTAAATGCAGTAAATGGGAATTCGGTAACACTTGAGTAGCAGAACCAACTTACAGGCATTCTGTAGCTTGGGAGTAAGTAAACGCAGCATTTGGGAGTAATGTAACACTAGTAGCAGAAAGTACTTACGAGCATTCTGTAGCTTGGGAGTAGGTAAATGCAGCAGATGGCCGTTCTGTAACACTAGTGTAGCAGACACAGCTTACAGGAGTTCTGTAGCTTGGGAGTAGGTAAATTCATCATATGGGAGTTCTGTAACCCTAGTACAGCAGACACAGCTTACGGGAGTTCCGTAGCTTGGGAGTAGGTAAATGCAGTAAATGGGAATTCTGTAACACTAGAGTAGCAGGAAGAACTTACGGGCATTCTGTAGTTTGGGAGTAGGTCAATGAGGCAAATGGCGGTTCTGTAACCCTAGTGTAGCAGACACACCTTACATCAGTTCTGTAGCTTGAGAGTAGGTAAATGCAGTAAATGGGAATTCTGTAACACTAGAGTAGCAGAAAGAACTTACGAGCATCCTGTAGCTTGGGAGTAGGTCAATGAGGCAAATGGCAGTTCTGTAACACTAGTGTAGCACACACAGCTTACGTCAGTTCTGTAGCTTGGGAGCAGGTAAATGCAGCATAAGGCAGTTCTGTAGGAGTTTTGTAGGAGGCGTTTTGTAGCATGTGAGTAGGTTAATGTAGTAAATGGGAGAATGGTTACTGTAGTGTAGCAGACAGAGCTTATGGGAGTTCTGTACCTTGGCAGCCGGTGAAGCAGCATATAAGAGTTCTGTAATGCTAGTTGTAGCAGACACAGCCTACGGGATTTCTGTAGCTTGCGAGTTCGTGAATGCAGTCGATGTGAATTCTGTAAGACTAGAGCAGCAGAAACAGCTTACGGGAGTTCAGTAGCTTGGGACTAAGTAAATGCAGCATTTGGGCGTAATGTAACTCTAGTGTAGTGACAGAGCTTACGTGAGTTCTGCACCTTGGGCACAGGTCAAGGAGTATATAAGAGTTCCGTAACCGTAGTGTAGCAGACACAGCTTACAGGAGTTCCGTAGCTTGGGCGTAGTTAAATGCAGTAAATGGGAATTCGGTAACACTTGAGTTAGCAGAACCAACTTACAGGCATTCTGTAGCTTGGGAGTAAGTAAACACAGCATTTGGGAGTAATGTAACACTAGTAGCAGAAAGTACTTACGAGCATTCTGTAGCTTGGGAGTAGGTAAATGCAGCAGATGGCCGTTCTGTAAAACTAGTGTAGCAGACACAGCTTACAGGAGTTCCGTAGCTTGGGCGTAGTTAAATGCAGTAAATGGGAATTCGGTAACACTTGAGTAGCAGAGCCAACTTACAGGCATTCTGTAGCTTGGGAGTAAGTAAACGCAGCATTTGGGAGTAATGTAACACTAGTAGCAGAAAGTACTTACGAGCATTCTGTAGCTTGGGAGTAGGTAAATGCAGCAGATGGCCGTTCTGTAACACTAGTGTAGCAGACACAGCTTACAGGAGTTCTGTAGCTTGGGAGTAGGTAAATTCATCATATGGGAGTTCTGTAACCCTAGTGCAGCAGACACAGCTTACGGGAGTTCCGTAGCTTGGGAGTAGGTAAATGCAGTAAATGGGAATTCTGTAACACTAGAGTAGCAGAAAGAACTTACGGGCATTTTGTAGTTTGGGAGTAGGTCAATGAGGCAAATGGCGGTTCTGTAACCCTAGTGTAGCAGACACAGCTTACGGGAGTTCTGTAGCTTGGGAGCAGGTAAATGCAGCATAAGGCAGTTCTGTAGGAGTTTTGTAGGAGGCGTTTTGTAGCATGTGAGTAGGTTAATGTAGTAAATGGGAGAATGGTTACTGTAGTGTAGCAGACAGAGCTTATGGGAGTTCTGTACCTTGGCAGCCGGTGAAGCAGCATATAAGAGTTCTGTAATGCTAGTTGTAGCAGACACAGCCTACGGGATTTCTGTAGCTTGGGAGTTCGTAAATGCAGTAGATGTGAATTCTGTAAGACTAGAGTAGCAGAAACAGCTTACGGGAGTTCAGTAGCTTGGGACTAAGTAAATGCAGCATTTGGGAGTAATGTAACTCTAGTGTAGTGACAGAGCTTACGTGAGTTCTGTACCTTGGGCACAGGTCAAGGAGTATATAAGAGTTCTGTAACCGTAGTGTAGCAGACACAGCTTACAGGAGTTCCGTAGCTTGGGCGTAGTTAAATGCAGTCAATGGGAATTCGGTAACACTAGAGTAGCAGGAAGAACTTACGGGCATTCTGTAGTTTGGGAGTAGGTCAATGAGGCAAATGGCGGTTCTGTAACCCTAGTGTAGCAGACACACCTTACATCAGTTCTGTAGCTTGAGAGTAGGTAAATGCAGTAAATGGGAATTCTGTAACACTAGAGTAGCAGAAAGAACTTACGAGCATCCTGTAGCTTGGGAGTAGGTCAATGAGGCAGAACTAGTGTTCTGTAACCCTAGTGTAGCAGACACAGCTTACGGGAGTTCTGTAGCTTGGGAGCAGGTAAATGCAGCATAAGGCAGTTCTGTAGGAGTTTTGTAGGAGGCGTTTTGTAGCATGTGAGTAGGTTAATGTAGTAAATGGGAGAATGGTTACTGTAGTGTAGCAGACAGAGCTTATGGGAGTTCTGTACCTTGGCAGCCGGTGAAGCAGCATATAAGAGTTCTGTAATGCTAGTTGTAGCAGAAACAGCCTACGGGATTTCTGTAGCTTGCGAGTTCGTAAATGCAGTAGATGTGAATTCTGTAAGACTAGAGTAGCAGAAACAGCTTACGGGAGTTCAGTAGCTTGGGACTAAGTAAATGCAGCATTTGGGAGTAATGTAACTCTAGTGTAGTGACAGAGCTTACGTGAGTTCTGTACCTTGGGCACAGGTCAAGGAGTATATAAGAGTTGTGTAACCGTAGTGTAGCAGACACAGCTTACAGGAGTTCCGTAGCTTGGGCGTAGTTAAATGCAGTAAATGGGAATTCGGTAACACTTGAGTAGCAGAACCAACTTACAGGCATTCTGTAGCTTGGGAGTAAGTAAACGCAGCATTTGGGAGTAATGTAACACTAGTAGCAGAAAGTACTTACGAGCATTCTGTAGCTTGGGAGTAGGTAAATGCAGCAGATGGCCGTTCTGTAACACTAGTGTAGCAGACACAGCTTACAGGAGTTCTGTAGCTTGGGAGTAGGTAAATTCATCATATGGGAGTTCTGTAACCCTAGTGCAGCAGACACAGCTTACGGGAGTTCCGTAGCTTGGGAGTAGGTAAATGCAGTAAATGGGAATTCTGTAACACTAGAGTAGCAGAAAGAACTTACGGGCATTTTGTAGTTTGGGAGTAGGTCAATGAGGCAAATGGCGGTTCTGTAACCCTAGTGTAGCAGACACAGCTTACGGGAGTTCTGTAGCTTGGGAGCAGGTAAATGCAGCATAAGGCAGTTCTGTAGGAGTTTTGTAGGAGGCGTTTTGTAGCATGTGAGTAGGTTAATGTAGTAAATGGGAGAATGGTTACTGTAGTGTAGCAGACAGAGCTTATGGGAGTTCTGTACCTTGGCAGCCGGTGAAGCAGCATATAAGAGTTCTGTAATGCTAGTTGTAGCAGAAACAGCCTACGGGATTTCTGTAGCTTGCGAGTTCGTAAATGCAGTAGATGTGAATTCTGTAAGACTAGAGTAGCAGAAACAGCTTACGGGAGTTCAGTAGCTTGGGACTAAGTAAATGCAGCATTTGGGAGTAATGTAACTCTAGTGTAGTGACAGAGCTTACGTGAGTTCTGTACCTTGGGCACAGGTCAAGGAGTATATAAGAGTTCTGTAACCGTAGTGTAGCAGACACAGCTTACAGGAGTTCCGTAGCTTGGGCGTAGTTAAATGCAGCAAATGGGAATTCGGTAACACTAGAGTAGCAGGAAGAACTTACGGGCATTCTGTAGTTTGGGAGTAGGTCAATGAGGCAAATGGCGGTTCTGTAACCCTAGTGTAGCAGACACACCTTACATCAGTTCTGTAGCTTGAGAGTAGGTAAATGCAGTAAATGGGAATTCTGTAACACTAGAGTAGCAGAAAGAACTTACGAGCATCCTGTAGCTTGGGAGTAGGTCAATGAGGCAAATGGCAGTTCTGTAACACTAGTGTAGCACACACAGCTTACGGGAGTTCTGTAGCTTGGGAGCAGGTAAATGCAGCATATGGCAGTTCTGTAGGAGTTTTGTAGGAGGCGTTTTGTAGCATGTGAGTAGGTTAATGTAGTAAATGGGAGAATGGTTACTGTAGTGTAGCAGACAGAGCTTATGGGAGTTCTGTACCTTGGCAGCCGGTGAAGCAGCATATAAGAGTTCTGTAATGCTAGTTGTAGCAGACACAGCCTACGGGATTTCTGTAGCTTGGGAGTTCGTAAATGCAGCATTTGGGAGTAATGTAACTCTAGTGTAGTGACAGAGCTTACGTGAGTTCTGTACCTTGGGCACAGGTCAAGGAGTATATAAGAGTTCCGTAACCGTAGTGTAGCAGACACAGCTTACAGGAGTTCCGTAGCTTGGGCGTAGTTAAATGCAGTAAATGGGAATTCGGTAACACTTGAGTTAGCAGAACCAACTTACAGGCATTCTGTAGCTTGGGAGTAAGTAAACACAGCATTTGGGAGTAATGTAACACTAGTAGCAGAAAGTACTTACGAGCATTCTGTAGCTTGGGAGTAGGTAAATGCAGCAGATGGCCGTTCTGTAAAACTAGTGTAGCAGTCACAGCTTACAGGAGTTCCGTAGCTGGGGCGTAGTTAAATGCAGTAAATGGGAATTCGGTAACACTTGAGTAGCAGAACCAACTTACAGGCATTCTGTAGCTTGGGAGTAAGTAAACGCAGCATTTGGGAGTAATGTAACACTAGAAGCAGAAAGTACTTACGAGCATTCTGTAGCTTGGGAGTAGGTAAATGCAGCAGATGGCCGTTCTGTAACACTAGTGTAGCAGACACAGCTTACAGGAGTTCTGTAGCTTGGGAGTAGGTAAATTCATCATATGGGAGTTCTGTAACCCTAGTGCAGCAGACACAGCTTACGGGAGTTCCGTAGCTTGGGAGTAGGTAAATGCAGTAAATGGGAATTCTGTAACACTAGAGTAGCAGGAAGAACTTACGAGCATCCTGTAGCTTGGGAGTAGGTCAATGAGGCAAATGGCAGTTCTGTAACCCTAGTGTAGCAGACACAGCTTACGGGAGTTCTGTAGCTTGGGAGCAGGTAAATGCAGCATAAGGCAGTTCTGTAGGAGTTTTGTAGGAGGCGTTTTGTAGCATGTGAGTAGGTTAATGTAGTAAATGGGAGAATGGTTACTGTAGTGTAGCAGACAGAGCTTATGGGAGTTCTGTACCTTGGCAGCCGGTGAAGCAGCATATAAGAGTTCTGTAATGCTAGTTGTAGCAGACACAGCCTACGGGATTTCTGTAGCTTGGGAGTTCGTAAATGCAGTAGATGTGAATTCTGTAAGACTAGAGTAGCAGAAACAGCTTACGGGAGTTCAGTAGCTTGGGACTAAGTAAATGCAGCATTTGGGAGTAATGTAACTCTAGTGTAGTGACAGAGCTTACGTGAGTTCTGTACCTTGGGCACAGGTCAAGGAGTATATAAGAGTTCTGTAACCGTAGTGTAGCAGACACAGCTTACAGGAGTTCCGTAGCTTGGGCGTAGTTAAATGCAGTAAATGGGAATTCGGTAACACTTGAGTAGCAGAACCAACTTACAGGCATTCTGTAGCTTGGGAGTAAGTAAACGCAGCATTTGGGAGTAATGTAACACTAGTAGCAGAAAGTACTTACGAGCATTCTGTAGCTTGGGAGTAGGTAAATGCAGCAGATGGCCGTTCTGTAACACTAGTGTAGCAGACACAGCTTACAGGAGTTCTGTAGCTTGGGAGTAGGTAAATTCATCATATGGGAGTTCTGTAACCCTAGTGCAGCAGACACAGCTTACGGGAGTTCCGTAGCTTGGGAGTAGGTAAATGCAGTAAATGGGAATTCTGTAACACTAGAGTAGCAGGAAGAACTTACGGGCATTCTGTAGTTTGGGAGTAGGTCAATGAGGCAAATGGCGGTTCTGTAACCCTAGTGTAGCAGACACAGCTTACGGGAGTTCTCTAGCTTGGGAGCAGGTAAATGCAGCATAAGGCAGTTCTGTAGGAGTTTTGTAGGAGGCGTTTTGTAGCATGTGAGTAGGTTAATGTAGTAAATGGGAGAATGGTTACTGTAGTGTAGCAGACAGAGCTTATGGGAGTTCTGTACCTTGGCAGCCGGTGAAGCAGCATATAAGAGTTCTGTAATGCTAGTTGTAGCAGACACAGCCTACGGGATTTCTGTAGCTTGGGAGTTCGTAAATGCAGTAGATGTGAATTCTGTAAGACTAGAGTAGCAGAAACAGCTTACGGGAGTTCAGTAGCTTGGGACTAAGTAAATGCAGCATTTGGGAGTAATGTAACTCTAGTGTAGTGACAGAGCTTACGTGAGTTCTGTACCTTGGGCACAGGTCAAGGAGTATATAAGAGTTCTGTAACCGTAGTGTAGCAGACACAGCTTACAGGAGTTCCGTAGCTTGGGCGTAGTTAAATGCAGCAAATGGGAATTCGGTAACACTAGAGTAGCAGGAAGAACTTACGGGCATTCTGTAGTTTGGGAGTAGGTCAATGAGGCAAATGGCGGTTCTGTAACCCTAGTGTAGCAGACACACCTTACATCAGTTCTGTAGCTTGAGAATAGGTAAATGCAGTAAATGGGAATTCTGTAACACTAGAGTAGCAGAAAGAACTTACGAGCATCCTGTAGCTTGGGAGTAGGTCAATGAGGCAAATGGCAGTTCTGTAACCCTAGTGTAGCACACACAGCTTACGGGAGTTCTGTAGCTTGGGAGCAGGTAAATGCAGCATAAGGCAGTTCTGTAGGAGTTTTGTAGGAGGCGTTTTGTAGCATGTGAGTAGGTTAATGTAGTAAATGGGAGAATGGTTACTGTAGTGTAGCAGACAGAGCTTATGGGAGTTCTGTACCTTGGCAGCCGGTGAAGCAGCATATAAGAGTTCTGTAATGCTAGTTGTAGCAGACACAGCCTACGGGATTTCTGTAGCTTGGGAGTTCGTAAATGCAGTAGATGTGAATTCTGTAAGACTAGAGTAGCAGAAACAGCTTACGGGAGTTCAGTAGCTTGGTACTAAGTAAATGCAGCATTTGGGAGTAATGTAACTCTAGTGTAGTGACAGAGCTTACGTGAGTTCTGTACCTTGGGCACAGGTCAAGGAGTATATAAGAGTTCTATAACCGTAGTGTAGCAGACACAGCTTACAGGAGTTCCGTAGCTTGGGCGTAGTTAAATGCATTAAATGGGAATTCGGTAACACTTGAGTAGCAGAACCAACTTACAGGCATTCTGTAGCTTGGGAGTAAGTAAACGCAGCATTTGGGAGTAATGTAACACTAGTAGCAGAAAGTACTTACGAGCATTCTGTAGCTTGGGAGTAGGTAAATGCAGCAGATGGCCGTTCTGTAACACTAGTGTAGCAGACACAGCTTACAGGAGTTCTGTAGCTTGGGAGTAGGTAAATTCATCATATGGGAGTTCTGTAACCCTAGTGCAGCAGACACAGCTTACGGGAGTTCCGTAGCTTGGGAGTAGGTAAATGCAGTAAATGGGAATTCTGTAACACTAGAGTAGCAGGAAGAACTTACGGGCATTCTGTAGTTTGGGAGTAGGTCAATGAGGTAAATGGCCGTTCTGTAACCCTAGTGTAGCAGACATAGCTTACGGGAGTTCTCTAGCTTGGGAGCAGGTAAATGCAGCATAAGGCAGTTCTGTAGGAGTTTTGTAGGAGGCGTTTTGTAGCATGTGAGTAGGTTAATGTAGTAAATGGGAGTATGGTTACTGTAGTGTAGCAGACAGAGCTTATGGGAGTTCTGTACCTTGGCAGCCGGTGAAGCAGCATATAAGAGTTCTGTAATGCTAGTTGTAGCAGACACAGCCTACGGGATTTCTGTAGCTTGGGAGTTCGTAAATGCAGTCGATGTGAATTCTGTAAGAGTAGAGCAGCAGAAACAGCTTACGGGAGTTCAGTAGCTTGGGACTAAGTAAATGCAGCATTTGGGCATAATGTAACTCTAGTGTAGTGACAGAGCTTACGTGAGTTCTGTACCTTGGGCACAGGTCAAGGAGTATATAAGAGTTCCGTAACCGTAGTGTAGCAGACACAGCTTACAGGAGTTCCGTAGCTTGGGCGTAGTTAAATGCAGTAAATGGGAATTCGGTAACACTTGAGTTAGCAGAACCAACTTACAGGCATTCTGTAGCTTGGGAGTAAGTAAACACAGCATTTGGGAGTAATGTAACACTAGTAGCAGAAAGTACTTACGAGCATTCTGTAGCTTGGGAGTAGGTAAATGCAGCAGATGGCCGTTCTGTAAAACTAGTGTAGCAGACACAGCTTACAGGAGTTCCGTAGCTTGGGCGTAGTTAAATGCAGTAAATGGGAATTCGGTAACACTTGAGTAGCAGAACCAACTTACAGGCATTCTGTAGCTTGGGAGTAAGTAAACGCAGCATTTGGGAGTAATGTAACACTAGTAGCAGAAAGTACTTACGAGCATTCTGTAGCTTGGGAGTAGGTAAATGCAGCAGATGGCCGTTCTGTAACACTAGTGTAGCAGACACAGCTTACAGGAGTTCTGTAGCTTAGGAGTAGGTAAATTCATCATATGGGAGTTCTGTAACCCTAGTGCAGCAGACACAGCTTACGGGAGTTCCGTAGCTTGGGAGTAGGTAAATGCAGTAAATGGGAATTCTGTAACACTAGAGTAGCAGGAAGAACTTACGGGCATTCTGTAGTTTGGGAGTAGGTCAATGAGGTAAATGGCAGTTCTGTAACACTAGTGTAGCAGACATAGCTTACGGGAGTTCTGTAGCTTGGGAGCAGGTAAATGCAGCATAAGGCAGTTCTGTAGGAGTTTTGTAGGAGGCGTTTTGTAGCATGTGAGTAGGTTAATGTAGTAAATGTGAGTATGGTTACTGTAGTGTAGCAGACAGAGCTTATGGGAGTTCTGTACCTTGGCAGCCGGTGAAGCAGCATATAAGAGTTCTGTAATGCTAGTTGTAGCAGACACAGCCTACGGGATTTCTGTAGCTTGGGAGTTCGTAAATGCAGTAGATGTGAATTCTGTAAGACTAGAGTAGCAGAAACAGCTTACGGGAGTTCAGTAGCTTGGGACTAAGTAAATGCAGCATTTGGGAGTAATGTAACTCTAGTGTAGTGACAGAGCTTACGTGAGTTCTGTACCTTGGGCACAGGTCAAGGAGTATATAAGAGTTCTGTAACCGTAGTGTAGCAGACACAGCTTACAGGAGTTCCGTAGCTTGGGCGTAGTTAAATGCAGCAAATGGGAATTCGGTAACAGTAGAGTAGCAGGAAGAACTTACGGGCATTCTGTAGTTTGTGAGCAGGTCAATGAGGCAAATTGCGGTTCTGTAACCCTAGTGTAGCAGACACACCTTACATCAGTTCTGTAGCTTGGGAGTAGGTAAATGCAGTAAATGGGAATTCTGTAACACTAGAGTAGCAGAAAGAACTTACGAGCATCCTGTAGCTTGGGAGTAGGTCAATGAGGCAAATGGCAGTTCTGTAACACTAGTGTAGCACACACAGCTTACGTCAGTTCTGTAGCTTGGGAGCAGGTAAATGCAGCATAAGGCAGTTCTGTAGGAGTTTTGTAGGAGGTGTTTTGTAGCATGTGAGTAGGTTAATGTAGTAAATGGGAGAATGGTTACTGTAGTGTAGCAGACAGAGCTTATGGGAGTTCTGTACCTTGGCAGCCGGTGAAGCAGCATATAAGAGTTCTGTAATGCTAGTTGTAGCAGACACAGCCTACGGGATTTCTGTAGCTTGGGAGTTCGTAAATGCAGTAGATGTGAATTCTGTAAGACTAGAGTAGCAGAAACAGCTTACGGGAGTTCAGTAGCTTGGGACTAAGTAAATGCAGCATTTGGGAGTAATGTAACTCTAGTGTAGTGACAGAGCTTACGTGAGTTCTGTACCTTGGGCACAGGTCAAGGAGTATATAAGAGTTCCGTAACCGTAGTGTAGCAGACACAGCTTACAGGAGTTCCGTAGCTTGGGCGTAGTTAAATGCAGTAAATGGGAATTCGGTAACACTTGAGTTAGCAGAACCAACTTACAGGCATTCTGTAGCTTGGGAGTAAGTAAACACAGCATTTGGGAGTAATGTAACACTAGTAGCAGAAAGTACTTACGAGCATTCTGTAGCTTGGGAGTAGGTAAATGCAGCAGATGGCCGTTCTGTAACACTAGTGTAGCAGACACAGCTTACAGGAGTTCTGTAGCTTGGGAAAAGGTAAATGCAGTAAATGGGAATTCTGTAACACTAGAGTAGCAGAAAGAACTTACGAGCATCCTGTAGCTTGGGAGTAGGTCAATGAGGCAAATGGCAGTTCTGTAACCCTAGTGTAGCACACACAGCTTACGTCAGTTCTGTAGCTTGGGAGCAGGTAAATGCAGCATAAGGCAGTTCTGTAGGAGTTTTGTAGGAGGCGTTTTGTAGCATGTGAGTAGGTTAATGTAGTAAATGGGAGAATGGTTACTGTAGTGTAGCAGACAGAGCTTATGGGAGTTCTGTACCTTGGCAGCCGGTGAAGCAGCATATAAGAGTTCTGTAATGCTAGTTGTAGCAGACACAGCTTACGGGATTTCTGTAGCTTGGGAGTTCGTAAATGCAGTAGATGTGAATTCTGTAAGACTAGAGTAGCAGAAACAGCTTACGGGAGTTCAGTAGCTTGGGACTAAGTAAATGCAGCATTTGGGAGTAATGTAACTCTAGTGTAGTGACAGAGCTTACGTGAGTTCTGTACCTTGGGCACAGGTCAAGGAGTATATAAGAGTTCCGTAACCGTAGTGTAGCAGACACAGCTTACAGGAGTTCCGTAGCTTGGGCGTAGTTAAATGCAGTAAATGGGAATTCGGTAACACTAGAGTAGCAGAAAGTACTTACAAGCATTCTGTAGTTTGGGAGTAGGTCAATGAGGCAAATGGCGGTTCTGTAACCCTAGTGTAGCAGACACACCTTACATCAGTTCTGTAGCTTGAGAGTAGGTAAATGCAGTAAATGGGAATTCTGTAACACTAGAGTAGCAGAAAGAACTTACGAGCATCCTGTAGCTTGGGAGTAGGTCAATGAGGCAAATGGCAGTTCTGTAACCCTAGTGTAGCAGACACAGCTTACAGGAGTTCTGTAGCTTGGGAGTAGGTAAATGCAGTAAATGGGAATTCTGTAACACTAGAGTAGCAGAAAGAACTTACGAGCATCCTGTAGCTTGGGAGTAGGTCAATGAGGCAAATGGCAGTTCTGTAACCCTAGTGTAGCACACACAGCTTACGTCAGTTCTGTAGCTTGGGAGCAGGTAAATGCAGCATAAGGCAGTTCTGTAGGAGTTTTGTAGGAGGCGTTTTGTAGCATGTGAGTAGGTTAATGTAGTAAATGGGAGAATGGTTACTGTAGTGTAGCAGACAGAGCTTATGGGAGTTCTGTTCCTTGGCAGCCGGTGAAGCAGCATATAAGAGTTCTGTAATGCTAGTTGTAGCAGAAACAGCCTACGGGATTTCTGTAGCTTGCAAGTTCGTAAATGCAGTAGATGTGAATTCTGTAAGACTAGAGTAGCAGAAACAGCTTACGGGAGTTCAGTAGCTTGGGACTAAGTAAATGCAGCATTTGGGAGTAATGTAACTCTAGTGTAGTGACAGAGCTTACGTGAGTTCTGTACCTTGGGCACAGGTCAAGGAGTATATAAGAGTTCTGTAACCGTAGTGTAGCAGACACAGCTTACAGGAGTTCCGTAGCTTGGGCGTAGTTAAATGCAGTAAATGGGAATTCGGTAACACTTGAGTAGCAGAACCAACTTACAGGCATTCTGTAGCTTGGGAGTAAGTAAACGCAGCATTTGGGAGTAATGTAACACTAGTAGCAGAAAGTACTTACGAGCATTCTGTAGCTTGGCAGTAGGTAAATGCAGCAGATGGCCGTTCTGTAACACTAGTGTAGCAGACACAGCTTACAGGAGTTCGGTAGCTTGGGAGTAGGTAAATTCATCATATGGGAGTTCTGTAACCCTAGTGCAGCAGACACAGCTTACGGGAGTTCCGTAGCTTGGGAGTAGGTAAATGCAGTAAATGGGAATTCTGTAACACTAGAGTAGCAGGAAGAACTTACGGGCATCCTGTAGCTTGGGAGTAGGTCAATGAGGCAAATGGCGGTTCTGTAACCCTAGTGTAGCAGACACAGCTTACGGGAGTTCTGTAGCTTGGGAGCAGGTAAATGCAGCATAAGGCAGTTCTGTAGGAGTTTTGTACGAGGCGTTTTGTAGCATGTGAGTAGGTTAATGTAGTAAATGGGAGAATGGTTACTGTAGTGTAGCAGACAGAGCTTATGGGAGTTCTGTACCTTGGCAGCCGGTGAAGCAGCATATAAGAGTTCTGTAATGCTAGTTGTAGCAGACACAGCTTACGGGATTTCTGTAGCTTGCGAGTTCGTAAATGCAGTAGATGTGAATTCTGTAAGACTAGAGTAGCAGAAACAGCTTACGGGAGTTCAGTAGCTTGGGACTAAGTAAATGCAGCATTTGGGAGTAATGTAACTCTAGTGTAGTGACAGAGCTTACGTGAGTTCTGTACCTTGGGCACAGGTCAAGGAGTATATAAGAGTTCCGTAACCGTAGTGTAGCAGACACAGCTTACAGGAGTTCCGTAGCTTGGGCGTAGTTAAATGCAGTAAATGGGAATTCGGTAACACTTGAGTTAGCAGAACCAACTTACAGGCATTCTGTATCTTGGGAGTAAGTAAACACAGCATTTGGGAGTAATGTAACACTAGTAGCAGAAAGTACTTACGAGCATTCTGTAGCTTGGGAGTAGGTAAATGCAGCAGATGGCCGTTCTGTAACACTAGTGTAGCAGACACAGCTTACAGGAGTTCCGTAGCTTGGGCGTAGTTAAATGCAGTAAATGGGAATTCGGTAACACTTGAGTAGCAGAACCAACTTACAGGCATTCTGTAGCTTGGGAGTAAGTAAACGCAGCATTTGGGAGTAATGTAACACTAGTAGCAGAAAGTACTTACGAGCATTCTGTAGCTTGGGAGTAGGTAAATGCAGCAGATGGCCGTTCTGTAACACTAGTGTAGCAGACACAGCTTACATGAGTTCTGTAGCTTGGGAGTAGGTAAATGCAGTAAATGGGAATTCTGTAACACTAGAGTAGCAGAAAGAACTTACGAGCATCCTGTAGCTTGGGAGTAGGTCAATGAGGCAAATGGCAGTTCTGTAACCCTAGTGTAGCACACACAGCTTACGTCAGTTCTGTAGCTTGGGAGCAGGTAAATGCAGCATAAGGCAGTTCTGTAGGAGTTTTGTAGGAGGCGTTTTGTAGCATGTGAGTAGGTTAATGTAGTAAATGGGAGAATGGTTACTGTAGTGTAGCAGACAGAGCTTATGGGAGTTCTGTACCTTGGCAGCCGGTGAAGCAGCATATAAGAGTTCTGTAATGCTAGTTGTAGCAGACACAGCCTACGGGATTTCTGTAGCTTGCGAGTTCGTAAATGCAGTAGATGTGAATTCTGTAAGACTAGAGTAGCAGAAACAGCTTACGGGAGTTCAGTAGCTTGGGACTAAGTAAATGCAGCATTTGGGAGTAATGTAACTCTAGTGTAGTGACAGAGCTTACGTGAGTTCTGTACCTTGGGCACAGGTCAAGGAGTATATAAGAGTTCTATAACCGTAGTGTAGCAGACACAGCTTACAGGAGTTCCGTAGCTTGGGCGTAGTTAAATGCAGTCAATGGGAATTCGGTAACACTAGAGTAGCAGGAAGAACTTACGGGCATTCTGTAGTTTGGGAGTAGGTCAATGAGGCAAATGGCGGTTCTGTAACTCTAGTGTAGCAGACACACCTTACATCAGTTCTGTAGCTTGAGAGTAGGTAAATGCAGTAAATGGGAATTCTGTAACACTAGAGTAGCAGAAAGAACTTACGAGCATCCTGTAGCTTGGGAGTAGGTCAATGAGGCAAATGGCAGTTCTGTAACCCTAGTGTAGCACACACAGCTTACGTCAGTTCTGTAGCTTGGGAGCAGGTAAATGCAGCATAAGGCAGTTCTGTAGGAGTTTTGTAGGAGGCGTTTTGTAGCATGTGAGTAGGTTAATGTAGTAAATGGGAGAATGGTTACTGTAGTGTAGCAGACAGAGCTTATGGGAGTTCTGTACCTTGGCAGCCGGTGAAGCAGCATATAAGAGTTCTGTAATGCTAGTTGTAGCAGACACAGCCTACGGGATTTCTGTAGCTTGCGAGTTCGTAAATGCAGTAGATGTGAATTCTGTAAGACTAGAGTAGCAGAAACAGCTTACGGGAGTTCAGTAGCTTGGGACTAAGTAAATGCAGCATTTGGGAGTAATGTAACTCTAGTGTAGTGACAGAGCTTACGTGAGTTCTGTACCTTGGGCACAGGTCAAGGAGTATATAAGAGTTCCGTAACCGTAGTGTAGCAGACACAGCCTACAGGAGTTCCGTAGCTTGTGCGTAGTTAAATGCAGTAAATGGGAATTCGGTAACACTTGAGTTAGCAGAACCAACTTACAGGCATTCTGTAGCTTGGGAGTAAGTAAACACAGCATTTGGGAGTAATGTAACACTAGTAGCAGAAAGTACTTACGAGCATTCTGTAGCTTGGGATAGGTAAATGCAGCGGATGGCCGTTCTGTAACTCTAGTGTAGCAGACACAGCTTACAGGAGTTCCGTAGCTTGGGCGTAGTTAAATGCAGTAAATGGGAATTCGGTAACACTTGAGTAGCAGAACCAACTTACAGGCATTCTGTAGCTTGGGAGTAAGTAAACGCAGCATTTGGGAGTAATGTAACACTAGTAGCAGAAAGTACTTACGAGCATTCTGTAGCTTGGGAGTAGGTAAATGCAGCAGATGGCCGTTCTGTAACACTAGTGTAGCAGACACAGCTTACAGGAGTTCTGTAGCTTGGGAGTAGGTAAATTCATCATATGGGAGTTCTGTAACCCTAGTGCAGCAGACACAGCTTACGGGAGTTCCGTAGCTTGGGAGTAGGTAAATGCAGTAAATGGGAATTCTGTAACACTAGAGTAGCAGAAAGAACTTACGGGCATTTTGTAGTTTGGGAGTAGGTCAATGAGGCAAATGGCGGTTCTGTAACCCTAGTGTAGCAGACACAGCTTACGGGAGTTCTGTAGCTTGGGAGCAGGTAAATGCAGCATAAGGCAGTTCTGTAGGAGTTTTGTAGGAGGCGTTTTGTAGCATGTGAGTAGGTTAATGTAGTAAATGGGAGAATGGTTACTGTAGTGTAGCAGACAGAGCTTATGGGAGTTCTGTACCTTGGCAGCCGGTGAAGCAGCATATAAGAGTTCTGTAATGCTAGTTGTAGCAGACACAGCCTACGGGATTTCTGTAGCTTGGGAGTTCGTAAATGCAGTAGATGTGAATTCTGTAAGACTAGAGTAGCAGAAACAGCTTACGGGAGTTCAGTAGCTTGGGACTAAGTAAATGCAGCATTTGGGAGTAATGTAACTCTAGTGTAGTGACAGAGCTTACGTGAGTTCTGTACCTTGGGCACAGGTCAAGGAGTATATAAGAGTTCTGTAACCGTAGTGTAGCAGACACAGCTTACAGGAGTTCCGTAGCTTGGGCGTAGTTAAATGCAGTCAATGGGAATTCGGTAACACTAGAGTAGCAGGAAGAACTTACGGGCATTCTGTAGTTTGGGAGTAGGTCAATGAGGCAAATGGCGGTTCTGTAACCCTAGTGTAGCAGACACACCTTACATCAGTTCTGTAGCTTGAGAGTAGGTAAATGCAGTAAATGGGAATTCTGTAACACTAGAGTAGCAGAAAGAACTTACGAGCATCCTGTAGCTTGGGAGTAGGTCAATGAGGCAGAACTAGTGTTCTGTAACCCTAGTGTAGCACACACAGCTTACGGGAGTTCTGTAGCTTGGGAGCAGGTAAATGCAGCATAAGGCAGTTCTGTAGGAGTTTTGTAGGAGGCGTTTTGTAGCATGTGAGTAGGTTAATGTAGTAAATGGGAGAATGGTTACTGTAGTGTAGCAGACAGAGCTTATGGGAGTTCTGCACCTTGGCAGCCGGTGAAGCAGCATATAAGAGTTCTGTAATGCTAGTTGTAGCAGACACAGCCTACGGGATTTCTGTAGCTTGCGAGTTCGTAAATGCAGTAGATGTGAATTCTGTAAGACTAGAGTAGCAGAAACAGCTTACGGGAGTTCAGTAGCTTGGGACTAAGTAAATGCAGCATTTGGGAGTAATGTAACTCTAGTGTAGTGACAGAGCTTACGTGAGTTCTGTACCTTGGGCACAGGTCAAGGAGTATATAAGAGTTCTGTAACCGTAGTGTAGCAGACACAGCTTACAGGAGTTCCGTAGCTTGGGCGTAGTTAAATGCAGTAAATGGGAATTCGGTAACACTTGAGTAGCAGAACCAACTTACAGGCATTCTGTAGCTTGGGAGTAAGTAAACGCAGCATTTGGGAGTAATGTAACACTAGTAGCAGAAAGTACTTACGAGCATTCTGTAGCTTGGGAGTAGGTAAATGCAGCAGATGGCCGTTCTGTAACACTAGTGTAGCAGACACAGCTTACAGGAGTTCTGTAGCTTGGGAGTAGGTAAATGCAGTAAATGGGAATTCTGTAACACTAGAGTAGCAGAAAGAACTTACGAGCATCCTGTAGCTTGGGAGTAGGTCAATGAGGCAAATGGCAGTTCTGTAACCCTAGTGTAGCAGACACAGCTTACGGGAGTTCTGTAGCTTGGGAGCAGGTAAATGCAGCATAAGGCAGTTCTGTAGGAGTTTTGTAGGAGGCGTTTTGTAGCATGTGAGTAGGTTAATGTAGTAAATGGGAGAATGGTTACTGTAGTGTAGCAGACAGAGCTTATGGGAGTTCTGTACCTTGGCAGCCGGTGAAGCAGCATATAAGAGTTCTGTAATGCTAGTTGTAGCAGAAACAGCCTACGGGATTTCTGTAGCTTGCGAGTTCGTAAATGCAGTAGATGTGAATTCTGTAAGACTAGAGTAGCAGAAACAGCTTACGGGAGTTCAGTAGCTTGGGACTAAGTAAATGCAGCATTTGGGAGTAATGTAACTCTAGTGTAGTGACAGAGCTTACGTGAGTTCTGTACCTTGGGCACAGGTCAAGGAGTATATAAGAGTTCTATAACCGTAGTGTAGCAGACACAGCTTACAGGAGTTCCGTAGCTTGGGCGTAGTTAAATGCAGTCAATGGGAATTCGGTAACACTAGAGTAGCAGGAAGAACTTACGGGCATTCTGTAGTTTGGGAGTAGGTCAATGAGGCAAATGGCGGTTCTGTAACCCTAGTGTAGCAGACACACCTTACATCAGTTCTGTAGCTTGAGAGTAGGTAAATGCAGTAAATGGGAATTCTGTAACACTAGAGTAGCAGAAAGAACTTACGAGCATCCTGTAGCTTGGGAGTAGGTCAATGAGGCAAATGGCAGTTCTGTAACACTAGTGTAGCACACACAGCTTACGGGAGTTCTGTAGCTTGGGAGCAGGTAAATGCAGCATAAGGCAGTTCTGTAGGAGTTTTGTAGGAGGCGTTTTGTAGCATGTGAGTAGGTTAATGTAGTAAATGGGAGAATGGTTACTGTAGTGTAGCAGACAGAGCTTATGGGAGTTCTGTACCTTGGCAGCCGGTGAAGCAGCATATAAGAGTTCTGTAATGCTAGTTGTAGCAGACACAGCCTACGGGATTTCTGTAGCTTGCGAGTTCGTAAATGCAGTAGATGTGAATTCTGTAAGACTAGAGTAGCAGAAACAGCTTACGGGAGTTCAGTAGCTTGGGACTAAGTAAATGCAGCATTTGGGAGTAATGTAACTCTAGTGTAGTGACAGAGCTTACGTGAGTTCTGTACCTTGGGCACAGGTCAAGGAGTATATAAGAGTTCCGTAACCGTAGTGTAGCAGACACAGCCTACAGGAGTTCCGTAGCTTGTGCGTAGTTAAATGCAGTAAATGGGAATTCGGTAACACTTGAGTTAGCAGAACCAACTTACAGGCATTCTGTAGCTTGGGAGTAAGTAAACACAGCATTTGGGAGTAATGTAACACTAGTAGCAGAAAGTACTTACGAGCATTCTGTAGCTTGGGATAGGTAAATGCAGCGGATGGCCGTTCTGTAACTCTAGTGTAGCAGACACAGCTTACAGGAGTTCCGTAGCTTGGGCGTAGTTAAATGCAGTAAATGGGAATTCGGTAACACTTGAGTAGCAGAACCAACTTACAGGCATTCTGTAGCTTGGGAGTAAGTAAACGCAGCATTTGGGAGTAATGTAACACTAGTAGCAGAAAGTACTTACGAGCATTCTGTAGCTTGGGAGTAGGTAAATGCAGCAGATGGCCGTTCTGTAACACTAGTGTAGCAGACACAGCTTACAGGAGTTCTGTAGCTTGGGAGTAGGTAAATTCATCATATGGGAGTTCTGTAACCCTAGTGCAGCAGACACAGCTTACGGGAGTTCCGTAGCTTGGGAGTAGGTAAATGCAGTAAATGGGAATTCTGTAACACTAGAGTAGCAGAAAGAACTTACGGGCATTTTGTAGTTTGGGAGTAGGTCAATGAGGCAAATGGCGGTTCTGTAACCCTAGTGTAGCAGACACAGCTTACGGGAGTTCTGTAGCTTGGGAGCAGGTAAATGCAGCATAAGGCAGTTCTGTAGGAGTTTTGTAGGAGGCGTTTTGTAGCATGTGAGTAGGTTAATGTAGTAAATGGGAGAATGGTTACTGTAGTGTAGCAGACAGAGCTTATGGGAGTTCTGTACCTTGGCAGCCGGTGAAGCAGCATATAAGAGTTCTGTAATGCTAGTTGTAGCAGACACAGCCTACGGGATTTCTGTAGCTTGGGAGTTCGTAAATGCAGTAGATGTGAATTCTGTAAGACTAGAGTAGCAGAAACAGCTTACGGGAGTTCAGTAGCTTGGGACTAAGTAAATGCAGCATTTGGGAGTAATGTAACTCTAGTGTAGTGACAGAGCTTACGTGAGTTCTGTACCTTGGGCACAGGTCAAGGAGTATATAAGAGTTCTGTAACCGTAGTGTAGCAGACACAGCTTACAGGAGTTCCGTAGCTTGGGCGTAGTTAAATGCAGTCAATGGGAATTCGGTAACACTAGAGTAGCAGGAAGAACTTACGGGCATTCTGTAGTTTGGGAGTAGGTCAATGAGGCAAATGGCGGTTCTGTAACCCTAGTGTAGCAGACACACCTTACATCAGTTCTGTAGCTTGAGAGTAGGTAAATGCAGTAAATGAGAATTCTGTAACACTAGAGTAGCAGAAAGAACTTACGAGCATCCTGTAGCTTGGGAGTAGGTCAATGAGGCAAATGGCAGTTCTGTAACCCTAGTGTAGCACACACAGCTTACGTCAGTTCTGTAGCTTGGGAGCAGGTAAATGCAGCATAAGGCAGTTCTGTAGGAGTTTTGTAGGAGGCGTTTTGTAGCATGTGAGTAGGTTAATGTAGTAAATGGGAGAATGGTTACTGTAGTGTAGCAGACAGAGCTTATGGGAGTTCTGTACCTTGGCAGCCGGTGAAGCAGCATATAAGAGTTCTGTAATGCTAGTTGTAGCAGAAACAGCCTACGGGATTTCTGTAGCTTGCGAGTTCGTAAATGCAGTAGATGTGAATTCTGTAAGACTAGAGTAGCAGAAACAGCTTACGGGAGTTCAGTAGCTTGGGACTAAGTAAATGCAGCATTTGGGAGTAATGTAACTCTAGTGTAGTGACAGAGCTTACGTGAGTTCTGTACCTTGGGCACAGGTCAAGGAGTATATAAGAGTTCTATAACCGTAGTGTAGCAGACACAGCTTACAGGAGTTCCGTAGCTTGGGCGTAGTTAAATGCAGTCAATGGGAATTCGGTAACACTAGAGTAGCAGGAAGAACTTACGGGCATTCTGTAGTTTGGGAGTAGGTCAATGAGGCAAATGGCGGTTCTGTAACCCTAGTGTAGCAGACACACCTTACATCAGTTCTGTAGCTTGAGAGTAGGTAAATGCAGTAAATGGGAATTCTGTAACACTAGAGTAGCAGAAAGAACTTACGAGCATCCTGTAGCTTGGGAGTAGGTCAATGAGGCAAATGGCAGTTCTGTAACACTAGTGTAGCACACACAGCTTACGGGAGTTCTGTAGCTTGGGAGCAGGTAAATGCAGCATAAGGCAGTTCTGTAGGAGTTTTGTAGGAGGCGTTTTGTAGCATGTGAGTAGGTTAATGTAGTAAATGGGAGAATGGTTACTGTAGTGTAGCAGACAGAGCTTATGGGAGTTCTGTACCTTGGCAGCCGGTGAAGCAGCATATAAGAGTTCTGTAATGCTAGTTGTAGCAGACACAGCCTACGGGATTTCTGTAGCTTGCGAGTTCGTAAATGCAGTAGATGTGAATTCTGTAAGACTAGAGTAGCAGAAACAGCTTACGGGAGTTCAGTAGCTTGGGACTAAGTAAATGCAGCATTTGGGAGTAATGTAACTCTAGTGTAGTGACAGAGCTTACGTGAGTTCTGTACCTTGGGCACAGGTCAAGGAGTATATAAGAGTTCCGTAACCGTAGTGTAGCAGACACAGCCTACAGGAGTTCCGTAGCTTGTGCGTAGTTAAATGCAGTAAATGGGAATTCGGTAACACTTGAGTTAGCAGAACCAACTTACAGGCATTCTGTAGCTTGGGAGTAAGTAAACACAGCATTTGGGAGTAATGTAACACTAGTAGCAGAAAGTACTTACGAGCATTCTGTAGCTTGGGATAGGTAAATGCAGCAGATGGCCGTTCTGTAACTCTAGTGTAGCAGACACAGCTTACAGGAGTTCCGTAGCTTGGGCGTAGTTAAATGCAGTAAATGGGAATTCGGTAACACTTGAGTAGCAGAGCCAACTTACAGGCATTCTGTAGCTTGGGAGTAAGTAAACGCAGCATTTGGGAGTAATGTAACACTAGTAGCAGAAAGTACTTACGAGCATTCTGTAGCTTGGGAGTAGGTAAATGCAGCAGATGGCCGTTCTGTAACACTAGTGTAGCAGACACAGCTTACAGGAGTTCTGTAGCTTGGGAGTAGGTAAATTCATCATATGGGAGTTCTGTAACCCTAGTGCAGCAGACACAGCTTACGGGAGTTCCGTAGCTTGGGAGTAGGTAAATGCAGTAAATGGGAATTCTGTAACACTAGAGTAGCAGAAAGAACTTACGGGCATTTTGTAGTTTGGGAGTAGGTCAATGAGGCAAATGGCGGTTCTGTAACCCTAGTGTAGCAGACACAGCTTACGGGAGTTCTGTAGCTTGGGAGCAGGTAAATGCAGCATAAGGCAGTTCTGTAGGAGTTTTGTAGGAGGCGTTTTGTAGCATGTGAGTAGGTTAATGTAGTAAATGGGAGAATGGTTACTGTAGTGTAGCAGACAGAGCTTATGGGAGTTCTGTACCTTGGCAGCCGGTGAAGCAGCATATAAGAGTTCTGTAATGCTAGTTGTAGCAGACACAGCGTACGGGATTTCTGTAGCTTGGGAGTTCGTAAATGCAGTAGATGTGAATTCTGTAAGACTAGAGTAGCAGAAACAGCTTACGGGAGTTCAGTAGCTTGGGACTAAGTAAATGCAGCATTTGGGAGTAATGTAACTCTAGTGTAGTGACAGAGCTTACGTGAGTTCTGTACCTTGGGCACAGGTCAAGGAGTATATAAGAGTTCTGTAACCGTAGTGTAGCAGACACAGCTTACAGGAGTTCCGTAGCTTGGGCGTAGTTAAATGCAGTCAATGGGAATTCGGTAACACTAGAGTAGCAGGAAGAACTTACGGGCATTCTGTAGTTTGGGAGTAGGTCAATGAGGCAAATGGCGGTTCTGTAACCCTAGTGTAGCAGACACACCTTACATCAGTTCTGTAGCTTGAGAGTAGGTAAATGCAGTAAATGGGAATTCTGTAACACTAGAGTAGCAGAAAGAACTTACGAGCATCCTGTAGCTTGGGAGTAGGTCAATGAGGCAGAACTAGTGTTCTGTAACCCTAGTGTAGCACACACAGCTTACGGGAGTTCTGTAGCTTGGGAGCAGGTAAATGCAGCATAAGGCAGTTCTGTAGGAGTTTTGTAGGAGGCGTTTTGTAGCATGTGAGTAGGTTAATGTAGTAAATGGGAGAATGGTTACTGTAGTGTAGCAGACAGAGCTTATGGGAGTTCTGTACCTTGGCAGCCGGTGAAGCAGCATATAAGAGTTCTGTAATGCTAGTTGTAGCAGAAACAGCCTACGGGATTTCTGTAGCTTGCGAGTTCGTAAATGCAGTCGATGTGAATTCTGTAAGACTAGAGTAGCAGAAACAGCTTACGGGAGTTCAGTAGCTTGGGACTAAGTAAATGCAGCATTTGGGAGTAATGTAACTCTAGTGTAGTGACAGAGCTTACGTGAGTTCTGTACCTTGGGCACAGGTCAAGGAGTATATAAGAGTTCTGTAACCGTAGTGTAGCAGACACAGCTTACAGGAGTTCCGTAGCTTGGGCGTAGTTAAATGCAGTAAATGGGAATTCGGTAACACTTGAGTAGCAGAACCAACTTACAGGCATTCTGTAGCTTGGGAGTAAGTAAACGCAGCATTTGGGAGTAATGTAACACTAGTAGCAGAAAGTACTTACGAGCATTCTGTAGCTTGGGAGTAGGTAAATGCAGCAGATGGCCGTTCTGTAACACTAGTGTAGCAGACACAGCTTACAGGAGTTCTGTAGCTTGGGAGTAGGTAAATTCATCATATGGGAGTTCTGTAACCCTAGTGCAGCAGACACAGCTTACGGGAGTTCCGTAGCTTGGGAGTAGGTAAATGCAGTAAATGGGAATTCTGTAACACTAGAGTAGCAGAAAGAACTTACGGGCATTTTGTAGTTTGGGAGTAGGTCAATGAGGCAAATGGCGGTTCTGTAACCCTAGTGTAGCAGACACAGCTTACGGGAGTTCTGTAGCTTGGGAGCAGGTAAATGCAGCATAAGGCAGTTCTGTAGGAGTTTTGTAGGAGGCGTTTTGTAGCATGTGAGTAGGTTAATGTAGTAAATGGGAGAATGGTTACTGTAGTGTAGCAGACAGAGCTTATGGGAGTTCTGTACCTTGGCAGCCGGTGAAGCAGCATATAAGAGTTCTGTAATGCTAGTTGTAGCAGACACAGCGTACGGGATTTCTGTAGCTTGGGAGTTCGTAAATGCAGTAGATGTGAATTCTGTAAGACTAGAGTAGCAGAAACAGCTTACGGGAGTTCAGTAGCTTGGGACTAAGTAAATGCAGCATTTGGGAGTAATGTAACTCTAGTGTAGTGACAGAGCTTACGTGAGTTCTGTACCTTGGGCACAGGTCAAGGAGTATATAAGAGTTCTGTAACCGTAGTGTAGCAGACACAGCTTACAGGAGTTCCGTAGCTTGGGCGTAGTTAAATGCAGTCAATGGGAATTCGGTAACACTAGAGTAGCAGGAAGAACTTACGGGCATTCTGTAGTTTGGGAGTAGGTCAATGAGGCAAATGGCGGTTCTGTAACCCTAGTTTAGCAGACACACCTTACATCAGTTCTGTAGCTTGAGAGTAGGTAAATGCAGTAAATGGGAATTCTGTAACACTAGAGTAGCAGAAAGAACTTACGAGCATCCTGTAGCTTGGGAGTAGGTCAATGAGGCAGAACTAGTGTTCTGTAACCCTAGTGTAGCACACACAGCTTACGGGAGTTCTGTAGCTTGGGAGCAGGTAAATGCAGCATAAGGCAGTTCTGTAGGAGTTTTGTAGGAGGCGTTTTGTAGCATGTGAGTAGGTTAATGTAGTAAATGGGAGAATGGTTACTGTAGTGTAGCAGACAGAGCTTATGGGAGTTCTGTACCTTGGCAGCCGGTGAAGCAGCATATAAGAGTTCTGTAATGCTAGTTGTAGCAGACACAGCCTACGGGATTTCTGTAGCTTGCGAGTTCGTAAATGCAGTAGATGTGAATTCTGTAAGACTAGAGTAGCAGAAACAGCTTACGGGAGTTCAGTAGCTTGGGACTAAGTAAATGCAGCATTTGGGAGTAATGTAACTCTAGTGTAGTGACAGAGCTTACGTGAGTTCTGTACCTTGGGCACAGGTCAAGGAGTATATAAGAGTTCCGTAACCGTAGTGTAGCAGACACAGCTTATAGGAGTTCCGTAGCTTGTGCGTAGTTAAATGCAGTAAATGGGAATTCGGTAACACTTGAGTTAGCAGAACCAACTTACAGGCATTCTGTAGCTTGGGAGTAAGTAAACACAGCATTTGGGAGTAATGTAACACTAGTAGCAGAAAGTACTTACGAGCATTCTGTAGCTTGGGATAGGTAAATGCAGCAGATGGCCGTTCTGTAACTCTAGTGTAGCAGACACAGCTTACAGGAGTTCCGTAGCTTGGGCGTAGTTAAATGCAGTAAATGGGAATTCGGTAACACTTGAGTAGCAGAACCAACTTACAGGCATTCTATAGCTTGGGAGTAAGTAAACGCAGCATTTGGGAGTAATGTAACACTAGTAGCAGAAAGTACTTACGAGCATTCTGTAGCTTGGGAGTAGGTAAATGCAGCAGATGGCCGTTCTGTAACACTAGTGTAGCAGACACAGCTTACAGGAGTTCGGTAGCTTGGGAGGAGGTAAATTCATCATACGGGAGTTCTGTAACCCTAGTGCAGCAGACACAGCTTACGGGAGTTCCGTAGCTTGGGAGTAGGTAAATGCAGTAAATGGGAATTCTGTAACACTAGAGTAGCAGGAAGAACTTACGAGCATCCTGTAGCTTGGGAGTAGGTCAATGAGGCAAATGGCAGTTCTGTAACACTAGTGTAGCACACACAGCTTACGGGAGTTCTGTAGCTTGGGAGCAGGTAAATGCAGCATAAGGCAGTTCTGTAGGAGTTTTGTAGGAGGCGTTTTGTAGCATGTGAGTAGGTTAATGTAGTAAATGGGAGAATGGTTACTGTAGTGTAGCAGACAGAGCTTATGGGAGTTCTGTACCTTGGCAGCCGGTGAAGCAGCATATAAGAGTTCTGTAATGCTAGTTGTAGCAGAAACAGCCTACGGGATTTCTGTAGCTTGCGAGTTCGTAAATGCAGTCGATGTGAATTCTATAAGACTAGAGTAGCAGAAACAGCTTACGGGAGTTCAGTAGCTTGGGACTAAGTAAATGCAGCATTTGGGAGTAATGTAACTCTAGTGTAGTGACAGAGCTTACGTGAGTTCTGTACCTTGGGCACAGGTCAAGGAGTATATAAGAGTTCTGTAACCGTAGTGTAGCAGACACAGCTTACAGGAGTTCCGTAGCTTGGGCGTAGTTAAATGCAGTAAATGGGAATTCGGTAACACTTGAGTAGCAGAACCAACTTACAGGCATTCTGTAGCTTGGGAGTAAGTAAACGCAGCATTTGGGAGTAATGTAACACTAGTAGCAGAAAGTACTTACGAGCATTCTGTAGCTTGGGAGTAGGTAAATGCAGCAGATGGCCGTTCTGTAACACTAGTGTAGCAGACACAGCTTACAGGAGTTCTGTAGCTTGGGAGTAGGTAAATTCATCATATGGGAGTTCTGTAACCCTAGTGCAGCAGACACAGCTTACGGGAGTTCCGTAGCTTGGGAGTAGGTAAATGCAGTAAATGGGAATTCTGTAACACTAGAGTAGCAGAAAGAACTTACGGGCATTTTGTAGTTTGGGAGTAGGTCAATGAGGCAAATGGCGGTTCTGTAACACTAGTGTAGCAGACACAGCTTACGGGAGTTCTGTAGCTTGGGAGCAGGTAAATGCAGCATAAGGCAGTTCTGTAGGAGTTTTGTAGGAGGCGTTTTGTAGCATGTGAGTAGGTTAATGTAGTAAATGGGAGAATGGTTACTGTAGTGTAGCAGACAGAGCTTATGGGAGTTCTGTACCTTGGCAGCCGGTGAAGCAGCATATAAGAGTTCTGTAATGCTAGTTGTAGCAGACACAGCCTACGGGATTTCTGTAGCTTGGGAGTTCGTAAATGCAGTAGATGTGAATTCTGTAAGACTAGAGTAGCAGAAACAGCTTACGGGAGTTCAGTAGCTTGGGACTAAGTAAATGCAGCATTTGGGAGTAATGTAACTCTAGTGTAGTGACAGAGCTTACGTGAGTTCTGTACCTTGGGCACAGGTCAAGGAGTATATAAGAGTTCTGTAACCGTAGTGTAGCAGACACAGCTTACAGGAGTTCCGTAGCTTGGGCGTAGTTAAATGCAGTCAATGGGAATTCGGTAACACTAGAGTAGCAGGAAGAACTTACGGGCATTCTGTAGTTTGGGAGTAGGTCAATGAGGCAAATGGCGGTTCTGTAACCCTAGTGTAGCAGACACACCTTACATCAGTTCTGTAGCTTGAGAGTAGGTAAATGCAGTAAATGGGAATTCTGTAACACTAGAGTAGCAGAAAGAACTTACGAGCATCCTGTAGCTTGGGAGTAGGTCAATGAGGCAAATGGCAGTTCTGTAACACTAGTGTAGCACACACAGCTTACGGGAGTTCTGTAGCTTGGGAGCAGGTAAATGCAGCATAAGGCAGTTCTGTAGGAGTTTTGTAGGAGGCGTTTTGTAGCATGTGAGTAGGTTAATGTAGTAAATGGGAGAATGGTTACTGTAGTGTAGCAGACAGAGCTTATGGGAGTTCTGTACCTTGGCAGCCGGTGAAGCAGCATATAAGAGTTCTGTAATGCTAGTTGTAGCAGACACAGCCTACGGGATTTCTGTAGCTTGCGAGTTCGTAAATGCAGTAGATGTGAATTCTGTAAGACTAGAGTAGCAGAAACAGCTTACGGGAGTTCAGTAGCTTGGGACTAAGTAAATGCAGCATTTGGGAGTAATGTAACTCTAGTGTAGTGACAGAGCTTACGTGAGTTCTGTACCTTGGGCACAGGTCAAGGAGTATATAAGAGTTCCGTAACCGTAGTGTAGCAGACACAGCTTACAGGAGTTCCGTAGCTTGTGCGTAGTTAAATGCAGTAAATGGGAATTCGGTAACACTTGAGTTAGCAGAACCAACTTACAGGCATTCTGTAGCTTGGGAGTAAGTAAACACAGCATTTGGGAGTAATGTAACACTAGTAGCAGAAAGTACTTACGAGCATTCTGTAGCTTGGGATAGGTAAATGCAGCAGATGGCCGTTCTGTAACTCTAGTGTAGCAGACACAGCTTACAGGAGTTCCGTAGCTTGGGCGTAGTTAAATGCAGTAAATGGGAATTCGGTAACACTTGAGTAGCAGAACCAACTTACAGGCATTCTATAGCTTGGGAGTAAGTAAACGCAGCATTTGGGAGTAATGTAACACTAGTAGCAGAAAGTACTTATGAGCATTCTGTAGCTTGGCAGTAGGTAAATGCAGCAGATGGCCGTTCTGTAACACTAGTGTAGCAGACACAGCTTACAGGAGTTCGGTAGCTTGGGAGTAGGTAAATTCATCATACGGGAGTTCTGTAACCCTAGTGCAGCAGACACAGCTTACGGGAGTTCCGTAGCTTGGGAGTAGGTAAATGCAGTAAATGGGAATTCTGTAACACTAGAGTAGCAGGAAGAACTTACGAGCATCCTGTAGCTTGGGAGTAGGTCAATGAGGCAAATGGCAGTTCTGTAACCCTAGTGTAGCACACACAGCTTACGTCAGTTCTGTAGCTTGGGAGCAGGTAAATGCAGCATAAGGCAGTTCTGTAGGAGTTTTGTAGGAGGCGTTTTGTAGCATGTGAGTAGGTTAATGTAGTAAATGGGAGAATGGTTACTGTAGTGTAGCAGACAGAGCTTATGGGAGTTCTGTACCTTGGCAGCCGGTGAAGCAGCATATAAGAGTTCTGTAATGCTAGTTGTAGCAGACACAGCCTACGGGATTTCTGTAGCTTGGGAGTTCGTAAATGCAGTAGATGTGAATTCTGTAAGGCTAGAGTAGCAGAAACAGCTTACGGGAGTTCAGTAGCTTGGGACTAAGTAAATGCAGCATTTGGGAGTAATGTAACTCTAGTGTAGTGACAGAGCTTACGTGAGTTCTGTACCTTGGGCACAGGTCAAGGAGTATATAAGAGTTCTGTAACCGTAGTGTAGCAGACACAGCTTACAGGAGTTCCGTAGCTTGGGCGTAGTTAAATGCAGTAAATGGGAATTCGGTAACACTTGAGTAGCAGAACCAACTTACAGGCATTCTGTAGCTTGGGAGTAAGTAAACGCAGCATTTGGGAGTAATGTAACACTAGTAGCAGAAAGTACTTACGAGCATTCTGTAGCTTGGGAGTAGGTAAATGCAGCAGATGGCCGTTCTGTAACACTAGTGTAGCAGACACAGCTTACAGGAGTTCTGTAGCTTGGGAGTAGGTAAATTCATCATATGGGAGTTCTGTAACCCTAGTGCAGCAGACACAGCTTACGGGAGTTCCGTAGCTTGGGAGTAGGTAAATGCAGTAAATGGGAATTCTGTAACACTAGAGTAGCAGAAAGAACTTACGGGCATTCTGTAGTTTGGGAGTAGGTCAATGAGGCAAATGGCGGTTCTGTAACCCTAGTGTAGCAGACACAGCTTACGGGAGTTCTGTAGCTTGGGAGCAGGTAAATGCAGCATAAGGCAGTTCTGTAGGAGTTTTGTAGGAGGCGTTTTGTAGCATGTGAGTAGGTTAATGTAGTAAATGGGAGAATGGTTACTGTAGTGTAGCAGACAGAGCTTATGGGAGTTCTGTACCTTGGCAGCCGGTGAAGCAGCATATAAGAGTTCTGTAATGCTAGTTGTAGCAGACACAGGCTACGGGATTTCTGTAGCTTGCGAGTTCGTAAATGCAGTAGATGTGAATTCTGTAAGACTAGAGTAGCAGAAACAGCTTACGGGAGTTCAGTAGCTTGGGACTAAGTAAATGCAGCATTTGGGAGTAATGTAACTCTAGTGTAGTGACAGAGCTTACGTGAGTTCTGTACCTTGGGCACAGGTCAAGGAGTATATAAGAGTTCTATAACCGTAGTGTAGCAGACACAGCTTACAGGAGTTCCGTAGCTTGGGCGTAGTTAAATGCAGTCAATGGGAATTCGGTAACACTAGAGTAGCAGGAAGAACTTACGGGCATTCTGTAGTTTGGGAGTAGGTAAATGCAGCAGATGGCCGTTCTGTAACCCTAGTGTAGCAGACACACCTTACATCAGTTCTGTAGCTTGAGAGTAGGTAAATGCAGTAAATGGGAATTCTGTAACACTAGAGTAGCAGAAAGAACTTACGAGCATCCTGTAGCTTGGGAGTAGGTCAATGAGGCAAATGGCAGTTCTGTAACACTAGTGTAGCACACACAGCTTACGGGAGTTCTGTAGCTTGGGAGCAGGTAAATGCAGCATAAGGCAGTTCTGTAGGAGTTTTGTAGGAGGCGTTTTGTAGCATGTGAGTAGGTTAATGTAGTAAATGGGAGAATGGTTACTGTAGTGTAGCAGACAGAGCTTATGGGAGTTCTGTACCTTGGCAGCCGGTGAAGCAGCATATAAGAGTTCTGTAATGCTAGTTGTAGCAGACACAGCTTACGGGATTTCTGTAGCTTGCGAGTTCGTAAATGCAGTCGATGTGAATTCTGTAAGACTAGAGTAGCAGAAACAGCTTACGGGAGTTCAGTAGCTTGGGACTAAGTAAATGCAGCATTTGGGAGTAATGTAACTCTAGTGTAGTGACAGAGCTTACGTGAGTTCTGTACCTTGGGCACAGGTCAAGGAGTATATAAGAGTTCCGTAACCGTAGTGTAGCAGACACAGCCTACAGGAGTTCCGTAGCTTGTGCGTAGTTAAATGCAGTAAATGGGAATTCGGTAACACTTGAGTTAGCAGAACCAACTTACAGGCATTCTGTAGCTTGGGAGTAAGTAAACACAGCATTTGGGAGTAATGTAACACTAGTAGCAGAAAGTACTTACGAGCATTCTGTAGCTTGGGATAGGTAAATGCAGCGGATGGCCGTTCTGTAACTCTAGTGTAGCAGACACAGCTTACAGGAGTTCCGTAGCTTGGGCGTAGTTAAATGCAGTAAATGGGAATTTGGTAACACTTGAGTAGCAGAACCAACTTACAGGCATTCTATACCTTGGGAGTAAGTAAACGCAGCATTTGGGAGTAATGTAACGCTAGTAGCAGAAAGTACTTACGAGCATTCTGTAGCTTGGCAGTAGGTAAATGCAGCAGATGGCCGTTCTGTAACACTAGTGTAGCAGACACAGCTTACAGGAGTTCGGTAGCTTGGGAGTAGGTAAATTCATCATACGGGAGTTCTGTAACCCTAGTGCAGCAGACACAGCTTACGGGAGTTCCGTAGCTTGGGAGTAGGTAAATGCAGTAAATGGGAATTCTGTAACACTAGAGTAGCAGGAAGAACTTACGAGCATCCTGTAGCTTGGGAGTAGGTCAATGAGGCAAATGGCAGTTCTGTAACCCTAGTGTAGCACACACAGCTTACGTCAGTTCTGTAGCTTGGGAGCAGGTAAATGCAGCATAAGGCAGTTCTGTAGGAGTTTTGTAGGAGGCGTTTTGTAGCATGTGAGTAGGTTAATGTAGTAAATGGGAGAATGGTTACTGTAGTGTAGCAGACAGAGCTTATGGGAGTTCTGTACCTTGGCAGCCGGTGAAGCAGCATATAAGAGTTCTGTAATGCTAGTTGTAGCAGACACAGCCTACGGGATTTCTGTAGCTTGCGAGTTCGTAAATGCAGTAGATGTGAATTCTGTAAGACTAGAGTAGCAGAAACAGCTTACGGGAGTTCAGTAGCTTGGGACTAAGTAAATGCAGCATTTGGGAGTAATGTAACTCTAGTGTAGTGACAGAGCTTACGTGAGTTCTGTACCTTGGGCACAGGTCAAGGAGTATATAAGAGTTCCGTAACCGTAGTGTAGCAGACACAGCCTACAGGAGTTCCGTAGCTTGTGCGTAGTTAAATGCAGTAAATGGGAATTCGGTAACACTTGAGTTAGCAGAACCAACTTACAGGCATTCTGTAGCTTGGGAGTAAGTAAACACAGCATTTGGGAGTAATGTAACACTAGTAGCAGAAAGTACTTACGAGCATTCTGTAGCTTGGGATAGGTAAATGCAGCAGATGGCCGTTCTGTAACTCTAGTGTAGCAGACACAGCTTACAGGAGTTCCGTAGCTTGGGCGTAGTTAAATGCAGTAAATGGGAATTCGGTAACACTTGAGTAGCAGAACCAACTTACAGGCATTCTGTAGCTTGGGAGTAAGTAAACGCAGCATTTGGGAGTAATGTAACACTAGTAGCAGAAAGTACTTACGAGCATTCTGTAGCTTGGCAGTAGGTAAATGCAGCAGATGGCCGTTCTGTAACACTAGTGTAGCAGACACAGCTTACAGGAGTTCGGTAGCTTGGGAGTAGGTAAATTCATCATACGGGAGTTCTGTAACCCTAGTGCAGCAGACACAGCTTACGGGAGTTCCGTAGCTTGGGAGTAGGTAAATGCAGTAAATGGGAATTCTGTAACACTAGAGTAGCAGAAAGAACTTACGGGCATTCTGTAGTTTGGGAGTAGGTCAATGAGGCAAATGGCGGTTCTGTAACCCTAGTGTAGCAGACACAGCTTACGGGAGTTCTGTAGCTTGGGAGCAGGTAAATGCAGCATAAGGCAGTTCTGTAGGAGTTTTGTAGGAGGCGTTTTGTAGCATGTGAGTAGGTTAATGTAGTAAATGGGAGAATGGTTACTGTAGTGTAGCAGACAGAGCTTATGGGAGTTCTGTACCTTGGCAGCCGGTGAAGCAGCATATAAGAGTTCTGTAATGCTAGTTGTAGCAGACACAGCGTACGGGATTTCTGTAGCTTGGGAGTTCGTAAATGCAGTAGATGTGAATTCTGTAAGACTAGAGTAGCAGAAACAGCTTACGGGAGTTCAGTAGCTTGGGACTAAGTAAATGCAGCATTTGGGAGTAATGTAACTCTAGTGTAGTGACAGAGCTTACGTGAGTTCTGTACCTTGGGCACAGGTCAAGGAGTATATAAGAGTTCTATAACCGTAGTGTAGCAGACACAGCTTACAGGAGTTCCGTAGCTTGGGCGTAGTTAAATGCAGTCAATGGGAATTCGGTAACACTAGAGTAGTAGGAAGAACTTACGGGCATTCTGTAGTTTGGGAGTAGGTCAATGAGGCAAATGGCGGTTCTGTAACCCTAGTGTAGCAGACACACCTTACATCAGTTCTGTAGCTTGAGAGTAGGTAAATGCAGTAAATGGGAATTCTGTAACACTAGAGTAGCAGAAAGAACTTACGAGCATCCTGTAGCTTGGGAGTAGGTCAATGAGGCAAATGGCAGTTCTGTAACACTAGTGTAGCACACACAGCTTACGGGAGTTCTGTAGCTTGGGAGCAGGTAAATGCAGCATAAGGCAGTTCTGTAGGAGTTTTGTAGGAGGCGTTTTGTAGCATGTGAGTAGGTTAATGTAGTAAATGGGAGAATGGTTACTGTAGTGTAGCAGACAGAGCTTATGGGAGTTCTGTACCTTGGCAGCCGGTGAAGCAGCATATAAGAGTTCTGTAATGCTAGTTGTAGCAGAAACAGCCTACGGGATTTCTGTAGCTTGCGAGTTTGTAAATGCAGTAGATGTGAATTCTGTAAGACCAGAGTAGCAGAAACAGCTTACGGGAGTTCAGTAGCTTGGGACTAAGTAAATGCAGCATTTGGGAGTAATGTAACTCTAGTGTAGTGACAGAGCTTACGTGAGTTCTGTACCTTGGGCACAGGTCAAGGAGTATATAAGAGTTCCGTAACCGTAGTGTAGCAGACACAGCTTACAGGAGTTCCGTAGCTTGGGCGTAGTTAAATGCAGTAAATGGGAATTCGGTAACACTTGAGTTAGCAGAACCAACTTACAGGCATTCTGTAGCTTGGGAGTAAGTAAACACAGCATTTGGGAGTAATGTAACACTAGTAGCAGAAAGTACTTACGAGCATTCTGTAGCTTGGGATAGGTAAATGCAGCAGATGGCCGTTCTGTAACTCTAGTGTAGCAGACACAGCTTACAGGAGTTCCGTAGCTTGGGCGTAGTTAAATGCAGTAAATGGGAATTCGGTAACACTTGAGTAGCAGAACCAACTTACAGGCATTCTATAGCTTGGGGGTAAGTAAACACAGCATTTGGGAGTAATGTAACACTAGTAGCAGAAAGTACTTACGAGCATTCTGTAGCTTGGGAGTAGGTAAATGCAGCAGATGGCCGTTCTGTAACACTAGTGTAGCAGACACAGCTTACAGGAGTTCTGTAGCTTGGGAGTAGGTAAATTCATCATATGGGAGTTCTGTAACCCTAGTGCAGCAGACACAGCTTACGGGAGTTCCGTAGCTTGGGAGTAGGTTAATGCAGTAAATGGGAATTCTGTAACACTAGAGTAGCAGAACGAACATACGGGCATTCTGTAGTTTGGGAGTAGGTCAATGAGGCAAATGGCGGTTCTGTAACCCTAGTGTAGCAGACACAGCTTACGGGAGTTCTGTAGCTTGGGAGCAGGTAAATGCAGCATAAGGCAGTTCTGTAGGAGTTTTGTAGGAGGCGTTTTGTAGCATGTGAGTAGGTTAATGTAGTAAATGGGAGAATGGTTACTGTAGTGTAGCAGACAGAGCTTATGGGAGTTCTGTACCTTGGCAGCCGGTGAAGCAGCATATAAGAGTTCTGTAATGCTAGTTGTAGCAGACACAGCCTACGGGATTTCTGTAGCTTGGGAGTTCGTAAATGCAGTAGATGTGAATTCTGTAAGACTAGAGTAGCAGAAACAGCTTACGGGAGTTCAGTAGCTTGGGACTAAGTAAATGCAGCATTTGGGAGTAATGTAACTCTAGTGTAGTGACAGAGCTTACGTGAGTTCTGTACCTTGGGCGCAGGTCAAGGAGTATATAAGAGTTCTATAACCGTAGTGTAGCAGACACAGCTTACAGGAGTTCCGTAGCGTGGGCGTAGTTAAATGCAGTCAATGGGAATTCTGTAACAGTAGAGTAGCAGGAAGAACTTAGGGGCATTCTGTAGTTTGGGAGTAGGTCAATGAGGCAAATGGCGGTTCTGTAACCCTAGTGTAGCAGACACACCTTACATCAGTTCTGTAGCTTGAGAGTAGGTAAATGCAGTAAATGGGAATTCTGTAACACTAGAGTAGCAGAAAGAACTTACGAGCATCCTGTAGCTTGGGAGTAGGTCAATGAGGCAAATGGCAGTTCTGTAACCCTAGTGTAGCACACACAGCTTACGGGAGTTCTGTAGCTTGGGAGCAGGTAAATGCAGCATAAGGCAGTTCTGTAGGAGTTTTGTAGGAGGCGTTTTGTAGCATGTGAGTAGGTTAATGTAGTAAATGGGAGAATGGTTACTGTAGTGTAGCAGACAGAGCTTATGGGAGTTCTGTACCTTGGCAGCCGGTGAAGCAGCATATAAGAGTTCTGTAATGCTAGTTGTAGCAGACACAGCCTACGGGATTTCTGTAGCTTGCGAGTTCGTAAATGCAGTAGATGTGAATTCTGTAAGACTAGAGTAGCAGAAACAGCTTACGGGAGTTCAGTAGCTTGGGACTAAGTAAATGCAGCATTTGGGAGTAATGTAACTCTAGTGTAGTGACAGAGCTTACGTGAGTTCTGTACCTTGGGCACAGGTCAAGGAGTATATAAGAGTTCCGTAACCGTAGTGTAGCAGACACAGCCTACAGGAGTTCCGTAGCTTGTGCGTAGTTAAATGCAGTAAATGGGAATTCGGTAACACTTGAGTTAGCAGAACCAACTTACAGGCATTCTGTAGCTTGGGAGTAAGTAAACACAGCATTTGGGAGTAATGTAACACTAGTAGCAGAAAGTACTTACGAGCATTCTGTAGCTTGGGATAGGTAAATGCAGCAGATGGCCGTTCTGTAACTCTAGTGTAGCAGACACAGCTTACAGGAGTTCCGTAGCTTGGGCGTAGTTAAATGCAGTAAATGGGAATTCGGTAACACTTGAGTAGCAGAACCAACTTACAGGCATTCTATAGCTTGGGAGTAAGTAAACGCAGCATTTGGGAGTAATGTAACACTAGTAGCAGAAAGTACTTACGAGCATTCTGTAGCTTGGCAGTAGGTAAATGCAGCAGATGGCCGTTCTGTAACACTAGTGTAGCAGACACAGCTTACAGGAGTTCGGTAGCTTGGGAGTAGGTAAATTCATCATACGGGAGTTCTGTAACCCTAGTGCAGCAGACACAGCTTACGGGAGTTCCGTAGCTTGGGAGTAGGTAAATGCAGTAAATGGGAATTCTGTAACACTAGAGTAGCAGGAAGAACTTACGAGCATCCTGTAGCTTGGGAGTAGGTCAATGAGGCAAATGGCAGTTCTGTAACCCTAGTGTAGCACACACAGCTTACGTCAGTTCTGTAGCTTGGGAGCAGGTAAATGCAGCATAAGGCAGTTCTGTAGGAGTTTTGTAGGAGGCGTTTTGTAGCATGTGAGTAGGTTAATGTAGTAAATGGGAGAATGGTTACTGTAGTGTAGCAGACAGAGCTTATGGGAGTTCTGTACCTTGGCAGCCGGTGAAGCAGCATATAAGAGTTCTGTAATGCTAGTTGTAGCAGACACAGCCTACGGGATTTCTGTAGCTTGGGAGTTCGTAAATGCAGTAGATGTGAATTCTGTAAGGCTAGAGTAGCAGAAACAGCTTACGGGAGTTCAGTAGCTTGGGACTAAGTAAATGCAGCATTTGGGAGTAATGTAACTCTAGTGTAGTGACAGAGCTTACGTGAGTTCTGTACCTTGGGCACAGGTCACGGAGTATATAAGAGTTCTGTAACCGTAGTGTAGCAGACACAGCTTACAGGAGTTCCGTAGCTTGGGCGTAGTTAAATGCAGTAAATGGGAATTCGGTAACACTTGAGTAGCAGAACCAACTTACAGGCATTCTGTAGCTTGGGAGTAAGTAAACGCAGCATTTGGGAGTAATGTAACACTAGTAGCAGAAAGTACTTACGAGCATTCTGTAGCTTGGGAGTAGGTAAATGCAGCAGATGGCCGTTCTGTAACACTAGTGTAGCAGACACAGCTTACAGGAGTTCTGTAGCTTGGGAGTAGGTAAATTCATCATATGGGAGTTCTGTAACCCTAGTGCAGCAGACACAGCTTACGGGAGTTCCGTAGCTTGGGAGTAGGTTAATGCAGTAAATGGGAATTCTGTAACACTAGAGTAGCAGAACGAACATACGGGCATTCTGTAGTTTGGGAGTAGGTCAATGAGGCAAATGGCGGTTCTGTAACCCTAGTGTAGCAGACACAGCTTACGGGAGTTCTGTAGCTTGGGAGCAGGTAAATGCAGCATAAGGCAGTTCTGTAGGAGTTTTGTAGGAGGCGTTTTGTAGCATGTGAGTAGGTTAATGTAGTAAATGGGAGAATGGTTACTGTAGTGTAGCAGACAGAGCTTATGGGAGTTCTGTACCTTGGCAGCCGGTGAAGCAGCATATAAGAGTTCTGTAATGCTAGTTGTAGCAGACACAGCCTACGGGATTTCTGTAGCTTGGGAGTTCGTAAATGCAGTAGATGTGAATTCTGTAAGACTAGAGTAGCAGAAACAGCTTACGGGAGTTCAGTAGCTTGGGACTAAGTAAATGCAGCATTTGGGAGTAATGTAACTCTAGTGTAGTGACAGAGCTTACGTGAGTTCTGTACCTTGGGCGCAGGTCAAGGAGTATATAAGAGTTCTATAACCGTAGTGTAGCAGACACAGCTTACAGGAGTTCCGTAGCGTGGGCGTAGTTAAATGCAGTCAATGGGAATTCTGTAACAGTAGAGTAGCAGGAAGAACTTAGGGGCATTCTGTAGTTTGGGAGTAGGTCAATGAGGCAAATGGCGGTTCTGTAACCCTAGTGTAGCAGACACACCTTACATCAGTTCTGTAGCTTGAGAGTAGGTAAATGCAGTAAATGGGAATTCTGTAACACTAGAGTAGCAGAAAGAACTTACGAGCATCCTGTAGCTTGGGAGTAGGTCAATGAGGCAAATGGCAGTTCTGTAACCCTAGTGTAGCACACACAGCTTACGGGAGTTCTGTAGCTTGGGAGCAGGTAAATGCAGCATAAGGCAGTTCTGTAGGAGTTTTGTAGGAGGCGTTTTGTAGCATGTGAGTAGGTTAATGTAGTAAATGGGAGAATGGTTACTGTAGTGTAGCAGACAGAGCTTATGGGAGTTCTGTACCTTGGCAGCCGGTGAAGCAGCATATAAGAGTTCTGTAATGCTAGTTGTAGCAGACACAGCCTACGGGATTTCTGTAGCTTGCGAGTTCGTAAATGCAGTAGATGTGAATTCTGTAAGACTAGAGTAGCAGAAACAGCTTACGGGAGTTCAGTAGCTTGGGACTAAGTAAATGCAGCATTTGGGAGTAATGTAACTCTAGTGTAGTGACAGAGCTTACGTGAGTTCTGCACCTTGGGCACAGGTCAAGGAGTATATAAGAGTTCCGTAACCGTAGTGTAGCAGACACAGCCTACAGGAGTTCCGTAGCTTGTGCGTAGTTAAATGCAGTAAATGGGAATTCGGTAACACTTGAGTTAGCAGAACCAACTTACAGGCATTCTGTAGCTTGGGAGTAAGTAAACACAGCATTTGGGAGTAATGTAACACTAGTAGCAGAAAGTACTTACGAGCATTCTGTAGCTTGGGATAGGTAAATGCAGCAGATGGCCGTTCTGTAACTCTAGTGTAGCAGACACAGCTTACAGGAGTTCCGTAGCTTGGGCGTAGTTAAATGCAGTAAATGGGAATTCGGTAACACTTGAGTAGCAGAACCAACTTACAGGCATTCTATAGCTTGGGAGTAAGTAAACGCAGCATTTGGGAGTAATGTAACACTAGTAGCAGAAAGTACTTACGAGCATTCTGTAGCTTGGCAGTAGGTAAATGCAGCAGATGGCCGTTCTGTAACACTAGTGTAGCAGACACAGCTTACAGGAGTTCGGTAGCTTGGGAGTAGGTAAATTCATCATACGGGAGTTGTGTAACCCTAGTGCAGCAGACACAGCTTACGGGAGTTCCGTAGCTTGGGAGTAGGTAAATGCAGTAAATGGGAATTCTGTAACACTAGAGTAGCAGGAAGAACTTACGGGCATCCTGTAGCTTGGGAGTAGGTCAATGAGGCAAATGGCGGTTCTGTAACACTAGTGTAGCAGACACAGCTTACGGGAGTTCTGAAGCTTGGGAGCAGGTAAATGCAGCATAAGGCAGTTCTGTAGGAGTTTTGTAGGAGGCGTTTTGTAGCATGTGAGTAGGTTAATGTAGTAAATGGGAGAATGGTTACTGTAGTGTAGCAGACAGAGCTTATGGGAGTTCTGTACCTTGGCAGCCGGTGAAGCAGCATATAAGAGTTCTGTAATGCTAGTTGTAGCAGACACAGCCTACGGGATTTCTGTAGCTTGGGAGTTCGTAAATGCAGTAGATGTGAATTCTGTAAGACTAGAGTAGCAGAAACAGCTTACGGGAGTTCAGTAGCTTGGGACTAAGTAAATGCAGCATTTGGGAGTAATGTAACTCTAGTGTAGTGACAGAGCTTACGTGAGTTCTGTACCTTGGGCACAGGTCAAGGAGTATATAAGAGTTCCGTAACCGTAGTGTAGCAGACACAGCTTACAGGAGTTCCGTAGCTTGGGCGTAGTTAAATGCAGTAAATGGGAATTCGGTAACACTAGAGTAGCAGAAAGTACTTACGGGCATTCTGTAGTTTGGGAGTAGGTCAATGAGGCAAATGGCGGTTCTGTAACCCTAGTGTAGCAGACACACCTTACATCAGTTCTGTAGCTTGAGAGTAGGTAAATGCATTAAATGGGAATTCTGTAACACTAGAGTAGCAGAAAGAACTTACGAGCATCCTGTAGCTTGGGAGTAGGTCAATGAGGCAAATGGCAGTTCTGTAACACTAGTGTAGCAGACAAGCTTACGGGAGTTCTGTAGCTTGGGAGCAGGTACATGCAGCATAAGGCAGTTCTGTAGGAGTTTTGTAGGAGGCGTTTTGTAGCATGTGAGTAGGTTAATGTAGTAAATGGGAGAATGGTTACTGTAGTGTAGCAGACAGAGCTTATGGGAGTTCTGTACCTTGGCAGCCGGTGAAGCAGCATATAAGAGTTCTGTAATGCTAGTTGTAGCAGACACAGCCTATGGGATTTCTGTAGCTTGCGAGTTTGTAAATGCAGTAGATATGAATTCTGTAAGACTAGAGTAGCAGAAACAGCTTACGGGAGTTCAGTAGCTTGGGACTAAGTAAATGCAGCATTTGGGAGTAATGTAACACTAGTAGCAGAAAGTACTTACGAGCATTCTGTAGCTTGGGAGTAGGTAAATGCAGCAGATGGCCGTTCTGTAACACTAGTGTAGCAGACACAGCTTACATCAGTTCTGTAGCTTGGGAGTAGATAAATGCAGTAAATGGGAATTCTGTAACACTAGAGTAGCAGAAAGAACTTACGAGCATCCTGTAGCTTGGGAGTAGGTCAATGAGGCAAATGGCAGTTCTGTAACCCTAGTGTAGCACACACAGCTTACGTCAGTTCTGTAGCTTGGGAGCAGGTAAATGCAGCATAAGGCAGTTCTGTAGGAGTTTTGTAGGAGGCGTTTTGTAGCATGTGAGTAGGTTAATGTAGTAAATGGGAGAATGGTTACTGTAATGTAGCAGACAGAGCTTATGGGAGTTCTGTACCTTGGCAGCCGGTGAAGCAGCATATAAGAGTTCTGTAATGCTAGTTGAAGCAGAAACAGCCTTCGGGATTTCTGTAGCTTGCGAGTTTGTAAATGCAGTAGATGTGAATTCTGTAAGACTAGAGTAGCAGAAACAGCTTACGGGAGTTCAGTAGCTTGGGACTAAGTAAATGCAGCATTTGGGAGTAATGTAACTCTAGTGTAGTGACAGAGCTTACGTGAGTTCTGTACCTTGGGCACAGGTCAAGGAGTATATAAGAGTTCTGTAACCGTAGTGTAGCAGACACAGCTTACAGGAGTTCCGTAGCTTGGGCGTAGTTAAATGCAGTAAATGGGAATTCGGTAACACTTGAGTAGCAGAACCAACTTACAGGCATTCTATAGCTTGGGAGTAAGTAAACGCAGCATTTGGGAGTAATGTAACACTAGTAGCAGAAAGTACTTACGAGCATTCTGTAGCTTGGCAGTAGATAAATGCAGCAGATGGCCGTTCTGTAACACTAGTGTAGCAGACACAGCTTACAGGAGTTCGGTAGCTTGGGAGTAGGTAAATTCATCATATGGGAGTTCTGTAACCCTAGTGCAGCAGACACAGCTTACGGGAGTTCCGTAGCTTGGGAGTAGGTAAATGCAGTAAATGGGAATTCTGTAACACTAGAGTAGCAGGAAGAACTTACGGGCATCCTGTAGCTTGGGAGTAGGTCAATGAGGCAAATGGCGGTTCTGTAACCCTAGTGTAGCAGACACAGCTTACGGGAGTTCTGTAGCTTGGGAGCAGGTAAATGCAGCATAAGGCAGTTCTGTAGGAGTTTTGTAGGAGGCGTTTTGTAGCATGTGAGTAGGTTAATGTAGTAAATGGGAGAATGGTTACTGTAGTGTAGCAGACAGAGCTTATGGGAGTTCTGTACCTTGGCAGCCGGTGAAGCAGCATATAAGAGTTCCGTAATGCTAGTTGTAGCAGACACAGCCTACGGGATTTCTGTAGCTTGCGAGTTCGTAAATGCAGTAGATGTGAATTCTGTAAGACTAGAGTAGCAGAAACAGCTTACGGGAGTTCAGTAGCTTGGGACTAAGTAAATGCAGCATTTGGGAGTAATGTAACTCTAGTGTAGTGACAGAGCTTACGTGAGTTCTGTACCTTGGGCACAGGTCAAGGAGTATATAAGAGTTCCGTAACCGTAGTGTAGCAGACACAGCTTACAGGAGTTCCGTAGCTTGGGCGTAGTTAAATGCAGTAAATGGGAATTCGGTAACACTTGAGTTAGCAGAACCAACTTACAGGCATTCTGTAGCTTGGGAGTAAGTAAACACAGCATTTGGGAGTAATGTAACACTAGTAGCAGAAAGTACTTACGAGCATTCTGTAGCTTGGGAGTAGGTAAATGCAGCAGATTGCCGTTCTGTAACACTAGTGTAGCAGACACAGCTTACATGAGTTCTGTAGCTTGGGAGTCGGTAAATGCAGTAAATGGGATTTCTGTAGCACTAGAGTAGCAGAAAGAACTTACGAGCATCCTGTAGCTTGGGAGTAGGTCAATGAGGCAAATGGCAGTTCTGTAACCCTAGTGTAGCAGACACAGCTTACATGAGTTCTGTAGCTTGGGAGTAGGTAAATGCAGTAAATGGGAATTCTGTAGCACTAGAGTAGCAGAAAGAACTTACGAGCATCCTGTAGCTTGGGAGTAGGTCAATGAGGCAAATGGCAGTTCTGTAACCCTAGTGTAGCACACACAGCTTACGTCAGTTCTGTAGCTTGGGAGCAGGTAAATGCAGCATAAGGCAGTTCTGTAGGAGTTTTGTAGGAGGCGTTTTGTAGCATGTGAGTAGGTTAATGTAGTAAATGGGAGAATGGTTACTGTAGTGTAGCAGACAGAGCTTATGGGAGTTCTGTACCTTGGCAGCCGGTGAAGCAGCATATAAGAGTTCTGTAATGCTAGTTGTAGCAGACACAGCCTACGGGATTTCTGTAGCTTGCGAGTTCGTAAATGCAGTAGATGTGAATTCTGTAAGACTAGAGTAGCAGAAACAGCTTACGGGAGTTCAGTAGCTTGGGACTAAGTAAATGCAGCATTTGGGAGTAATGTAACTCTAGTGTAGTGACAGAGCTTACGTGAGTTCTGTCCCTTGGGCACAGGTCAAGGAGTATATAAGAGTTCTGTAACCGTAGTGTAGCAGACACAGCTTACAGGAGTTCCGTAGCTTGGGCGTAGTTAAATGCAGTCAATGGGAATTCTGTAACAGTAGAGTAGCAGGAAGAACTTACGGGCATTCTGTAGTTTGGGAGTAGGTCAATGAGGCAAATGGCGGTTCTGTAACCCTAGTGTAGCAGACACACCTTACATCAGTTCTGTAGCTTGAGAGTAGGTAAATGCAGTAAATGGGAATTCTGTAACACTAGAGTAGCAGAAAGAACTTACGAGCATCCTGTAGCTTGGGAGTAGGTCAATGAGGCAAATGGCAGTTCTGTATCCCTAGTGTAGCACACACAGCTTACGGGAGTTCTGTAGCTTGGGAGCAGGTACATGCAGCATAAGGCAGTTCTGTAGGAGTTTTGTAGGAGGCGTTTTGTAGCATGTGAGTAGGTTAATGTAGTAAATGGGAGAATGCTTACTGTAGTGTAGCAGACAGAGCTTATGGGAGTTCTGTACCTTGGCAGCCGGTGAAGCAGCATATAAGAGTTCTGTAATGCTTGTTGTAGCAGACACAGCCTACGGGATTTCTGTAGCTTGGGAGTTCGTAAATGCAGTAGATGTGAATTATGTAAGACTAGAGTAGCAGAAACAGCTTACGGGCGTTCAGTAGCTTGGGACTAAGTAAATGCAGCATTTGGGAGTAATGTAACTCTAGTGTAGTGACAGAGCTTACGTGAGTTCTGTACCTTGGGCACAGGTCAAGGAGTATATAAGAGTTCTGTAACCGTAGTGTAGCAGACACAGCTTACAGGAGTTCCGTAGCTTGGGCGTAGTTAAATGCAGTCAATGGGAATTCTGTAACAGTAGAGTAGCAGGAAGAACTTACGGGGATTCTGTAGTTTGGGTGTAGGTCAATGAGGCAAATGGCGGTTCTGTAACCCTAGTGTAGCAGACACACCTTACATCAGTTCTGTAGCTTGAGAGTAGGTAAACTCAGTAAATGGGAATTCTGTAACACTAGAGTAGCAGAAAGAACTTACGAGCATCCTGTAGCTTGGGAGTAGGTCAATGAGGCAGAACTAGTGTTCTGTAACCCTAGTGTAGCACACACAGCTTACGGGAGTTCTGTAGCTTGGGAGCAGGTAAATGCAGCATA